>NC_084632.1:8297631-8342631 GCF_033978795.1 Nerophis ophidion
GCCAATTAGGGCCAGCAGCTGTAATTGGATTGACCCGCTGCACATTGTTGGAATAAAACCTAACAAAAAAACTGTAAAAATGTATGAAAAAAAAGAAAACATTTTCATGACGTTTTATCTCATATTTGTGACGTTTTATCTATGATATTTATATTTTTTTATTTTATAATTTGGACTTAATCTCATAATTTTGAGTTATTTAAATCAAAATGATGACGTTTATGTGATTATTGTGACTTGCTATCTCCTAATTATGACTTATAATTTCGACTTTATCTCATCATTTCGACCTTTCCGCTCATAATTCTGGCTTTTTATCCCATAATTACAATATTCAAAATAAATAAATAAAAAATTCTAATTATTTCGACTTTGTATTAAAAATATATGTTTTTTAATCTCATAATTATGACTTTTAAATTCTTGTATTCATGACGTTTCATCTCGTATTTGTGATGTTTTATCTTATATTTATGATTTTTTTATATCATAATTTTGATTTAGTTTCATTTTTTTGAGTTCTTTAAATATCAAAATTATGACGTTTATGTGATTATTCTGACTTGTTATCTCATAATTATGACTTGTTATCTTATAGTTTCGACTTTATCTCATCATTTCGACCTTTCCACTCATAATTCTGGCTTTTTATCCCATAATTATGATATTCAAAATAAATGAATAAAAAATTCTCATTATTTTGACTTTTTTTTTAAATAATTATGCTTTTTTAATCTCATAATTGTGACTTTTAAATTCTTATATTCATGACGTTTTATCTCATTTTTGTGACGTTTTATCTTATATTTATGATTTTTTTATTTCATAATTTGGATTTAGTCTCATTTTTTCGAGTTCTTTAAATAACAAAATTATGACGTTTATGTGGTTATTCTGACTTGTTATCTCGTAATTATGACTTGTCATCTTATAGTTTCGACTTTATCTCATAATTTCGACCTTTCCTCTCATAATTCTGGCTTTTTATCCCATAATTACAGTATTCAAAATAAATAAATAAAAAATGCTCATTATTTCGACTTTATTTTAATTAATTATGCTTTTTTAATCTCATAATTATGACTTTTAAAATCTTATATTCATGACGTTTTATCTCATATTCGTGACATTTTATTTTATACTTATGATTTTTTTATTTCATAATTTGGATTTAGTCAAATTTTTTCTAGTTCTTTTAATATCAAAATTATGACATTTATGTGATTATTCTGACTTGTTATCTCGTAATTATGACTTGTTATCCTATAGTTTCGACTTTATGTCATCATTTCCACCTTTTCTCTCATAATTCTGGCTTTTTAGGTCATAATTATGATTTTCATAATAAATAAATAAATATTAATACTAATAATTATATGCTTTGTCAACTACAACACAAAAATATTTGTTGTTAAATTAATATATTCATAGTGTACATTTTTAGATTAAAAAAAAAAAAAAAAAAATATATATATATATATATATATATATATATATATATATATATATGTTTATAGTATAATGGCCCCTAAATGTTTTAGGCTTTGAGTTTGACATAAAAAAAAATAAAATTAAAAAAACTATGAATAAATGAGTGAACTGAACTGAAAGTTGCTGTGAAGAGGCGCAGCTGACGGCGGGCAGGGCACGCTGCAGCCCTGCCCAAGATGGCGGCAAGGAGGCGGAGAATCGGGGCGTGCGGGGAGCGACACCGCCGCAATCGAATTCAGGGAAACAATTAACATTTCTCCTGACACAGTATAAAAGGGGAGAAGGAGGAAAGATCGAGGAGGAAGGAGTTGGAGAGTCTGCAGAAGCAGATGAACAGCAAGAGCGACAGAGAACGAGCCATAGTAGAGGACGACGACGATGACGGCGGCTGAAAGAGCGGACCGTGAGTGATCAGTGGAAAGGAACAGCTGCAAAGCGATCCGACCCACACGAAAGCTTGTTTATTGAAAAATAAACCAGAGTCAAACCTGCTCAAGAGCAAAATGTCCTTCCTTGATGGTCCTGGGAACCCACACGACAGCGAGCGACTGTCACAGTTGCGTTGAGGGAAGGATACCTAAAAGGGCCAACGTCAATCAAAAAAAGGTCCAGAAGTACTGAAAAATTACGATCAATTGTATGTGATAATTCTCTTAGTTTTGTTTTTTGTACTATCCTGAACCCAGATGGACTTTGTGTTCACACATATAAATACAAAAGTAAAACAATATTGCATAAAAATTAAAATATGTTCAGGTTTTGCATAGAATTGTTTGTGTGTTTGGTGTCAATCAGTTTTATCGTTACAAGTATAATTCCAATTATTTGATGGTTTAATCATCTCTTGGGGCATTTATTCCACAGCTACATGACTTTATGTTTTTGTTCCCGTTCACTGACATTCTTGCCTGGTTTTTCAGTGACACACATCTTATGTGAGTGTAAAGAGTACTGTACTGTACATACAGTATATCTTGTGAGCTGCATGCATTCATGTTGAACACAGCAGCTTCTGTCTTTATCTGCAAGGACCATGTCGTGTCCCCTTGTCCCCTCCCTCATTTCTGCATTCACCTCACATTACAGTCAAACTTTCATTTTTTTAGTCATGCATCCTTGTACATCTCAACGGTCATATGTATGTATGTATGTATGTATGTATGTATGTATGTATGTATGTACACGTGTTAATAACCACAAGAGCATTTACTGACATCATGTATTTTATTTTTGTCATGTCTGTTGATCATGTTTTGTTTTAGTCATGTTCTGTTTGTTTTTTGGTCATTCAGTTCCTGTTTTTGCACTTCCTTGTTTATTTTGTTTCCATGACTACCCATTAGTTTTCACCCGTCCTCATATCTCGCACCTGTTTTCCCTGATCATGTCACTGCTATTTAAGCCGGTCTGTTTCTGTTCTTCGTCCTGGCAACACCACCTTCTGTCACCCTCGATTCTTCTACTCACATCATGCCGTGTTTCACAGTTCCATGCCAATTAAGTTTTTGTTTATAGTTCATAGTTTCTGCCTTTGTGCAAGTCTTTTGTTTTCATTAGGCGATTCTGTTCTCCGCCATTGTGCGCGCCTTTTGTTTGCCTTTTTTGTATTATTATAGTCCATCCATCCATCCATTTTCCACCGCTTATTCCCTTTCGGGGTCGCGGGGGGCGCTTGCGCCTATCTCAGCTACAATCGGACGGAAGGCGGGGTACACCCTGGACAAGTCGCCACCTCGTCGCAGGGCCAACACAGATAAACAGACAACACTCACACTCACATTCACGCACTAGGGCCAATTTAGTGTTGCCAATCAACCTATCCCCAGGTGCATGTCTTTGGAAGTGGGAGGAAGCCGGAGTACACGGAGGGAACCCACGCATTCACGGGGAGAACATGCAAACTCCACACAGAAAGATCCCGAGCCTGGATTTGAACCCAGGACTGCAGGACCTTTGTATTGTGAGGCAGACGCACTAACCCCTCTGCCACCATTTATAGTGTTAAATAAAAATATGTACTTACATTGACGCTTTGCCCGCACCAACTTTCCTTTGCCTTCTGGAAAAACAAACCCCAAAGTCCACTCCAATCGCTTTGCACCTCGGGAAAACAATCCAAGCCGAAGTCCGAGTCATGACAATTTTACTTCATAAGAAAACTGTGTTTTCAAAATAGTTTTGAAACATATTATATGTTTTGAAGCCCTTTTCCACCACAAAAATAAAACAAACCAAAAAAACAATGTTAAGTCATAGCAAGGTCATCGTTGTCCAAATTGTGCGATTAAAAACAAAAATCATAAATATGAGATAAAAATTCGGGATTATGAGATGAAACAATCGAATTGATGAGTTTAAAAAACAAGTCAAAATTATGAAATAAGAATAATGACTTTGCTCATATTTTATGACATTTTATCTCATAATTTAGATTTTTAATCTCATACTTTTAACTTTTCTCTTAAGTATAGGACTTTTTCTCACATAATATGACTTTTCCCTCACATAAATAGGTATTTTTATTTCATTATTTAGATTTATTATCTGGGCAGCACGGTGGAACAGGGGTTAGTGCATGTGCCTCCCAATACGAAGGTCCTGAGTAGTCCTGGGTTCAATCCCGGACTCGGGATCTTTCTGTGTGGAGTTTGCATGTTCTCGCCGTGACTGTGTGGGTTCCCTCCGGGTACTCCGGCTTCCTCCCACCTCCGAAGACATGCACCTGGGAATAGGCCCCTCCCACCTCCAGAGACATGCACCTGGGGATAGGCCCCTCCCACCTCCAAAGACATGCACCTGGAGATAGGCCCATCCCACCTCCAAAGACATGCACCTGGGAATAGGCCCCTCCCACCTCCAAAGACATGCACCTGGGGATAGGCCTCTCCCACCTCCAAAGACATGCACCTGGGGATAGGCCCCTCCCACCTCCAAAGACATGCACCTGGGGGTAGGCCTATCCCACCTCCAAAGACATGCACCTGGGGATAGGCCCCTCCCACCTCCAAAGACATGCACCTGGGGATAGGCCCCTCGCACTTCCAAAGACATGCACCTGGCGATAGGCCCCTCCCACCTCCAGAGACATGCACCTGGGGAGAGGTTGATTGGCAACACTAAATGGTCACTAGTGTGTGAATGTTGTCTATCTGTGTTGGCCCTGTGATGAGATGGTGACTTGTCCAGGGTGTACCCCGCCTTCCGCGAATGCAGCTGAGATAGGCTCCAGAACCCCCCGCGACCCCAAAAGGGACAAACGGTAGAAAATGGATGGATGGATTTATTATCTCATAAATTCGACTTTTTCTCTTGTTAATCAGAATTTTTATCTCAGAATCTCATGGATGTTCATGTCTCATAATTTTGATTTTCTTATCTCATATTTCCGACTTTCGTATCTTATAATTTTGACTTTGTATCTGACAATTTTGACGTTATCTTATCATTTTGACTTTTTATTTTATGATTATTACTTTTTATCTCATAACTTTGAATTTCATATCTCATGATTTCAACATTTCGACTTTTTCTTCTCATAATTTTGACTTTTTAAAATCTCAAAATTATGAGGTTTTATCTCATTATGACTTTTTATCTCCTAATTATGACTTGTTGTCTTATAATTTCGACTTCAACTCATCATTTCGACCTTTTCTCTCATAACTGACTTTTTATCTCATCATTTTGATTTTCTCGTCTCATAATTAAAACTGTTTTATTCTCATTATTTAATTGAATAATTATGTTTTCCTAATGTCATAACTATGACTTTTAAACTCTTATATTTATGACTTTTTAATTAATCTCAGGATTTTGACTTTTTTTTCATAATTACATTTTATTGAATATTTATGACTTTTAATCTTTCAATTTTGACCTACAATTTCATATTTAATAATTGTGACTTTTCATCACATATGTATGACATTTTATTTCATAGTTCTGACTTTTATCTTTTCATTTCGACTTTTGTACCTCATATTTATGACTTTGTATCTTGTATATATGACCCGCCATTAAGTTATTTAGTTTTGGTTTTTTTTGCGGCGGAAACATCCTTCCATAAACATGATATGAAATATAGGCAGTAAAAAGAGTATAGACAAGTATTCAGTGAGTAACACACAGTGAAATATACAAGTATCTAGCAGAGAGTAACACACACAGTAAAAATAGTATAGACAAGTATCTAGCAGGGTAACACACACAGTAAAAAGTGTATATACCAGGATCTAGCAGAGAGTAACACACACAGTAAAAACTGTATATACCAGGATCTAGCAGAGAGTAATACACACAGTACAAAGAGTATATAAAAGTATCTAGAAGAGTAATGTACACAGTAAAAAGAGTTTAGACAAGTATCAAGAGAGTAACACACACAGTTAAAATAGTTTAGACAAGTATCCAGAGAGTAACACACACAGTAAAAAGAGTATATACAAGTATGTAGCCGAGAATAACACAAAGTAAAAAGAGTATACACAAGTATCTAGCAGAGAGTAACGCACACAGTAAAAATAGTGTATACAAGTATCTAGCAGAGAGTAACACACACAGTAAAAATAGTATATACACATATCCAGCAGATAATAACACACAAGGTAAAAAGAGTATATACAAGTATCTAGCCGATAGTAACACACACAGTAAAAATAGTATATACAAGTATCTAGCAGAGAGTAACACACACAGTAAAAAGAGTATATACAAGTATCTAGCAGAGAGTAACACACACAGTAAAAAGAGTATATACAAGTATCTAGCAGAGAGTAACACACACAGTAAAAAAGAGTATATACAAGTATCAGAATAACACACACAGTAAAAAGAGTATATACAAGTAACTAGCAGAGACTAACACAGGGTAAAAATAATATATACAAGTATCTAGCAGAGTAACAGACCCAGTACAAATAATATAGACAAGTATATAGCAGAGAGTAACACACACAGTAAAAAGAGTATATACAAGTATCTAGCAGAGTAACACACACAGTAAAAAGAGTATATACAAGTATCTAGCAGAATAACACACACAGTAAAAAGAGTATATACAAGTATCTAGCAGAGAGTAACACATAGTAAAAAGAGTATATACAAGTATCTAGCAGAATAACACACACAGTAAAAAGAGTATATACAAGTATCTAGCAGAGAGTAAAACACAGTAAAAAGAGTATATACAAGTATTTAGCAGAGTAACACACACAGTAAAAAGAGTATATACAAGTATCTAGCAGAATAACACACACAGTAAAAAGAGTATATACAAGTATCTAGCAGAGAGTAACACATAGTAAAAAGAGTATATACAAGTATCTAGCAGAGTAACACACACAGTAAAAAGAGTATATACAAGTATCTAGCAGAGAGTAACACACACAGTAAAAAGAGTATATACAAGTATTTAGCAGAGTAACATACACAGTAAAAAGAGTATATACAAGTATCTAGCAGAGAGTAACACACACAGTAAAAAGAGTATATACAAGTATCTAGCAGAGAGTAACACATAGTAAAAAGAGTATATACAAGTATCTAGC
Source organism: Nerophis ophidion (assembly GCF_033978795.1). Lineage (NCBI taxonomy): Eukaryota > Metazoa > Chordata > Actinopteri > Syngnathiformes > Syngnathidae > Nerophis > Nerophis ophidion. Next base: position 8,304,669 of record NC_084632.1, read on the forward strand.
AGAGAGTAACACACACAGTAAAAAGAGTATATACAAGTATCTAGCAGAGAGTAACACACACAGTAAAAAGAGTATATACAAGTATTTAGCAGAGTAACATACACAGTAAAAAGAGTATATACAAGTATCTAGCAGAGAGTAACACACACAGTAAAAAGAGTATATACAAGTATCAAGAGAGTACTACACACAGTACAAAGACTATATACAAGTATCTAGCAGAGAGTAACATAAAGTAAAACAAGTATATTTTAGTATCTAGCAGAGGGTAACATACAGTAAAAAGAGTATATACAAGTATCTAGCAGAGAGTAACACACAGTAAAGAGAGTATATACAAGTATCTAGCAGAGAGTAACACACAGTAAAAAGAGTATATACAAGTATTTAGCAGAGTGACACACACAGTAAAAAGAGTATATACAAGTATTTAGCAGAGTGACACACACAGTAAAAAGAGTATATACAAGTATCTGGCAGAGAGTAACACACACAGTAAAAAGAGTATATACAAGTATCTAGCAGAGAGTAACACACAGTAAAAAGAGTATATACAAGTATCTGGCAGAGAGTAATACACAGTAAAGAGTATATACAAGTATTTAGCAGAGAGTAACACACACAGTAAAAAGTGTATATACAAGTATCTAGCTGAGAGTAATACACAGTAAAGAGTATATGCAAGTATCTAGCAGAGAGTGACATAAAGTAAAACGAGTATATTTGAGTATCTAGCAGAGAGTAACACACAGTAAAAAGAGTATATACAAGTATCTAGCAGGGAGTAACACATAGTAAAAAGAGTATATACAAGTATCTAGCAGAGTAACACACAGTAAAAAAAGAGTGTATACAAGTATCTAGCAGAGAGTAATACACAGTAAAGAGTACATACAAGTATCTAGCAGAGAGTAATACACACAGTAAAAAGAGTATATACAAGTATCTAGCAGAGAGTAACATAAAGTAAAACAAGTATATTTTAGTATCTAGCAGAGGGTAACACACAGTAAAAAGAGTATATACAAGTATCTAGCAGAGAGTAACACATAGTAAAAAGAGTATATACAAGTATTTAGCAGGGAGTAACACACACAGTAAAAAGAGTATATACAAGTATCTAGCAGCGAGTAACACACACAGTAAAAAGAGTATATACAAGTATTTAGCAGACTAACATACACAGTAAAACGAGTATATACAAGTATCTAGCAGAGAGTAACACACACAGTAAAAAGAGTATATACAAGTATCAAGAGAGTACTACACACAGTACAACGACTATATACAAGTATCTAGCAGAGAGTAACAAAGTAAAACGAGTATATTTTAGTATCTGGCAGAAGGTAACATACAGTAAAAAGAGTATATACAAGTATCCGGCAGAGAGTAATACACAGTAAAGAGTATATAAGTATTTAGCAGAGAGTAACACACACAGTAAAAAGTGTATATACAAGTATCTAGCTGAGAGTAATACACAGTAAAGAGTATATACAAGTATCTAGCAGAGAGTGACATAAAGTAAAACGAGTATATTTGAGTATCTAGCAGAGAGTAACACACAGTAAAAAGAGTATATACAAGTATCTAGCAGAGAGTAACACACAGTAAAAAGAGTATATACAAGTATCTAGCAGAGAGTGACATAAAGTAAAACGAGTATATTTGAGTATCTAGCAGAGAGTAACACACAGTAAAAAGAGTATATACAAGTATCTAGCAGAGAGTAACACACAGTAAAAATAGTATATACAAGTATCTAGCAGAGAGTAATACACAGTAAAGAGTATATACAAGTATCAAGAGAGTACTACACACAGTACAAAGACTATATACAAGTATCTAGCAGAGAGTAATACACAGTAAAGAGTATATACAAGTATCAAGAGAGTACTACACACAGTACAAAGACTATATACAAGTATCTAGCAGAGAGTAACATAAAGTAAAACGAGTATATTTTAGTATCTAGCAGAGAGTAACATACAGTAAAAGGAGTATATACAAGTATCTAGCAGAGTAATACACAGTAAAAGGAGTATATACAAGTATCTAGCAGAGTAATACACAGTAAAAGGAGTATATACAAGTATCTAGCAGAGAGTAATACACACAGTACAAAGAGTATACACAAGTATCTACTCGGGTAACACACACACACACACACACACACACACACACACACACACACACACAGAGAGAGAGAGAGAGAGAAAGAGAGAGCGGCGCTCCAGTCGAGAAGAGAGCGACAACATCCGGGACAGTGAGCTCGCGCAGGAGCGCAATGGCGGCGGAGGTAAGTGTGCGTGTGTGCGGGCCACAACGAGGCTGCTCAAGTCTCCCACTCGCGGGCTCAACGAGGCCGGTCGGCGGCGCTCGTCGAGCCGGACTCGAAGGCGTGTGCTTCGGCGGTTCGCTGGGCCAACTTCTCGCGGGGCGGAAGGTAGCAGCGCGGGGGTTAAAGTGTGTGTGTGGGTGGGGGTGGGGGGTGGAGAAATGGAGAAGCTCTCCGGCGTTTGGAGCCTCTCTGCGCCGCCTTAAAGAGCCACGCCACCCCCTCTCTGCCTGGGAGGAACCGCGCCGAGGTACTGTAGCTAACATCCGAAGAAAGGAGTCGACGCGGCCGCGCTCAAGTCGTCGCCTCAACTTTTCTCCTCTGGAAAAAAGTTGTTGTTGTTGTTGGTCTCCGTCGTGTCTTCTCTGGACATTTTCACTTCTTGCCTTCCCCGCCGGGAGGAGGAGGAGGAGGAGGAGGAGGCGTTCAGCACCGAGTGGCAGGAAAGCGCCCCTGGTCACACGCACGATACTTGTGCGTGTGTGTGGGTGTAAGTGTGTGTGTGTGCCCCCTGCTCACACACACACACACACACAAGTAGTGTTAGTCCTGGTCACACTCACACAAATAGTGTTAGGCCTGGTCTCACACACACACAAACACACAAGTAATGTTAGCCCTGGTCACACACAAGTAGTGTTAGCCCTGGCCACACACACACACACACACAAGTAGTGTTAGTCCTGGTCACACTCACACAAGTAGTGTTAGCCCTGGTCACACACACACACACACACACACACACACACACACACACACACACAAGTAGTGTTAGTCCTGGTCACACTCACACAAGTAGTGTTAGCCCTGGTCACACACACACACAAGTAGTGTTAGTCCTGGTCACACACAAGTAGTGTTAGTCCTGGTCACACACACACACACAAGTAGTGTTAGTCCTGGTCACACACACACAAGTAGTGTTAGTCCTGGTCACACACACACACACACACAAGAGTAGTGTTAGCCCTGGTCACACACACACACACAAGTAGTGTTAGTCCTGGTCACACACACACACACAAGTAGTGTTAGTCCTGGTCACACTCACACAAGTAGTGTTAGCCCTGGTCACACACACACACAAGTAGTGTTAGTCCTGGTCACACACAAGTAGTGTTAGTCCTGGTCACACACACACACACAAGTAGTGTTAGTCCTGGTCACACACACACACACACAAGTAGTGTTAGTCCTGGTCACACTCACACAAGTAGTGTTAGCCCTGGTCACACACACACACACAAGTAGTGTTAGTCCTGGTCACACACAAGTAGTGTTAGTCCTGGTCACACACACACACACACACACAAGTAGTGTTAGTCCTGGTCACACACACACAAGTAGTGTTAGTCCTGGTCACACACACACACACACACACACAAGAGTAGTGTTAGCCCTGGTCACACACACACACACAAGTAGTGTTAGTCCTGGTCACACACACACACACACACAAGTAGTGTTAGCCCTGGTCACACACACACACAAGTAGTGTTAGTCCTGGTCACACACACACACACACACACACAAGTAGTGTTAATCCTGGTCACACTCACATAAGTAGTGTTAGCCCTGGTCACACACACACACACACACAAGTAGTGTTAGCCCTGGTCTCTCTCACACACACACACACACACAAGCAGTGTTAGCCCTGGTCACACACAACTAGTGTTAGCCCTGGCCACACACACACACACACACACACACACACACACACACACACACACACAAGTAGTGTTAGTCCTGGTCACACTCAAACAAGTTGTGTTAGCCCTGGTCACACACACACAAGTAGTGTTAGTCCTGGTCACACTCACACAAGTAGTGTTAGCCCTGGTCACACACACACACAAGTAGTGTTAGCCCTGGTCACACACACACAAGTAGTGTTAGTCCTGGTCACACACACACACACAAGTAGTGTTAGTCCTGGTCACACTCACACAAGTAGTGTTAGCCCTGGTCACACACACACACAAGTACTGTTAGCCCTGGCCTCTCTCTCTCACACACACACACACACACACACACACACACAAACAGTGTTAGTCCTGATCACACACAAGTAGTGTTAGCCCTGGTCAATCAAACACACACACACACAAGTAATGTTAGCCCTGGTCACACACACACACAAGTAGTGTTAGCCCTGGTCACACACAAGTAGTGTTAGCCCTTGTCACACACAATTAGTGTTAGCCCTGGTCACACACAAGTAGTGTTAGCCCTTGTCACATACAATTAGTGTTAGCCCTGGTCACACACAAGTAGTGTTAGCCCTGGTCACACACAAGTAGTGTTAGCCCTGGTCACACACAAGTAGTGTTAGCCCTGGTCACACACAAGTAGTGTTAGCCCTTGTCACACACGAGTAGTGTTAGCCCTGGTCACACACAAGTAGTGTTAGCCCTTGTCACACACAATTAGTGTTAACCATGGTCAAACACACACACACACACACAAGTAGTGTTAGCCCTGGTCACACACAAGTAGGGTTAGTCCTGGTCACACAGACACACACACACACACACACACAAGTAGTGTTAGCCCTGGTCACACACAAGTAGGGTTAGTCCTGGTCACACAGACACACACACACACACAAGTAGTGTTAGCCCTGGTCACACACAAGTAGTGTTAGCCCTTGTCACACACAAGTAGTGTTAGCCCTGGTCACACACAAGTAGTGTTAGCCCTGGTCACACACAAGTAGTGTTAGCCCTGGTCACACACAAGTAGTGTTAGCCCTGGTAAAACACACACACACAAGTAGTGTTAGCCCTGGCCACACACACAAATAGTGTTAGCCCTCATCACACACATTTACAAATAGTGTTAGCCCTGGTCACACTTACTTTTTTTGCTTATGGTTGTCCATCGAGTCCGATGACACTGGTCTCACACACACACACACACACACACACACACACACACACACACACAAGTAATGTTAGCCCTGGTCACACACAAGTACTGTATGTCCTGGTCACACCCACATACAAGTAGTGTTAGCCCTGGTCACACACACACACACACACACACACACACACACACACACACACACACACACACACACACACACACACACACACACACACACACACACACAAGTAGTGTTAGCCCTGGTCACACACATACAAATAGTGTTAGTCCTGGTCACACACATATAAAAGTATTGTTAGCCCTGGTCACACACACACACAAGTAATGTTAGCCCTGGTCACACACAAGTAGTGTTAACCCTGGTCTCACACACACACACACACACACACACACACGTAGTGTTAGCCCTGGTCACACACAACACAAGATATTTTGAAGAAATATACTGGAACACTAGGGATTTTCCCCCTGATGACATCTTTTAAACAGACAAGAAGCAAGGAATCATGCAGAGACAGAGTTTAATTTGGCTCAACGAGGAGAGACCTTTTGGGTTGTACTCTTAGTTACAGATCCAACCTACGCTCTAAGGCAGTGGTTCTCAACCATTTTTCAGTGATGTACCCCCTGTGAACATTTTTTTTAAATTCCAGTACCCCCTAATCAGAGCAAATCAGTTTCTGATTTTTTAAATTGTATAACACTGCAAAATATTGCTCATTTGTAGTGGTCTTTCTTGAACTATTTGGAAAAAATATATAAAAATAACTAAAAAATGTGTTGAAAAATAAACAAGTGATTCAATTCTAAATCAATATTTCTACACATAGAAGTAATCATCAACTTAAAGTGCCTTCTTTGGGGATTGTAATAGAAATCCATCTCTTCCGGGCTACAATATACACCCCCGCCACGCCCCTCATTGTAGCTAGCCCGGAAGAATTAGGGCTGCATTAGATTCTGGGTATTCGTTCTGTTGTGTTTATGTTGTGTTACGGTGTGGATGTTCTCCCAAAATGTGTTTGTCAATCTTGTTTGGTGTGGGTTCACAGTGTGGTGCATATTTGTAACAGTGATAAAGTTGTTTATATGGCCACCCTCAATGTGACCTGTATGGCTGTCGATCAAGTATGTCTTGGAGTCCCTTCCGTGTGTCGGCAGAAGCCTCATGCAATACGTGACTGGGACGGCACACTGTTTGTATGGTGGAAAAGCGGACGAAACGGCAGATTGTAGAGGACACTAAAGGCAGTGCCATCCCGGCACACCCTTGATATTGTTGTCCAGGTGACAACCGGGAGAATTATTGCACCGAGAGATTGTCGGGAGGGGCACTGATATTTGGGTGTTTCCCGGAAAGATTGCGAGAGTTGGCAAGTATGTTGCTAGGGCGGGAAAGCTATACAAAGAAGGTGAATTCATTAAAAAGTGCATGTCAGATTTTTTTAAGAAATCTTTTCTTGCGGCCCAGCCTCACCCAGTTTCTGCATCCAGTGTCCCCCAGGGTAAATTGAGTTTGAGACCCCTGCTTTAAAGCATAACCAAGCATGCATCACTATAGGTCTTGTCTCAAAGTAGGTGTACTGTCACATCCTGTCACATCACACCCTGACTTATTTGGACTTTTTTGCTGTTCCCCTGTGAGTAGGGTTTGCGCTCCTATTTTAGTGGCTTTTTCTCTTTGTTTGGTATTTTCCTGTAGCAGTTTCATGTCTTCCTTTGAGCAATATTTCCCGCATATACTTTGTTTTAGCAATGAAGGATACTTCAGTTGTTTTTATCCTTCTTTGTTTGTCATGTCATGTTCGGATGTACTTTGTGGACACCGTCTCTGCTCCACAGTAAGTCTTTGCTGTCGTCCAGCATTCTGTTTTTGTTGACTTTGTAGCTAGTTCAATTTTAGTTTCGTTCTGCGTAGCCTTCCCTAAGCTTCAATGCCTTTTGTTAGGGGCACTTTTTGTTTATTTTTGGTTTAAGCATTAGACACCTTTTTACCTGCACCCTGCCTCCCGCTGTTTCCAACATCTACAAAGCAATTAGCTAATGGCTGCCACCTACTAATATGGAAGAGTATTACATGGTTACTCTGCCCAGCTCTAGACAGCACTGACACTCAACAACGTGGGTGTCAAACTCTGGCCCGCGGGCCCGTGTAATTTAATTTGGCCCTTGAGGCAATATCAATTTAGCATTAGAGCTGGCCCGCCGGTGTCATACAGCGTCGGTGCCGCTGTAACACCGCATTCACCGCTAATACTCATACTTGCCAACCCTCCTAATTTTCCCGGTAGACTCCCGAAGTTCAGTGCCCCTCCCGAAAATCTCCCGGGGCAACCATTCTCCCGAATTTCTACCGATTTCCACCTGGACAACTATATTGGGGGCGTGCATTTAAGGCACTGCCTTTAGCGTTCTCTACAACCTGTCGTCACGTCCGCTTTTCCTCCATACTAACAGCGTGTCACATAATATTTGTGGCTTTTACACAAACAGTCAACAGTCATACAGGTCAGACTGAGGGTTGCCGTATAAACAACTTTAGCACTGTTACAAATATGCGCCACACTGTGAACCCACACCAAACAAGAGTGACAAACACATTTCGGGTGAACATCCGCACCGTAACACAACAGAATAAATACCCAGAACCCCTTGCAGCACTAACTCTTCCGGGAAACTTCCAGCAAACTGACCTATAATTAACGTCTTATTCATATATTTTCTCTTGCTACTTCAAAGCTTGAATGTTTGGTTCATTTATTATTGTTATTTTATTTTCAAATATATTATTAGCCTGTGGAAAAAAATTGATATTTACCTCAGAAGATTGCAAATAGAAAAAAAGGCATAACATTTTTATTTAAATTTTATTTGATATGCCATTGATATTTTTAAAAATATTATTATTATTATTTGAAACTGGATTTTGCATGTCACTAAAGTTATATAAGCCTTACTTGTTCTATATTTCATGCCAAACTTGTATGGGTCCCTATTAAAAGGTTAATTTGTTCAACCTTGGCCCGCGGCTTTGTTCCGTTTAAAATGTTGGCCGACTCTGTATTTGAGTTTGACACCCCTGCTCAACAACAACAACACATAATTTGCAGACTATAAGTATCCATCCATCCATTTTCTACCGCTTATTCCCTTTCGGGGTCGCGGGGGGCGCTGGCGCCTATCTCAGCTACAATCGGGCTATAAGTACTGGTTTGCAAAAAGTATTTTTAACCCAAATAGGTGAAATTAGATCATCTCTTACGGCACACCAGACTATCTCACGAGACACTAGTGTGCCGCGGCACAGTGGTTAAAAAACACTGATGTAGCCTACAAGGAATTTTTTTAAATGTATGAACAAGAAAAAAGACCCCTTTTAAATATTTGTTGTGTAATGTGCAATGCAGTTACATCACAGTTTCTATTTATTCCAATTACACTTAGCTGGAGAAAATATTTATGTACGGCATTCATGTGCAGAGACTTTTTACATAATATATCAAATATATAATACAACCAAATGGTAGGTAGATGTGCATTTAAGCAAAGTGTGTTTTGATGCTACATAAACGCGGCACGACGGAGACATATATTAATTTAAGTATTCACTTTTTTTAGGTGATTAATATTGGCCTGTGGATTACTAGATTGCTAAAAGGACGGTTGATAAGCACCTGAAGTGTCATAATTACGACAATCAGCCGGATTAAAAAAAGATACTGACCGCTGTTTAAAAATTGACCGGTACTGATAATGCATGGGTAGAATAACACACAACATTGTGGTGACTATTAGGGCTGCACCGTTAATTTGATTCCAAAAAAGGTTTGATTTGAATTCGTTTGCTTTGATTATTTGTTTAAAGGCCTACTGAAATGAGATTTTCTTATTTAAACGGGGATAGTAGGTCCATTCTATGTGTCATACTTGATCATTTCGCGATATTGCCATGTTTTTGCTGAAAGGATTTAGTAGAGAACATTGACGATAAAGTTCACAACTTTTGGTCGCTACTAAAAAAGCCTTGCCTGTACTAGAAGTAGCAGACGATGTGCGCTTGACGTCACGGGTTGTGGAGCTCCTCACATCCGCACATTGTTTACAATCATGGCCACCAGCAGCGAGAGTGATTCGGACCGAGAAAGCGACGATTTCCCCATTAATATGATTGAGGATGAAAGATTTGTGGATGAGGAAAGTTAGAGTGAAGGACTGAAAACAAAAAGACAGGGCAGTGGGAGCGATTCAGATGTTATTAGACACATATACTAAGATAATTCTGGAAAATCCCTTATCTGCTTATTGTGTTACTAGTGTTGTAGTTAGGGTTGGGTATCGTTTGAATTCGAACGATTCCGATTCTTCTAGTACCATGTCGGGATAAATGTGTTTGACAAGTAGTCCCTGGAAGGCGATATGTATTTTGGGTTGAGAGTTTTCACCATATCCCTGCAAACATAAACAAACACGTAATGTTGCTGTTACTGTTTAGCCCAGTGTCAATTAGCTTAGCTTTAACGTTATTGCTTAACTAACCTAAATGTTGGAGATTCCACCTCTGAAAAGGGATGCAGTCTTTTGATTATGTGTGCAGTGACCTTTCTGTGGCACTATTCCATCCGTGGCACCGACATCTTCCCCATTGCCGCTACGGTGAACGGGGTACGCTGAGCACATCGCGGAGTCTGGCTAGCAAGTTGTGAATTGTCTATGAAAAAATATGCGGGCTAATTTGTTAGCTGCCTCAACGCTGGCGCAAAACATAATATTTATTGCATATTTATTGTTTTACTTACCGGATTCGGACTGCAGTCACCGGGGTGCCAGGCTAGGCGTCGGAGCCGGAGCCAGAGGAAGAGGCAGAGAAGGACGGTCGGCGCTGCGCGTCGAAGACGGGACACGCATTTATTTGTACTCCATGAATTGGAGGTGCTTCATCATGTTTAACGTGCACCCTCCTAAGCATGAAACAGTCCTGTCGCACGTGTAACATTTCGCCGATATATTTTTTTTTTAGTAAAATAAAGCCACACTTTCAACCGCCGATGCCCGCTATCCATGCTTGACTGACTCGCTCGGCTACATAGGCTCGGCTATGCTAACACTTCCGGCGCTGGGCGCTTTTTCGTTGGTGTTCAGCGGCTTCTTATTCCGGTCGGCGGACTTATTCTTTTTTTCCGGTCGGCAGACTGGGTATCGAAACTAGGAATCGAAATTTAAACTTTTGAACGATTCCGAGAGAATCGGAAAGTTAGTCCCGGTTCCAATCGATACTCGATACCCAACCCTAGTTGTAGTGAGATTATACTGTCGTACCTGAAAGTCGGAGGGGTGTGGCTGCGGGTGTGGTGACCGCCAGGGTCTCTGAGGGAAGCCACGCAGCTGCCTCTTTGACAGGTGCACGATGAACGGCGCAAGCTCCGCTCATGTATACGGTAAGAGCCGACTTATTACCACAATTTTCTCACAGAAACCTGCCGGTTGACCTGTGGTCGGGAACCATGTTCGCTCGACCGGTCTGTTCCATAGTAAAGCTTCACCTTCGGGAATGTAAACAAGGAAACACCGGCTGTGTTTGTGTCGCTAAAGGCAGCTGCAATACACCGCTTCCCAACTACATCTTTCTTCTTTGACGTCTCCATTATTAATTTAACAAATTGCAAAGGATTCAGCAACACAGATGTCCAGAATACTGTGTAATTATGCGATTAAAGCAGACGACTTATAGCTGGGATCGGGCTAGAAAAAAATGTCCGCTACAATCCGAGGCGTCAATTTACGCGTCATCATTCCGACATTTTCAACAGGATACTTCGCGGGAAATTTAAAATTGCAATTTAGTAAACTAAAAAGGCCGAATTGGCATGTGTTGCAATGTTAATATTTCATCATTGATATATAAACTATCAGACTGCGTGGTCGGTAGTAGTGGCTTTCAGTAGGCCTTTAATGCACGTTATTAATAATAATTAATTAAATCCTGTACGGCGTCGAGTGTCCTGAACTTTAAATACAAGGTTTCATTTGATGGAGCACACATGCGAGCGGTGGTGTGTGGGTACCAACAGCAAAGATTTAGGGTTTTTTCTACATTTATTAGGTAAAAAGAATGAAGGATATGGCTAATGAAAAAGTGGTTTATTTCAAATATTTTCCCTAAAACACGCATTGAGGCTAAAAAAAGGTGTTTTATTCGATTTGTGGATTAATCGGACAATCTAATCAATAAATTAGTCAATTACTAAAATGATCGAAAGCTTCAGCTCTAGTTAAGCTCAACAAAAAGGGAAATTACATTTTTGGGGGTATTTTTTTGATCCTAACATCCTGCTCATGTCTGCCCTGGTAGCCTGGCAAAAGTCTGTTTTGTTCTGTGAACGGGAAAGTATGGTTCGGTTGGTAGAGTGACCGTGGCAGCAACTTGAGGGTTCCAGGTTCGATCCCCACTTCCGCCATCCTCGTCACTGCCGTTGTGTCCTTGGGCGAGGCTTGCTCCCAGTGCCACCCACATTGCTTTAAATGGAACTTAGTTATTGGCTTTCACCATGTAAAAGCACTTTGAGTCACTAGAGAAAAGCGCTATATAAATATGATTCACTTATCTTCACTTGAACTTACACTATGTATCTCATGCAGTTGTTTTGGGGGGTTTGTGTGTGGTTTTGGGATCTGCAGCATTTTTCTTTTACGTTTGTTTTTAATCATGCACCGTTTATGTATTGGCAACATTTTCCTGTTTATGGTGTTTTTTGGGTTTCAGGTCATTTCTGTGTTTGAAGTGTTTTGATGTTGCTCTGGGTTTTGCAGACACAGGAATCTATACGTTGTCATTGTTGACTGTCTTTCAGATTAGTAACTGTGAGGTCAAACATCTCTGACCTCAGACTGGGATTGTGGAATGCAAATCGAAGTATGTAGGCTTTTTCACACAAAATGCCTGTCAGAGCCACAACAGTAGAGTTTCCTTTGCATTTTGTACAGAACCCAGAGAAGCAGGGGTATGTTCGCAATTGTGTGCACTTTCACTCCGATACATGGTATCCTGGGATTGACTGAGAAGTGACTTTCAGGTGTGCGACTTCAAACCCCGATCCCAGCATTGCAAAGTACCTTACACACAGGTGGCCATCCGCCCCTGTTACGGCTCTGAGACTACCACGGAAAGTTAGACATTTTGTAGAGAACAGTTGGAGAAAATAACTTAAACTGGTAATGGGATCGTTTCTAATTGATAACTTTGTGCACAGCAGTGGTGGAACCCACTTAGATGCAGTAAAGAGAGTAAGGTTGCAACAATTAATCGATCAATTTATATTCTTTTGCTTCAATTAATTGTTGAAGGGTAACCAATTAAATATTATGAAATCCGGACAGAATAAAATAAGGTAAAATAAGTTGAATAAAAGTTAAAGCATGGTATAATGAGTAAAAAAATAAGGTGAAAAGGATAAGTTATAGGTAAAATAAGGTAAATAGAAGGCAAAAATGGGTAAAAGAAGGTACTTAAAATGTAAATAGAAGATAAAACCAGGTAAAAATAAAAAGTAAAAGTAGTAAAAAGGTAGATAGAAGGTGAAAAATGGACTATAGTGGGTGAAAAAAGGTAAAGGGAATGTTACAATATAAATAAAAGATCAAATAAGGTCAATAAAATGTAAAATGAGGAATATAGAAGGTAAAAGAAGTAAATTAAAGGTTGAATAAGGTAATATAGAAGGTAAAGCTAGTAAATAAAAGGTCAAAGAAGGAATATAGAAGGTTATAATAAGTTGGAAAAATGGTAAAAGTAGAAAATGAAATGTAAAAAGGTAAATTCAAGGTAAAATAAGTTTAATAAAATGTAAGGAAAGGTTACTGGAAAGAAATAGTTAGATAGAAGGTAATTAGAAGGTTAAATAGAATCAATCAATCAAACAATGTTGATTTATATAGCCCTAAATCACAAATGTCTCAAAGGACTGCACAAACCACAACACGACTACGACATCCCCGGAAGAACCCACATAAGGGCAAGGAAAACTCACACCCAGTGGGACGCCAGTGACAATGATGACTATGAGAAACCTTGGAGAGGACCTCAAATGTGGGCAATCCCCCCCCCCCCCCCCCTCTCTAGGGGACCGAAAGCAAGGTTAATAAAATGTAAATAAGGAATATAGAAGGTAAAAAAGTTCAAATAAGGTAAATAGAAGGTAATGTAGGTTATGGCGAGTACCAAAATCCTTGTTTATTTTCGACTATTTCCCCAAAATACGCATTTAGGCTATAAAGTGTGTTTTATATGATTACTGGGATAACTGAATAAACTAATCGCAAGGTTACACGACTATTAAAACCATCGATAGCTGCAGCCCTAAAAGCGAGACAATCCAACCTGTATTTGTCGTGGTTTTAGATGGAGCTATTTAACACTGCCTCGAAATTGGTGTGTAGTTGCCATGTATGTTTGACTGAAAGGTATGAGGTTGGGCCTCAGAAATGATATCTCTGACTTCCTATCAGTCTCAGAATATGACATAGATTTGTGCATCCAATGGACCAGGAAGCGGCCTGCTAACTAAAAAACAATCCGACGTCATTAAGTAGCGGGTTTTCAAAATAAAGGGGATTACAGAAAATATCATTAGAACAAAGATCTATGGTTCTTATTTGATTGATTGATTGATACTTTTATTAGTAGATTGCACAGTTCAGTACATATGCCGTACAATTGATCACTAAATGGTTACACCCCAATAAGTTTTTCAACTTGTTTAAGTCGGGGTCCACGTTAATCAATTCATGGTACAAATATATACTATCAGCATAATACAGTCATCACACAGGTTAATCATCATAGTATGTACATTGAATTATTTACATTATTTACAATCCGGGGGGTGGGATGAGGAGCTTTGGTTGATATCAGTACTTCAGTCATCAACAATTGCATCAACAGAGAAATGTGGACATTGAAACAGTGTAGGTCTTATTTAGTAGGATATGTACAGCAATCAGAGAACATAGTGAGTTCAGATAGCATAAGAACAAGTATATACATTAGAAGTACATTTGAGTTGTTTATAATCCGGGGAGATGGGATGTGAATGGAGGAGGGTGTTAGTAAAGTGTTGATGTTGCCTGGAGGTGTTGTTTTAGAGCGGTTTTGAAGGAATATAGAGATGCACTTACTTTTATACCTGTTGGGAGTGCATTCCACATTGATGTGGCATAGAAAGAGAATGAGTTAAGAGCTTTGTTAGATCGGAATCTGGGTTTAACGGGGTTTGTGGAGCTCCCCCTGGTGTTGTGGTTATGGCGGTCATTTACGTTAAGGAAGTAGTTTGACATGTACTTCGGTATCAAGGAGGTGTAGCGGATTTTATAGACTAGGCTCAGTGCAAGTTATTTTACTCTGTCCTCCACCCTGAGCCAGCCCACTTTGGAGAAGTGGGTTGGATTGAGGTGTGATCTGGGGTGGAGGTCTAAAAGTAACCGGACAAGCTTATTCTGGGATGTTTGGAGTCTAGATTTGAGGGTTTTGGAGGTGCTGGGGTACCAGGAGGTGCACTCAAAGAACAATTTTAGAAGACTGAAACAAAAATGAAAATGCATTAAACACATTGAGCTTTTCTTGTTGCACTCAAATAACAATTTACAATTATACATACTACATCTAATCTGCCATAATCTAGGATTGGGTTAAAAAATCAATCAATCAATCAATCAATGTTTACTTATATAGCCCTAAATCACTAGTGTCTCAAAGGGCTGCACAAACCACCACGACATCCTCGGTAGGAAAACTCACACCCAGTGGGACATTGGTGACAATAATGACCCAGTGGGACGTCGGTGACAATGATGACTATGAGAACCTTAGAGAGGAGGAAAGCAATGGATGTCGAGCGGATCTAACATGATACTGAAAGTTCAATCCACAATGGATACAACACAGTCGCGAGAGTCCAGTCCAAAGAGGATCCAAGACACAGCAGCGAGAGTCCCGTTCACAGCGGAGCCAGCAGGAAACCATCCCAAGCGTAGGCGGACCAGCAGCGCAGAGATGTCCCCAGCCGATACACAGGCGAGCAGTACATGGCCACCGGATCGGACCGGACCCCCTCCACACGGGAGAGTGGGACATAGAAGAAAAAGAAAAGAAACGGCAGATCAACTGGTCTAAAAAGGGAGTCTATTTAAAGGCTAGAGTATACAAATGAGTTTTAAGGTGAGACTTAAATGCTTCTACTGAGGTGGCATCGCGAACTGTTACCGGGAGGGCATTCCAGAGTACTGGAGCCCGAACGGAAAATGCTCTATAGCCCGCAGACTTTTTTTGGGCTTTGGGAATCACTAATAAGCCGGAGTCCTTTGAACGCAGATTTCTTGCCGGGACATATGGTACAATACAATCGGCAAGATAAGATGGAGCTAGACCGTGTAGTATTTTATACGTAAGTAGTAAAACCTTAAAGTCACATCTTAAGTGCACAGGAAGCCAGTGCAGGTGAGCCAGTACAGGCGTAATGTGATCAAACTTTCTTGTTCTTGTCAAAAGTCTAGCAGCCGCATTTTGTACCAACTGTAATCTTTTAATGCTAGACATGGGGAGACCCGAAAATAATACGTTACAGTAGTCGAGGCGAGACGTAAAAAACGCATGGATAATGATCTCAGCGTCTTTAGTGGACAGAAGGGAGCGAATTTTAGCGATATTACGGAGATGAAAGAAGGCCGTTTTAGTAACGCTTTTAATGTGTGCCTCAAAGGAGAGAGTTGGGTCGAAGATAATACCCAGATTCTTTACCGTGTCGCCTTGTTTAATTGTTTGGTTGTCAAATGTTAGAGTTGTATTATTAAATAGAGTTCGGTGTCTAGCAGGACCGATAATCAGCATTTCCGTTTTTTTGGCGTTGAGTTGCAAAAAGTTAGCGGACATCCATTGTTTAATTTCATTAAGACACGCCTCCAGCTGACTACAATCCGGCGTGTTGGTCAGCTTTAGGGGCATGTAGAGTTGGGTGTCATCAGCATAACAGTGAAAGCTAATACCGTATTTGCGTATGATGTCACCTAGCGGCAGCATGTAGATGCTGAAGAGTGCAGGGCCAAGGACCGAACCCTGGGGAACTCCACACGTTACCTTAACGTAGTCCGAGGTCACATTGTTATGGGAGACACACTGCATCCTATCAGTAAGATAAGAGTTAAACCAAGACAGGGCTAAGTCTGACATACCAATTCGTGTTTTGATACGTTCTAATAAAATGTTATGATCGACGGTATCGAAAGCAGCGCTAAGATCGAGGAGCAGCAACATAGATGACGCATCAGAATCCATCGTTAGCAATAGATCATTAGTCATTTTTGCGAGGGCTGTCTCCGTGGAGTGATTTGCCCTGAAACCGGATTGAAAGGTTTCACATAGATTGTTAGACGCTAAGTGTTCATTTAACAGCTCCGCAACAATTTTTTCGAGGATTTTTGAAATAAAGGGAAGGTGAGACACCGGTCGGTAATTTACCATGAGGTCAGGATCGAGGTTAGGTCTTTTAAGAAGAGGATGAATAACCGCTTTTTTGAATGCTAGGGGAACAGTGCCCGAGGAGAGTGATAAGTTTATAATATTTAGCACTGATGGACCTAATAATACAAAGAGCTCCTTGATCAGTTTCCCAGGAAGAGGGTCAAGTAAACATGTTGTCTGTTTTATTCCATTTACACGTTGTAACAATTCCTCTAATGTTATTTCCTCAAAACGAGAGAAAGTATTTTGGAGGGTAGTATCCGCCGTAAATACAATCGTGTCAGTGTTAATAGAACCCCGTTGTAGCTGGGACGCATTGTCTTTAATCTCCTTTCTAATGACTTCAATTTTCTTACTAAAGAATTGCATAAAGTCATCAGCTGAGTGGGTTGAGCTACTGGAAGGAGTCCCTTGTTGGGTTAGCGATGCTACCGTACTAAACAAAAATTTAGGATCGTTTTTATTACGGTGGATGAGATTTGAGTAATATTTAGCTTTAGCTAAGGTAAGCATGCGTTTATAAGTTATTAAACCATCACTCCATGCTTGATGGTGCACCTCAAGTTTAGTCGTGCGCCATTTGCGTTCCAGCTTTCTACATAATAATTTCTGAGCTCTAGTTTCTTCTGTAAACCACGGGGTGCGCTTTTTTGGAGCCTTTTTTAACTTTAGCGGTGCTATGTTATCAATGGTTTCGCGCAGGGCGTCGTTAAAGTTGTTAGTGAGGTTATCAATAGAGCCCACATACTTTGGGAATGGTGCCATTACCGAGGGCAGTAGGTCAGCAAGAGTTGTCGTTGTGGCTGTATTAATGTTGCGGCTGCTATAGCAGTTATTATTATTATTAGTTTGACGAACATGCGTCTGAACCTCGAATTTTATAAGGTAATGATCAGACAATACTTTAGTATACGGGAGTATCGTAACTTTGGAAACGGTGATGCCCCTGACAAGCACTAGGTCTATCGTATTACCGTTGCGATGCGTGGGTTCATTTATTATTTGTGTGAGACCACAGCTATCAATTACAGTCTGGAGCGCTACGCACGGTGGGTCCGATGGGGTATTCATATGGATATTAAAGTCCCCCATTATGATTATATTATCAGCGTGTGTCACTAGATCAGCAACGAACTCTGAGAATTAATTAATAAAGTCCGAATAGGGCCCTGGGGGGCGGTAGATAACAGCCAGGTGTAGAGGCAGCGGTGTGACAGACCTCATAGTAAGCCCCTCAAACGATTTATATTTATTATTTATGTTAGGACTAAGGTTAAAGTTTTCGTTGTATATTAGTGCAACCCCCCCACCCCTTTTGAGCGGACGGGCAATATGCGCATGTGTAAAGTTAGGAGGACATGCCTCATTTAGCGCAAAAAAGTCGTTTGGTTTAAGCCAGGTTTCGCTGAGACCGATGACGTTAAGATTGTTGTCACTGATAATATCATTAACTAACAACGTTTTAGGAGACAATGATCTTATGTTTAAAAAACCTATATTATAGGTAGTGGGCTGTTTTAGGGAGTTTTTGATCAAATTATCCGTAGTAGCAATATTAATAATGTTGTGTTTATTATGCCCAGTGCATTTAGTATAGTTACGACCATATCTAGGAATTGATACGACAGGAATTTTCCGATTGTTTGATTGTTGCTTTGATAAACTGCACGCATCATGGTTAGCCTCCTCAGTAACGGGGATTTTCCGATTGTTTGTTTGTTGCTTTGATAAACTGCACGCATCATAGTTAGCCACCTCAGTAAAACACATGTCTAACTCTGAAACACTCAAAGCAGAAAAAACTTGTTCTAATTTAACAGACTCCTTACCCAGACCAGTAGTCTCGCATTTTCCATCTAAATCCGTCTTCGGGATGGAGGAAAGTGGTGTTCTGTGGGGATTAGCCTTCTGCTTTGTTTTTAGCCCCGCTCGGCATCCGCGTTTCCGATCACACCGCTGGCGTCTGCTCCGTAGACGGCCCCCGCTGCTACTAGACTCCCCTGCTTCACAGGCCGCTGGATGTAGCCGCCGATGTATTCCCATGCTAGTTAGCATGTTTAGCACGCCCGCGTCTATCAGTCCAAAACGGCCCGATGTGTCCACATCCAGAAGTGTCTGGCGGTCGTACGTGATCACGGAGTGACCACGATGTGAGCCAGCCATAAAGTTTGTGGAATTGTCCGGTATTTCTGCCAAATGTTCCATCTTTAGCAGGATCTCCTCGAGAGCGCAGCCCGTCCGGGCGCCGCCATCTTGGAAATATCAAAAAAGAACAGTATTGTTTATTGACATGGTATTACATGCTTCATGATTATTGTTGCCACTTGTAGTCTGTCTTTAAGACCAATACAATCATTCTTAAATACTAAAAAATCTATACTATAGCTGAAAGTAGACGGATAAGAAATGTAGCAGATAAAACACACATTGCTAAAGTTAAAGTTAAAACACACATTTTCGCAATTTGTTACAAACTTCAGTCATTTCACTTGCATTAAGTGGCGCTACGTGGGCGGTTTGGACTCCGCTACTAATTGCCATCAAGCCAACCAGCTGTGTGCGCGTCTACGTATCTACATGTGCACAACAGGAGAGCTAGTTATCTACACAACCTTTAATTAAACTAATTGTGCAGACCTGGTTGATTGTTATTTAAATGTTTACCTCAATTTGAAGCGCAGGTGGTCTTGCCACCTTGGGCGAGGCGTGTTTTAAAGGGGAACATTATCACCAGACCTATGTAAGCGTCAATATATACCTTGATGGTGCAGAAAAAAGACCATCTATTTTTTGAACCGATTTCCGAACTCTAAATGGGTGAATTTTGGCAAATTAAACGCCTTTCTGTTAATCGCGCTGGAGGCGATGACGTCAGAATGTGACGTCGCCGAGGTAACACACCCACCATTTTCATTTTCAACGGGTCTCAGCTCTGTTATTTTCCGTTTTTTCGACAATTTTTTGGAACTTTGGAGACATCATGCCTCGTCGGTGTGTTGTCGGAGGGTGTAACAACACTAACAGGGAGGGATTCAAGTTGCACCACTGGCCCGAAGATGCCAAAGTGTCTGCCGCCAGACCCCCATTGAATGTGCCAGAGTGTCTCCACATTTGACCGGGGATGCTAAGACAGACATGGCACAGAGATGTATGGATAACATGCAAATGCATTTGCAACGATAGTCAACGAAATCACAAAGGTGAGTTTTGTTGATGTTGACTGACAGCTAATCAATGCTAACATGCTACGCTAATCGATGCTAACATGCTATTTACTGGCGGTGCTAAAGCAGACATGGAACAGAGATGTATGGATAACCTGCAGATGCATTTGCAACTATATTACGTTTCCTTCCACTCACATTTAATGCCAAACAAACACTTATCAATCGACGGATTTAAGTTGCTCCAGTGTCTAAAAGACGCGAAAGTCCTGATCGTTTGGTCCGCATATTTTACCGGCGATGCTAACGCAGCTATTCGGCCATGCTATGGCTATGAATAGCGTCAATAGCTATTCGCTCAATAGCTTCAGTTTCTTCTTCAATATTTTCATACTCCAACCATCTGTTTCAATACATGCGTAATCTGTTGAATCGCTTAAGTCGCTGAAATCCGAGTTTGAATCCGAGCTAATGTCACTATATCTTGCTGTGGTATTCCCATTGTTTGTTTACATTGGCAGCACTGGGTGACGTCTCAGGGAAATGGCCAGTGTCTTCGCAGAGAGCCGAAAATAAGGCACTTTAAAGCTTTATTTAGGGATATTCCGAGACCGGTAAAATTTTGAAAAAAAACTTCAAAAAATACAACAAGCCACTGGGAACTGATTTTTATTGTTTTTAACCCTTTTGAAATTGTGATAATGTTCCCCTTTAAAGCACTTCTTGCAACGTGGCGCTTCCGTGTTTAAAGTGTCATCTTTATTGATAGTTTTGAAACCCAAATACCTCCATGTTGCCCGCTTTCCTCTCCTCGCTGTTTCTGCTTGTGTGCGCTCTGACACACTCAACATGCCCCGCGGTTTTATAGACAAACCTTGTTTTTCAAAGTTATTATCAGTAGCCCAAATGAACTTCTTCACTAAATCACTAAATCGTGGCCTAAAACCTGTGCTGAGTGCTTTATGTGACCACTCTGGCTTCTCTCCACAGGCGAGCCGAGGGCCTTTTGGACCTGGCCGCCAAAGTTGCAGCTGAGTCGAGACGCTGAGGTATCGCGATGAGGGCACTCGGTCGCAGAAGTTGGAATCTGAACCGGAGTTGAAGGAGAGGCGCTCCTCATCCAATGAAGATGGCGGCCCAGTCCCAGACCGTAAGTTCTATTGTGTCGCTGCATGTTAGTGCCTGTGTTGTTATCGTTGGAGGAGGTTGTGACAGCACAGTCCTACAAGGGGGCAGTACAGCTCTATGCTTTATTTTATATTTTATATATATATATATATATATATATATATATATATATATATATATATATATATATATATATATATATATATATTTAAATTACCGTAATTTTAAGAGTATAAGTCACTCCGCACCTGCCGAAAATGCATAATAAAGAAGGGAAAAAACATATATACGTCGCACTGGAGTATAAGTCACATTTTAGGGGGAAATTTTTTTGATAAAATCTAACACCAAGAATAGACATTTGAAAGGCAATTTAAAATACATAAAGAATAGTAAACAACAGGCTGAATAAGTGTACGTTATATGACGCATAAATAACCAACTGAGAAGGTGCCTGGTATGTTAACGTAACATATTATGGTAAGAGTCATTCAAATAACTATAACATATAGAACATGCTATACGTTTACCAAACAATCTGTTACTCCTAATCGCTTAATCCCATGAAATCTTATAAGTCTTGTCTCTTATGTGAATAAGCTAAATAATATTATTACAGTAGTCGTTCCTGAGTATATAAGTCGCACCCCCGGCCAATCTATGAAAAAACTGCGACTTTCAGTCCGAAAAATACGGTAATTAAACAATAATAATCCAAACTATGGAAATAGCGTGTGAACTAATATCCAAGAATGTGTGGTGTAGACTAGTTGTGGGAATTACTTGAGCGTTTTACCGTAGTGTTGAATCGAGAGCGGAGACAGAACAGAGGACTGGTCTGAGAGACAAGCGGGACGTCCGTAGGGCTGAGAGAGAGGCATCAAGAGGTCTGTGTCCAAGTGGGAGGTCAAGATCGAAGAAGCAGTCCGGGAAACACGACAAGACCCACAGCAACGTCAACATGGTAACGGAGGTTGTACGCCAACAGAAGATTATATTCGGCCAGGCATGGCAGGTTGTGCAGGTTTAAGAAGGCAGGTCTGATCATCTGCTCCAGATGTGCAGATTGCTGATCGCCCACAGCCTGGCTGATGCTGGGGCATTTCTCGGCGTGCTGCCCGCGGAGGTGCTGAACGACCTAGCTGCCGGGGGAAAGCGAGTTCGAGCCCGCACCGTGACACGTGTAACCGCTGTGATTTGACGCAATTAAGACAAAATTGTTGGCACTCACAAAGCCTGCTTGATTAGCATTGTTGTTGATGGGGAAGGGATCTGTGGTTCCTAACGTTACGTCACGGATCACGTGGCTGCTTCCTCATTATCTCGCATAATGGCTCGGGCATCTCCGTGCGATTGATACTACTTTGATCATATTTATTTATTCACAAGTCTTTTGATGGCATAAATCATATATTAAAGATGATAGCTTCAATGTAGAGGCAGCTTGTTTTTCCACTCTTCTCGTAAGTCATCCAACAGCGAAAACAATTATAATTTTTATTCCTGTCAGTCTAGATTTGTTGAGACACATATAGGACACGGGATATGTCCATATGTGCAGTGCGAGCACCTCTTTTGCACCTCCTTTTCAAGCGCGCTAAAAAAAGACGTAAAACCGCAATGAGTTTTGATCAATCCCATTGCGCGTGCTACTCAGTGGCCTAGTGGGTAGAGTGTCCGCCCTGAGATCGGTAGGTCGTGAGTTCAAACCCCGGCTGAGTCATACCAAAGACTATAAAAATGGGACCCATTACCTCCCTGCTTGGCACTCAGCATTAAGGGTTGGAATTGGGGGTTATATCACCAAAAAATTATTCCCGGGTGCGGCACCGCTACTGCCCACTGCTCCCCTCACCTCCCAAGGAGTGATCAAGGGTGATGGGTCAAATGCAGAGAATAATTTTGCCACACCTAGTGTGTGTGTGAGACAAACATTGGTACTTTAACTCTAACTTTGATATACTTGCATTTTGTCCTCCCAGTATTGGGGCCATGTTGACAATCACCATGTATTTTGCATGTTAAAGACCACAGAAACGCCAAATTCAGCTTACTGAACAGACACAATACATTTAGCAAAAGTTTGGTAGATGTGCTTTATTTTTGCTATCCACCCAAAGAACTACTCACCCCCAAGTCCTCCACACGACACCTCCGCTCCGGACTGGCTAACCTCCTCCAATCTCCGAGGACAAAGCTACGAACAAGGGGAGACCGGGGTTTCTGCTCCGCCGCTCCCAGTCTGTGGAACGCTCTCCCTGACCACCTGAGGGCACCTCAGACTGTGGATGCCTTTTAAAAAAGGCTTAAAAAAGCCTTTTTTTAGATGTATGCATACTAGTTCTAGCTATTAGGCTGTTCTATTTTTTTTATTATCTTTTTTATCCATCCATCATCTTCCGCTTATCCGAGGTTGGGTCGTGGGGGCAACAGCCTAAGCAGGGAAACCCAGACTTCCCTCTCCCCAGCCACTTCGTCCAGCTCTTCCCGGGGGATCCCGAGGCGTTCCCAGGCCAGCCGGGAGACATAGTCTTCCCAACGTGTCCTGGGTCTTCCCCGTGGCCTCCTACCGGTTGGACGTGCCCTAAACGTAGATCGACCGGTAAATTGAGAGCTTTGCCTTCCGGCTCAGCTCCTCCTTCACCACAACGGATCGGTACAAGGTCCGCATTACTGAAGACGCCGCACCGATCCGCCTGTCGATCTCACGATCCACTCTTCCCTCACTCGTGAACAAGACTCCTAGGTACTTGAACTCCTCCACTTGGGGCAGGGTCTCCTCCCCAACCCGGAGATGGCATTCCACCCTTTTCCGGGCGAGAACCGTGGACTCGGACTTGGAGGTGCTGATTCTCATTCCGGTCGCTTCACACTCTGCTGCGAACCGTATCTTTTTTATATTCAATTGAATTTTTTTAATACACTGTTGCACTTTCTGACACTTGTGATTTAGGGCTATATAAATAAACATTGAGTGTTTGACTTTGAGGTTTTTGCTCAATGTAAAGTGCTTTATACAAATAAAATATATTATTATTATTATTATCAAGTTTGCACACATACTGTAAAATAGGCACTAAGTCTAGCTATTTTATTGTCGCACAATGACTTAATTAAGAATACATTCTCTTTTTTATAGTTCCCCCCATTTCTTAATGCTTGCTGGTTTACTGGTCTTCTAACAGCTAATGTTGCCATCTAACCTTGAATGTTTGCAAAGCTCTCACTGATTTTTAAAAAAAAATTTTTTAAGGATTTACATGTTGCTTTCTTGAGTCAAGAATGTTTTTTTTTTAAGTAACTTTTGTCAAATGAAAGAAATCTAACTTTTATCAGGTCGCCATTCCTGTTTATTGTGTTTTTGTAGGCCAGCGAGCTGCCCTTGGAGGACCTGCTGGCACTTTATGGCTACACGGTGTCTGATCCAGCCAAGCAGAAGTGTCGTGTCGCCGCCAATCTGCCAGGCATGACTCTGGATAAGGTGAGAAGCCATACACAGGGTTTCCCCCCCCCAGGGTGCCACCATACATGAGTTGGAGGGGCGTGGTCAATATGACATCATCATTGATATGGTGTCATGATTAGATTAGCACTGTTAGATATAGTTTATTTCTTTCTTTTCTATTTTTTGTCCTATCCAGCTTCTCAGGCAAATCATATAGTAGATGTAGATGTCCATATCGGCTGTTCAGATTTACCTTACAAAAGAGAATTGTAGGATACTTCTATTGTTGCCTTATTTGTATTTGACTTTATTAATTGTATTTATATTATCATTTGGTGCAGCTGGGCTGGAGCAGGAGGGGATAGAAAGAGGGAAAAAAAGGAAGACAGAGGGGGAAAATGTGGGGACAAGAGAGGGATAAGACAGAGAGTCCAAAACAACAGCAAACACAACAATAACAACAACAACATTAGAGCAACATCAGCAAATAGTATATGTACAAATATGATGGTAAAAGTGATAGCAAAGAAGCAGTTAGTAAAATAAATAATAATACATAAATGACAATGAGCATTATTACACTACAAATGGAGCAATACAAATACCAATAAAAATAGCGCTATTGATAATGAACAATACCAATAATTGACCTCTATTATCAACAGTACAGTTGTTCAAATGCAACAATACATATACGTAATGATAACTAGAGATACAAAAGAATGCAGAAAGATGGAGGGGGAAAAGAGAAGCAACCTATATTAACCTTGTAGATTGTTATAGTAACAATATATATATAGATATAGTTCCTTTAGATTAGTGTTATCTAATAAAGTAATGGTTTAACTCATGAGATTATTCACAACAAATATTGCATTAATCACGCATATATGCAGATTAATTAATCTATTCCAACAATAAAATTGCATTTATGACCAAACATTAGGGTCTTTTTTTAAATTAAGTTAATTACAAAATTTCTGATGAGTACCTCTTGAAGCAATACTGGTACTCCAAAGGTACCAATTTGCAATATTTGTGTGTGTGTTAATGTTTGATGATTTTTTTAAATTATTTAATGGCAATGATGATTTTTTTTTATTATTTAAAAAAAATCAGCTGATTATGCTTACAGCTGTTCCGGTCTTTTATCTCTCTTTCGGATTACGTGAGTCATTTGCAATGCAGTTGCACTTCCAAGACATTAGATGGCAGTGCTGTATAGGCTGATTGATTGAAACTTTTATTAGTAGATTGCACAGTACAGTACATATTCCGTACATCCATCCATCCATTTTCTACCGCTTATTCCCTTTCGACGTTGCAGGGGGCGCTGGCGCCTGATTGACCACTAAATGGTAACACCGAAATAGGTTTTTCAACTTTAAGTCGAGGTCCACGTAAATCAATTCATGGCTAACTATGGCATGTGGTCTAATGAGGAAGTAGCTTTTACTAGGAAGTTGAATGTGTTATGTTGCGCCCTACAAAGTGTTTATACTGTATTTCGCTTATTGCACATCAGCTGTTTAATTGTCACATTCCTTTTAGTTTTACTTTCCATTATTATTGGGGCGGTATAGCTCGGTTGGTAGAGCGGCCGTGCCAGCAACTTAAGGGTTGCAGGTTCGATCCCGCTCCCGCCATCCTAGTCAATGCTGTTGTGTCCTTGGGCAAGACACTTTACCCACCTGCCCCCAGTGCCACTCACACTGGTTTAAATGTAACTTCGATAATGTGTTTCACTATGTAAAGCGCTTTGAGTCACTTGAGGAAAAAGCGCTATATAAATATAATTCACTTCACTTCACACTTCACTTTAAAACGGCTAAAGAAATGTTTAATGTACATCTAAAAAACACATCTGTCTTATGTACTGTATATTTAAAAATAAATATTTGTCATCATCCATCCATTTTTCTACCGCTTGTCCCTTTTGGGGTCGCTGGGGGTGCTGGATTCTATCTCGGCTGCATTCGGGCAGAGGGCAGGGTACACCCTGGACAAATCGCCACCTCAATAACATAAAGAGATGAATATTTTCCCTTATTATATTGTTCTTCTCTTTTTTTCAATTGTTGCTGCTTATTGTAAAATGTAACGCAGGCTATGCTATATTCTCTGAATGTTGGAAATTAGTTTGCCAAATATGTAAACAGTCATTTGAATTTTGAGGTCAAAAATAACTTGAGGTGGTTTATGGATATTCCCCCCAAAATGAAGTCTCTGTAAAACGAAGCACACAAGAAAATGTTTCAATGTATACGCATGAAGTGTACATACATGTAGAAATCATGTTCATTAAAAAATACAGTATGAGATTAACCGGGGAACAAAACAATACAATTATGCAGATGGAGGTTGGCTACAATGCTGCTAGCTTAATGCTAACGTGCAATGCAGCGGCTCATTGACAGGCTAACCAAAGTTAGCATGGCATACACATGAAAAGACAATCATTATCGCTCACATTCATAACTATTGACTATTTACAATGAAGCGAGCAATGTTAGGTAACACATGTTCGTAACAAGCACTTTTGTGGAATGCGGGAGGAAGCACCCGGAGAAAACCCTCCAGGCACGGGGGAACATGCATACTCTATACACACACACACACACACACACACACACACACACACACAGATGTCCGAACGGAGGTTGGAAGCCGCACACGGCATAACGTTTTTGTCAAAATGAGGGTAGAAATGCCTTAACTAACTTGAAATAATTTTCTCTTCAACTTTTTCTTGTCAACTCTGTTTAGGTGCGTGACCAAGCCATTTTGATACACATCTTTTTGCTTTGTTTTTCCCCCCCAAAAAAGCGCAAAGGAACAATTTTATGATATTTGAGATGTTTTTCAATCCAATCCAATCCACTTTATTTATATAGCACATTTAAACAACAATAACGTTTCCAAAGTGCTGCACGGCCATGTTAAAAACAATATTAAAAAACATTATGCTCCACCAATGACTGAATGAAAACAAAAAATAAAAAAATATAAAACCAATATAAAAAAACAATATAAAAACAAATATGATCAAAAAACATTTTAAAGGGTAAAATCAATTAAAACAGTAAAATAGAAATCAAAGTGTATAAAAAACACAGAGGACAACAGAGAACAGAGGACCACACAACTCACGTAGTGTTAAAAGCCAAAGAATAAAAGTGGGTCTTAAGACGAGACTTAATCAATCAATCAATGTTTATTTATATAGCCCCAAATCACAAATGTCTCAAAGGACGGCACAAATCATTACGACTACAACATCCTCGGAAGAACCCACAAAAGGGCAAGGAAAACTCACACCCAGTGGGCAGGGAGAATTCACATCCAGTGGGACGCCAGTGACAATGCTGACTATGAGAAACCTTGGAGAGGACCTCAGATGTGGGCAACCTCCCCCCCTCTAGGGGACCGAAAGCAATGGATGTCGAGCGGGTCTAACATGATACTGTGAAAGTTCAATCCATAGTGGCTCCAACACAGCCGCGAGAGTTCAGTCCAAAGCGGATCCAAGACAGCAGCGAGAGTCCCGTCCACAGGAGACCATCTCAAGCGGAGGCGGATCAGCAGTGTAGAGATGTCCCCAATCGATACAGGGGAGCGGTCCATCCTGGGTCTCAACTCTGGACAGCCAGTACTTCATCCATGGTCATCGGACCGGGCCCCCTCCACAAGGGAGGGGGGGACATAGGAGAAAGAAAAGAAGCGGCAGATCAACTGGTCTAAAAAGGATGTCTATTTAAAGGCTAGAGTATACAGATGAGTTTTAAGGTGAGACTTAAATGCTTCTACTGAGGTAGCATCTCGAACTGTTACCGGGAGGGCATTCCAGAGTACTGGAGCCCGAACGGAAAACGCTATATAGCCCGCAGACTTTTTTTGGGCTCTAGGAATCACTAATAAGCCGGAGTCCTTTGAACGCAGATTTCTTGCCGGGACATATGGTACAATACAATCGGCAAGATGGGCTGGAGCTAGACCGTGTAGTATTTTATACGTAATTAGTAAAACCTTAAAACACTCCACTGTGGAAGCAGTTTGAACACGGAGGGGCAGAGTGTTGCAGAGCTTAGGGCCGACCACAGAGAAGGCCCTGTCTCCCCTGGTCTTAAGTCTGGTCTAGGGCACCACCAGCTGGAACTGGCTCTCGGACCTCAGAGCGCGCGCAGGAGTGTAAATTTGTTGTTGTTGTTATTGTATAGGCATTTTCAAACGTATTTTGGCCGATAGTTTGTAAATTATAGACTGCCGTATTTTTCGGACTATAAGGCGCACATAAAATCCTTTCATTTTGTCAAAAAAATCGACGATGCGCCTTAAAACCCAGGGCGCCTAATGTAAGAAATAATTCTGGTTGTGCTTACCGACCTCAAAGCAAATTTAATTTGGTACATGGTGTAATGATAAGTGTGACCAGTAGATGGCAGTCACACATAAGAGATTGTGAAGTGAAGTGAATTATATCTATATAGCACTTTTTCTCTAGTGACTCAAAGCGCTTTACATAGTGAAACCCAATATCTAAGTTACATTCAAACCAGTGTGGGTGGCACTGGAAGCAGGTGGGTAAAGTGTCTTGCCCAAGGACACAACGGCAGTGATTAGGATGGCGGAAGCGGGAATCGAACCTGCAACCCTCAAGTTGCTGGCACGGCCACTCTACCAATCGAGCTAAACCGATACATGTAGACTGCAATATGATGCCAGTAAACAACACCGAAACTTTCAATGTTCAATTGAAAATGAAGAACATTACACACGGCAGTCAAAAATGTGTCCAAATGTTTTAGTATGACTTTGAAGCCGCACTGCTTGATGGATTGTCGGCCATTAAGGCTACCATAGTCAGAGATACAAGTATTACTATGGTGTGTGTATAAGGACCACAAAATGGCACCCATTAGCAGACATATTATTTGGCGTTTTGTTTCACAATATTATGCAAAACCAAGTTTTCTTACCGTCTGATACCTGCTGATGTGTATTTGAGATCTGCATAAGTTCTGAAAATTTGCGCAAGTCCGCCACTGAAGTCTGTGATGATGCCGTAGTCGATAAGCTTCTTCTATCTTCTTGTTATGTGACCCCTCTGTGGCCATTTCTGATATAAATTAGCATATGGTTCTAACTTATATCTCGCCATGAAAGCACTAAAACATACCGGTGTAGTGAGTTAACATTATTCACCCACTGAACTTTAGTTATCAGACAGTTCCGGTTGGAGGGTTTTTCACAGGACACATTTCCAGCGCTGTTGTTGCATTAGTGAGCCACGGTGCGCTCTATGGTCCAGAAAATACGTTCTATACAGTATATACATTCATACACTATTTACTATTGTATTTGTTTTCATTTAAACAAAACATTATTTATTATTTTGAAGTGCACAACAATCAATCCCATGTAAGGGAAACATGATACATTTCAGGTTCAAACACTGATGACATATATAAAACAGACAAAGAAGCAAGGAAGAAACAAAATTCAATTTAGCTCTATTGAGGAGAAATGTCTGGGCTGTATTATTTGTACAGTCTCCCACCACGCTCTGACGAAAGATTGTACGCCTCCTCTTTTATTTGGACTTTCCCTGATAGCAACAGCTAATTCTAAAGGAAGGGGTATCATAAACAGTCGTCACCTTTGGTTATAAAACAGTTCAAAGAAAAGGTGCCTGGAAGGGGGTCAGGTCCTGCTTTCTCTCCGCTTTGTAGATCTCGAGTCAAGATCTTCCTGTGGATTACAATAGCTCAAAGAAACCGACACCTTCATGTCGCTTCCCATCCTACACAGTGGAGTTTTACAAGCCTTTTGCTTGGTAGATCAAAGACAGATTTTCTCTGCTCGCCGGAACTCATTGAAACACAAAGTTTTGTGATAACGTAGATATTCGGTAGGTTGTGAGTTCAAACCCCGGCCGAGTCATACCAAAGACTATAAAAATGTGACCCATTGCCTCCCTGTTTGGCACTCGGCATCAAGGGTTCTAATTGTGGGTTAAATCAATCAATCAATCAATCAATGTTTACTTATATAGCCCTAAATCACTAGTGTCTCAAAGGGCTGCACAGACCACAACACAAACCACTACCACATCCTCGGCAGGCCCACATAAGGGCAAGGAAAACTCACACCCAGTGGGACGTCGGTGACAATGATGACTATGAGAACCTTGGAGAGGACGAAAGCAATGGATGTCGAGCGGGTCTAACATGATACTGTGAAAGTTCAATCCATATTGGATCCAACACAGTCGCGAGCGTCCAGTCCAAAGCGGATCCAACACTACCCAACACAGCAGCAAGAGTCCCGTTCACAGCGGAGCCAGCAGGAAACCATCCCAAGCGGAGGCGGATCACCAGCGCAGAGATGTCCCCATCAATGATTCCCGGGCGCTGCACTGCTCTTGCCCACTGCTCCCCTCACTTCCCAGGAGGTGATCAAGGGAATGGGTCAATTGCAGAGGACAAATTTCACCACACCTAGTGTGTGTGACGATCATTGGTACTTTAACTTTAACAATTTCTCTGACAATACATATTGCAGTTTCAGTTTAAAGGGGAACATTATCACCAAACCTATGCAGGCGTCAATATATACCTTGATGTTGCAGAAAAAAGACCATGTATTTTTTAACCGATTTCCGAACTCTAAATGGGTGAATTTTGGCGAATTAAACGCCTTTCTGTTTATCCGTCTTTTAGTTCTGACGTCACCGAGGTAATACACCCGCCATTTTTCATTTTCAAAACATTACAAACACCGGGTCTCAGCTCTGTTATTTTCCGTTTTTTCGACTATTTTTGGGAACCTTGGAGACATCATTCCTCGTCGGTGTGTTGTCGGAGGGTGTAACAACACTAACAGGGAGGGGTTCAAGTTTCACCACTGGCAAGAAATCTGCTGCCAGACCCCCATTGAATTTGCCAGAGTGTCTGCACATTTTACCGGCGATGCTAAGACAGACATGGCACAGAGATGTATGGATAACCTGCAGATGCATTTGCAACGATTAAGTCAACTAAATCACAAAGGTGAGTTTTGTTGATGTTGTTGACTTATGTGCTAATCAGACATATTTGGTCACGGCATGACTGCCAGCTAATCAATCAATCAATCAATCAATGTTTACTTCGATGCTAACATGCTATTTACGCTAGCTGTATGTACATTTGAAACTAGATACCCACATTTAATGCGAAACAAACACTTACCAATCGACGGATTTAAGTTGCTCCAGTGTCACAAGATGCGAAAGTCCTGATCATTTGGTCCGCACATTTTACCGGCGATGCTAATAAGGCAGCCATGCTATGGGCCACTTCATTAGGTACACCCATGCTATGGCCGAATAGCGTCAACAGCTTCAATTTCTTCTTCAATTTCGTTTTCGCTATCTGCCTCCATACTCCGACCTTCTGTTTCAATACATGCGTAATCTGTTGAATCGCTTAAACCGCTGAAATCCGAGTCTGAATCCGAGCTAATGTCGCTATATCTTGCTGTGGTAACCGCCATGTTGTTTGAATTGGCAGCACTGTATGACGTCACAGGGAAATGGGTAGTGGTTTCGAAGATAGCAAAAATAAGGCACTTTAAAGCTATTTTTAGGGATATATTTTGGAAAAAACTTTGAAAAACAAAACAAGCCACTGGGAACTGATTTTTATTGTTTTTAACCCTTTTGAAATTGTGATAATGTTCCCCTTTAAGCTTTTTTTTTGTCATCTCCAGAAGCAGATAACCGAGGACCTTTTCCAAGGAGAAGAGGGAGTCGAGTCCTCCGCTGATGAACTCACCCCTTCGGTCACTTCCACTACCTCTGACCTGCTTCGCCAGCTGCCTGGTAAGCCACTCGCAAAACGGAAAGAGTAAAGTTCCAGCACATCTCCGCTTTCCGGTCCCGAAAAAAGGACTAGAAGCGCTCAGACACAGTCGGTGGATCACCGAACCTTGTGGCGTTCTTCTCTCACAGCCGGCGACAAAGACACACCGGTCAGCTCATGTGACGAGGATTCGGACAATGTATCTCTTCCCTCCAATGAAGAACACAAGGTTGCAATCCCGCACCTTTTGGCCTGACTGCAGCAGCCTGACACGGACTTAACCAATGTCTGTGCCATCCTTCCTAGGAGATCATGGTCGGTTCCATGTACCAGGCAACAATCCCTCCACTCAGTCCCTATACTTACCAGGAAATAGGTAATCAATTAGTGCGACTTCTCTCATCCTCTGGCAGTTTCCCAACCTTTATCTAGCCAAGGCACAATTTCACACTAATGCTCTTGTTTGAAAGGCAACAGGTAGATACCGAGGTTAATAAAGTAGTGGATAAGCACTTAATAGTTCTGCCTGTCACTATACAACGTTAACATAGTTAGATTACTAAGTACTAAATAGGGTTGTCCCCATACCAATATTTTGGTACCGGTACCAAAATGTATTTCCATACTTTTTGGTACTTTGCTAAATAAAGAGGACCACAAAAATGGCATAATTGGCTTTAATTTA
Organism: Nerophis ophidion; assembly: GCF_033978795.1. NCBI lineage: Eukaryota > Metazoa > Chordata > Actinopteri > Syngnathiformes > Syngnathidae > Nerophis > Nerophis ophidion. The sequence goes on from NC_084632.1 coordinate 8,337,668, forward strand.
ACAAAAAAATCTTCGGGTACATTAAACATATTTTTTTATTGCAATTTAGTCCATCCATCCATCCATTTTCTACCGCTTATTCCCTTTCGGGGTCGCGGGGGGCGCTGGCGCCTATCTCAGCTACAATCGGGCGGAAGGCAGGGTACACCCTGGACAAGTCGCCCCCTCATCGCAGATAGACAGACAACATTCACACTCACATTCACACACTAGGGACCATTTAGTGTTTAGTCCTTAAATAAAATAGTGAACATACTAGAAAAATTGTATTTTATTAGTATGTAAGCAAACAAAGTCTCCTAATTTAGCTGCTGATATAAGCAGTAACATTGTGTCATTTATCATTCTATTATTTTGTCAAAATTATGAGGAACAAACTGTAAAAAAATATTATTAATCCACTTTTTCATTTACTGTTAATATCTGCTTATTTTCCGTTTTCAACATGTTCTATCCACACTTCTGTTAAAATCTAATGATCACTTATTCTTCTCTTCTTTGATACTTGACATTAGTTTTGGATGATACCACACATTTAGGTATCGATCTGATACATAGTAGTTACAGGTTCATACATTGGTGATATTCAAAGTCATCATGTTTCCAGGGACTTTATAAACATAATATGAATTTGTGATGTTAAAAAAATGTATGTAATCATCGTGGTATTGACTAGATACACTCCTGCAGTTGGTATCATTACAGCAGATCTCAGGTGTAGATCCACCCATGGCATTTGTTTACATTGTGACGGCGGTGATCTATTGTATCCTACGGTGCGTAGTGAAGCATGTTTGGCTATTCCTCATCCTCCAGTGATATGGTACGTGTAAGAAACTTACTTTATTTGTCGCCATGGAGGCCAGGATTAGTGATTTAGAAGTAGCTAAAACATTGCAGACTGCGGATAGACTTTAGCTGCTAACTAGTTAGCCATGTCATAAAGCAGCTCTTCTTGAGAGTGTTTCAGTGTTATAACTTTCCTTTATCGTTAGTTCTTAAGCCAAAATGCATCCGTTCTCCCTTTTCTCTCCACACACTGTCTGCTTGTAAGTATGCTGTGTGTGTGCGCTGCCGAACATGCTCCTCTGCTTGTAAAACCAGCAATGACAACCCGCCGTCATACCGGTTAAAAAAAACAAACTGGGGTGAGCCGGGGGGACCGGTACTTTTTAGAGGTGGTATAGTACCGAATATGATTCATTAGTATCTCACCAGTATCAGTATACAATACAATCCTAGCAGTAAATAAGTCAGCATTTTCTGACCAATGAAGTTAAATTGGATCATTTCCTGGGGTCTCATGTACCAAGAGTTGCGTGGGTTTCCAACAAAATTTGGCGTATGCTCAAATGAAGAAAACGGCATACACACAAAAAGTTTCAGAGGTATTAAAGCAGGGGTGTCCAAACTTGGCCGCGTTCCCAAATATTGAAGGATGCGAGGGCCATTTTGTACGTTGAGGATACTAAAATCAGTACAGTGGAGGTCATTGTACGGTAAAGAACAAAACATCCACAGCTTAGCTTTGTGTTGTAGGTAACAAAGCGAATTACATTCATTAATGATTATTTTTTTATGATGAATGCATAATTAAATTATTTTTAACATTTTGAATGGTCTTGCATCAGAATTGTGCTGTAAAATGAACTTGCCTTACCTAATTTAACCCCTTTTTATCATTTACTAATATCATTATAGTACCACTAACTACAATTTAGCACATTTAGAAATGTAGCATAGTTTGCAAGGCATTCATAGACATGATCATGACAGCATGCATGGGACTCATAGGTGACTAAGTTTTATTTATTACTAGTTAAAAAATGTAATGTTTCCTAATTTTTGCGCTTTTTTTAAATTACACTTTTACAGTTTTTTAAATGTTAATATTTGAAAACCCACAACTTTTTACATTCTAGCAGACACTCTGTGCCAATAAACCTAATGTATCGGATCGGTATCGCGGATACCAGTCTGAATTTTACTCTGTATTGTAACGGAAAGAAAATCAGTGGTATCGCCCTAATCCAAGCACATTTAATTTTTTACACCCCAATCCTCGTAATATTGAGCGCACGTTTGTGTGTCCGGCGCGTGCCCCCTTTATTAATATGCAAATATATGGAAATTAGCCATGTGCCTAGGGTTCCACACTCTGTCCAATCTGAATTAGATACAATTTGTGTCATTTACAGCAAAATGTGTTCATCCAGTTGCTTGCTCACAGCCAGATTTAGAGTTTTGTATGAAAATTATTTAATGTTTGGTCCTGAATCTTATAGATTTAAACATATCTGTCAGCTTCAAACACCGATGACATCAATTAAACAGACAAGCAGCAAGGAATTAAACAGAGACAGAATTCAATTTAGCTGATTAAGGAGAAACGTCTGGGCTGTACTCTTTGTACAGTCTTCCACCACGCTCTGACGAAAGATTGTATGCCTCCTCTTTTATTTGGACTTTCCCTGATTACATGGCAACAGCTGTTTCTAGAGGAAGGGGGATCATAAACAGTCGTCACCTTTGGTTATAAAACAGTTCAAAGAACTTCGCTTTGTAGATCTTGGGTCAAGACAAAATCTTCCTGTGGATTACAATATATCAGGGGTAGGGAACCTATGGCTCGCGAGCCAGATGTGGCTCTTTTGATGACTACATCTGGCTCTCGGATAAATCTGAGCTGACACTGCTTAACACAAAAAGTAATGAATAATTCGACTTGTAATCACAGTGTTAAAAATAACATTAAAAATATAAAAATGCTCATGCGTTTGAATCCATCCATCCTTTTTTCTACCGCACTTGTTCAAGAAGTTGCCTTAAGGGTAAGATATAAGTTATGTATTATTGGTTAGTGTAGGGCTAGCCCTCCTGGGGGTTCTTCAGACCACCAAGCACCGACATGAGAGCCTGTTTCAGGGTTACAATAGTGTTTTATTTTTCAATAAGTCTCTCACTTGCTTTCCAGCAATTGTCTTTTTCTCTTTCGTTCTGGCTCGCACTCTTGCTCCAGCCCCAACCGCGTCTCTCCTCCTGGCTGCTGCTTATAAACAGAGCGACAGGTGATTAGATAACAAGGCTCAGGTGGGCCATTTATGCACCTGTTGCTGATTTCGAGGCCGGTCCTGGCAACAACCCGCTTCGCTGCAGACCTGCAGGCCACGCCACCTCCTAAGTTAGTTTCAGAATAACAACGTTATTACAAAGAATAAGAGACCTATTATACTCTAGAAATGTTGGTCTTACGTAAAAAGGCACACTTTTAGTTGTGTTCAGTGTTAAAATTATACCATATGGCTCTTACGTAAATACATTTTAAAATATTTGGCTTCTTGGCTCTCTCAGCCAAAAAGGTTCCCGACCCCTGCAATAGATCAAAGAAACTGACACCATCATGTCGCTTCCCATCTACAGAGTGGAGTTTTACAAGCCTTTTAATTGGTCGGATCAAAGACGGCTTTTGTTTACTCGCCAGGAACTCATTGAAACACAGTTTTGTGATAACTTAGATACAATTATTCTGACAATATCAAAAATGATACAAAATACTTTGACTCTTGTTTGATTACTCAATTTATTATTATAACCCAGGAGAGCTATTTACAGGAGTAGCCATGTGACACAAATTTGGGGCCATCCTTCAAATAATCGCCAAGATGAATTAATAGACGTCCTCACAAATCAAATGTTGACAACACCCGTACGACTACCTGGGTGTGTTGCCGGTAGAAATGTGCGCATGGGAACATCACACATTTCCACATTCAGTTCACTCTTGATACAGCTCAACTTTGCTGCGAAAAAGTGCCTAATCCCGGATTTTGTCTTAATACATGAGGCCCCTGCATAGTGATCTCCCACAGTGGTTGGGAATCACGTACTTCTCGCTATTTGGCAACCTGACTGTCCTGTTCTTCTGGCTTCAGCGTACAACAGCGGGGACCAGTTGTTGTGGAGACCAGGGGCTTTGACGGCGCAGGAAGTGGAGACGTTCTTGCTGAGAGCGCAGAGGCCGGGGGAAATGTGCAAACAGACGCGTACCGGCACCGCCCGAGACAACGAACAGGTACCGTCGCATGTTGGCGCCGCAACCCGTCACACGACACAGTCAAGCATTGACAGCAACTAAGTTTTAAAAAAAAAAGATTTTTAACTTATCGCTTCGTTTTTCCAACCTTTTTTGGTGTACATTGCCAGGCGCTGTATGAGCTGGTGAAATGCAACTTCAACACAGACGAGGCACTGCGACGATTGAGCTTCAATGTGAAAGTGTTCAGTGGTAAGTGTCGTTCAGCGTGGAGTGGCACTCGACCTCAGCCTATTCATGCCAAGTACAAGAAAACTGCGGATTTGCAATACTTGCTAGGTTTAATATGAAAAAATATTAATGATTATAAATTTTATTTGGGGGCTTCACGGTGGCAGAGGGGTTAGTGCGTCTGCCTCACAATACGAAGGTCCTGCAGTCCTGGGTTCAAATCCAGGCTCGGGATCTTTCTGTGTGGAGTTTGCATGTTCTCCCCGTGAATGCGTGGGTTCCCTCCAGGTACTCCGGCTTCCTCCCACCTCCAAAGACATGCACCTGGGGATAGGTTGATTGGCAACACTAAATTGGCCCTAGTGTGTGAATGTGAGTGTGAATGTTGTCTGTCTATCTGTGTTGGCCCTGCGATGAGGTGGCGACTTGTCCAGGGTGTACCCTGCCTTCTGCCCGATTGTAGCTGAGATAGGCGCCAGCGCCCCCCGCGACTCCGAAAGGGAATAAGCGGTAGAAAATGGATGGATGGATGGATTTTATTTGTAAAAGCACTTTACATTGAGCAAACAACCTCAGAGTACTACAGTGCCTTTTAAAAAAAACAAAACAACAACGATAGAACAACAAATAGCTACTCTCAACAAGTAAAATAAATCTAGAACAGTCTAATAGCTAGAACTAACACACATATATCTAAAAA
>NC_084632.1:8347631-8372631 GCF_033978795.1 Nerophis ophidion
CCGGCGGCAATTCAAGAAAATACGGTATTTTTTATTTTTTTTATGCCTTGTCCATATTGGCTGTTCAGATTTACTTTACATAAGAGAAGTGTAGGATATTTCTCTTGTTGCCTTACTTCTATTTGACTGTAGCAGGAGGGGATAGAAAGAGAAAAAAAAGGAAGACAGAGGGGGAAATTGTGGGCACAAGAGTGGGATAAGACAGAGACACAACAACCGCAAACACAACAATAACAACAACAACAACAATAGAGCAACATCAGTAAATAAGATATGTACAAATATGATGGTAAAAGTGATAGCAAAGAAGCAGTTAGCGAACTAAATAATACAGAAATGACAATGAAATAAATGAACAGAAAATTGGGCTCAGCTAAAAGGGATATTTCCTCATGCAGAGCAAGCGATTATTATTTATCTACTTCACTAACGTATTTTTCAGACTACAGACTATATGGGAAAAAATTTTTTCCCATATATTAAACGTTCTAAAATAAATTATTTACACAGAAAAATGTTGTAAATGTTCATTTCCAAACGGTGTCTGTAACACGGCAGTAAAACAGCTGATCAAACACAACAGAAGACACGGTCATGGACCCACTCGCTGCAGAAGCTAGCTCTCCAATCAGCTAAACAGACTCAATAACTCCATGGTGACGTTTTGGTGATCTTACGAATCTGAAACAATACAAAAAGAATGCCATTGTAAGTTAATTATGCTCACAAATAAATAAAATAACCACGCTAGCGTTATTACATTATGTTAGCATGTACAAATATGTATAAAAAGACTCCTACTGACATCACACATAGGATGGTTTAGTAAGTAAAAATTGTTTTAGTTATATTGTAAGACTTACAAACATTGCTTGAATTAATCAATCAATGTTTATTTATATAGCCCTAAATCACAAATGTTTCAAAGGACTGTACAAACCATTACGACTACAACATCCTCGGAAGAACCCACAAAAGGGCAAGGAAAACTCACACCCAGTGGGCAGGGAGAATTCACACCCAGTGGGACGCCAGTGACAATGCTGACTATGAGAAACCTTGGAGAGGACCTCAAATGTGGGCAACCCCCCCCTCTAGGGGACCGAAAGCAATGGATGTCGAGCGGGTCTAACATGATATTGTGAAAGTTCAATCCATAGTGGCTCCAACACAGCCATGAGAGTTCAGTTCAAAGCGGATCTAAGACAGCAGCGAGAGTCCCGTCCACAGGAAACCATCCAAGCGGAGGCGGATCAGCAGCGTAGAGATGTCTCCAACCGATACACAGGCGAGCGGTCCATCCTGGGTCCCGACGAGCGGTCCATCCTGGGTCTCGACTCTGGACAGCCAGTAGCTTGAAGGGATGAATGAAAAATGAATACAAGTAGGAACGCTATGGACGGCTAGAATACGGAGCAGCATTTCTGCCAACTAGTCCAAAAGGTGGCGCCATAGCACAAACAAGAACACACCTTTTCAGTCTATTCGCTTGTTTTTTTTAAAAACTATTAGCATCGTGGCTGTCAGCGAAAAAAAATCCATATATTAGCCCCACCGTTTTATAAGCCGCAGGGTGCAAAGTGTAGGGAAAAAGTGAATTATTATATATATTTTTAATACTAAATACTAATATTATATGTGCACGTATTGTATCTGCTGATTTAGTTATGTTGTAATTGTAAACATATTTTTGAAAAAGGCAGATATTGATTTAAAAAACGAGTGACACCGACATACGTCAAAATGACATCTATTTGGCGCCGGTAATCAATCGGTCTAGCTGATAATCAGTCGATCTCTACTATGCAGTATTGATTAGGGATTCCTGCATGAAATTATGAGTAATTATTAATATACAGTAAAGGATTATTATAAAGTAGAAAAAGCAGCAAGTAAAACCGATTACTCCTCCAGTTCCACCACAGAAATCCGAACATGTTCACATCTGATGTGTTAATAACCATATTTCAGTCTTAACCGACTGTAAATGTGCTTTTAAGAAACTCCAGAAGATGCGAGGTCACAAAGCATCATCCTGGAGGCTCATGGATAAGAAAACCTTCCGACCAATTTTCCCTCCAATTTTTCATGTGTGAGCAAACGCCAAAACTCTTTGAGCATTCAGTGGCGCACATGTGAGCAACGGCAGACGTGCACACTGTTATGCGCTTATCTTTTTATTCGATTTTGTGCGCGGCCTAGTTTTGACGTGCGCAGAGGGTGCGTGAGCAGTTTGCAATTTGCACAGGCGCGTACCTTAGAGCAGTGGTCCCCAACCTTTTTGTATCCGCGGACCGGTCAACGCTTAATAATTTGTCCCGCGGCCCTGGGGGGGTGTCCTTTTTTTTTTTTTTTTAATTTTCTTTGTCATGAAAAAGGGACGTTTTGGTAATGAAAAAGGGAGGTTTTTGTGGTTGGTGCACTAATTGTAAGTGTATATTGTGGTTTTTTTATGTTGATTTAAATTGAAAAAAAATTTTTTTTTTTTGTTTTAAGAAAAAATTCTTACAGCCACAGCCCGTTGGTTGGGGACCACTGCCTTAGAGGGAACGTTGCTTCCGACTGAGCTGCTTTCCTGCGTTTTGTGCTGCAGGGACGAAGGAGACCAGGACGGGGACGCTGGCGACGTGGAGGCAAGCAATCATTCTGCCGCCTTGTTGTCCCGCAGTTCCGCAGTCTCCGGGAAGCTGGCGCCACCTTTACCGCCGCACTCCAGCATGGAACTAGACAAACGAGGTGAGCTGATAACGATCAGTCTGGAATATTTGACCGAACGATAGCAGCTTCAATCGTACATACTTGGATTATTTTCTTAAAAAGAGGCTTGATCACGGGAAATTCCTCAAACAGAGAACAATGGTAGGTATGAAAACTGCCTGGAACGGACTTAGACTGTCTTGAAGTTGAAGTTGTAATTGTTTTTTGGGGACACCTAATGACCACAAAAATAACAAAGTTTAGCTCATGATGCGGACACGTTTGTTTCTGGATACTTTGTAATACCTTTCTCCCTTGGAGACTTTGTATGTGTAAGTAATATTCAACTATAACTATTGATACTTGTTTTATTGACAAATGTGCTATTTTATACTTTAATATTGTTCAATGACAGTCACTTATAACACATGTCTGCTTAGCTGTTGTGTAGCTGCTAGCTCCGAAAAGCCTATAGCTTACAGTGTTTACCTTTTGTGAATGACTCAAATAGAAGAAAAGACCAACTTTGTGTACTTATTGGACATCATTTAGATCAGGGGTAGGGAACCTATGGCTCTAGAGCCAGATGTGGCTCTTTTGATGACTGCATCTGGCTCTCAGATAAATCTTAGCTAACACTGCTTAACACAATAGGTAATGACTAATTCCACTTGTAATCAAAGTGTTAAAAATAATGTTCAAAATATTAAACATGCTCATGCATTTGAATCCATCCATCCTTTTTCTACCGCACTTTAAAAATTATTTTTTTTAGGGCTTGCCCTCCTGGGGGTTCTTCAGACCACCAAGCACCGACATGAAAGCCTTTTTCAGGGTTCCGATATTTTTTTATTTTTCAATAAGTCTCTCAGTTGCTTTCCAGCAATTGTCTTTTTCTCTTTCGTTCTCGCTCGCACTCTGGCTCCAGCTCCAATCCTGTCTCTCCTCCTGGCTGCTGCTTGTAACAGAGCGACAGGTGATTAGATAACAAGGCCCAGGTGGGTTGTCTACGCACCCGTTGCTGATTTCGAGGCCGGTCCTGGCACACCCTGCTTCGCTGCAGGCCCACAGGCCACGCCCCCTCCACAGTTAGCTTCAGAATAACAATGTTATTACAAAGAATAAGAGACCTATTGTACTCTAGAAATGTTGGTCTTACCTAAAAATGCATGAGTTTAGTTGTGTTCAGTGTTTTAAAAAAATTATATGGCTTTTACGGGAATACATTTTAAAATATTCGGATTCTTGGCTCTCTCAGCCAAAAAGGTTCCCGACCCCTGATTTAGATGTTAACTGGCTTTGCACAAGAAAACACACTGCAAGACAGCTTTATCGGAGCATTTAGCGTATTTTCCGGAATATAATGCGCACCGGCATGTAAGCCACACCCTTTACATTTTAGACAGAAAAAATATTTGTCCATCTATTAGCCGAACCGGAGTATAAGCCGCAGATATATACTTTGTGAAATTATTTATTTACACCAGGGGTCACCAACCTTTTTGAAACCAATAGCTACTTCTTGGGTACTGATTAATGCGAAGGGCTACCAGTTTGATACACACTTAAATAAATTGCCAGAAATAGCCAATTAGCTCAATTTACCTTTAACTCTATGTTATTATTAAAAATTAATGATATTTATCTTTGTGGAAACACTGATCACCTTAATGATTTCTCACAATAAATATCTATTTTTGATGACATGTTTTAAATAGGTTAAAATCCAATCTGCACTTTGTTAGAATATATAACAAATTGGACAAAGCTATATTTCTGACAAAGACAAATCGTTATTTCTTCTAGATTTTCCAGAACAAAAATTTTAAAATAAATTTAAAAGACTTTGAAATAGGATTTAAATTTGATTCTACAGATTTTCTAGATATGCCAGAATAATTTTTTTGTATTTTAATCATAAGTTTGAAGAAATATTTCACAAATATTCTTTGTTGAAAAAACAGGAGCTAAAATGAAGAATTAAATTAAAATGTAGTTATTATTCTTTACAATAAAAAAAAAAAATGTACTTGAACATTGATTTAAATTGTCAGGAAAGAAGAGGAAGAAATTTAAAAGGTAAAAAGGTATATGTGTTTAAAATTCTTAAAATCATTTTTAAGGTTGTATTTTTTCTCTAAAATTGTCTTTCTGAAAGTTATGAGAAGCAAAGTAAAAAAATAAATGAATTTATTTAAACAAGTGAAGACCAAGTCTTTAAAATATTTTCTTTGATTTTCAAATTCTATTTGAGTTTTGTCTCTCTTAGAATTAAAAATGTCAAGCAAAGCGAGACCAGCTTGCTAGTAAATAAATTTAAAAAAAAAATAAATAGAGGCAGCTCACTGGTAAGTGCTGCTATTTGAGCTATTTTTAGAACAGGCCAGCGGGCGACTCATCTGGTCCTTACGGGCGACCTGGTGCCCGCGGGCACCACGTTGGTGACCCCTGATTTACACAAAAAGATTTTTGTAAATGTTTATTTGCATGCCTTAATTGTTTCCAAGCGGTGTCTGTAACACGGCAGTAAAACGGCTGATCAAACAAAACAGAAGTCATCGTCATGGACGCAAATAGCTGCGCAAGCTAGCGCTGCAATCAGCTACACAGACTCAATCATTTCAAGCTGACGTTTTGGTGAATTTACTGAGGAATTTGTGAAACTGAAACAATACAAAAATAAGTGTAAGTTAACAATACTAGTCCAGACACTCGTAAAAGTGTTAACATACCGTATTTCCTTGACTAGCCGCCAGGTATATAGTATGCGTCTGCCTTGAATTACTGCCGGGTCAAACTCGTTTCGCAAAATAATTAGCGCATGCTTAGCATTACCGCCGGGTCAAACTCGTTTCGCAAAATATTATTTTTATTAACGCATGTCTACAATTTCCGCCGGGTCAAACTCGTCACGTCACGAGTGACACTTCCCCTGTCATCATTTTCAAAATGGAAGAGGCTGATTTCAATCATTTGAAATCGCATAAAGGGAAGAAGATTAAGAGCAATTCAGTAAGATTAAAGGTACCAAGCTATTGAATATGCTAAAAAGAACAGTAAGCAGCTATGTTTTATTAATATACCGTAGCTGCGTGTGTCAAATATGAGTCATTAAATGACTCCCGCCTCCTGGTGGTAGAGGGCGCTAGTGATCCTTCTTGCGACTACTCGGCTGCAGAAGAAGTGACAACAAGCAGCAAGAGTGAGCAGCGATGGTTCATTTTTTTCCTGAGCTTGCACTTTTAACATGGAGGATTACATATCTAAAATAAAAAAGTTTTTTAAACTGGACTTTCAGTAATAAAAGAAGATCTCAATCGAGACAGAGAGATTTTTAAAACTGAATAAAGATAAGGAAGACTTCTATAAACAAGTTATCGATGCTTTTGATCAGAAGGATCTGCGCATGGACTTCATTTATAAGTAAAAGTAAGACCATAATAACGTTTTTTTTTTAATTAAATGTGCTTTTCATGATCGTATCCTTACATCACACTTAAATTTGTAAGCGCAGGCCTAAATTTACCGCATGCCTTTGGTAAACGCCGGAGTGAGAAAAGGTTTTAAATTAATTAGCGCCCCGGCGGCAATTCAAGGAAATACGGTATTAGCTAATGCTTGCAATGCTAGCTTCATTATATTACGATAGCACGTGCAAATATGCATGGAAACACTTTTACAGACGTCACACATGGGACGATTTAGTGTGTACGAATTATTTTAGTTATATTGTAAAACTTACAAACCTTGCTTGAATGAAGAGTCCATACGAGTAGTAACGCTATGGACGGCTATAAGACGGAACAGTGAAATATGAAATATATTTATATAGCACGTTTCTCTAGTGACTCAAAGCGCTTTTACATAGTGAAACCAAATATCTAAGTCCCATTTAAAGCAGTGTTACTGGAACTGGGAGCAGGTGGGTGAAGGACACAACAATGACTAGCATCGAAGATGCTGGCACGGCCGCTCTACCAAGCGAGCCACGCCGCCCCAAGTGCACCTGAAAGAGAGAGATAGATACCTGTCGTGTCTTTTCCTCTCTGCCAAGTGAGTCTGGTCTGACATCCTTTTCCCATAAAAAACACATTTCCCATGAAATCAAAATGTCATTAAAAAAGTATAAAAACTGTTTAACAATAGTTAAAAATATCAATGTATAAATGCTTATTTAAATAGCCATAAATCACTAGTGTCTCAAAGGGCTGCACAAGCCACAACGACATCCTCGGTTCAGATCCCACATCAGGGTAAGGAAAAACTCAACCCAGTGAAATATATATAGCAAAACCGGGACTCTAAAAAAAAATGCTGCTTCGGTCCCCAATTTAGCCCTGCTTAATGACATCTGCCATCAGATTTAGAAACGAGGATAGGATGTGAGTCTTTTGAATAAACCGATAAATATATAAATATTATATATATATATTAGACATAAATAAATATATACAGATAATAAATAAAAGAACAATTTCCCTTGCGGATCATTAAAGTTTGTCTAAGTCTAATTTTAAACATCTACACTGTCATGGCTGTCTCTTGTACATAAGAACCAGTACAATAAATGAGTGCCACCTCTCCTCCTTTCATCACTAGTTTTACTTAGTTTAATTTAATAAATTTTTTATTTTACTTTACAACATTTGTACTTCCGGTTCAAAGCGCTAAACAGAAAGAAATACTGTTGACGTTTGCCCCGCAGCACCTGCAGTAAGCGAATTGGTCCAAAAGATGGCGCCGTAGCACAAACAGTATCTTTTAACACCTTGTCAGTGTCTGCTTGTAATAAATGTAAACTATTTAAGCAGTAGAAAATGGATGGATGGATTTATAGAACACAAAACATTATGGCCGTCAGCAAAGAAAAATCCATGTGTTGGCTGCGCTGTTTTATAAGCCGCAGGGTCTAAAGCGTAGGAAAAAAGTAGCAGCTTACAGTATATTGGACATTTGACATGCAAGCCGATAATGTCATCATTTTTTTCTGATATCAAAGGATATCGGAAGACCACTATTTGTGTGAGCAAGTAATTGTCTGCTTTGTGTGTCAGCCACATTTTCATTTGCACATGATATACACCAGGGGTGTCCAAAGTGAGGCCCGGGGGCCATTTGTGGCCCGAAACTAATCCTTTACCGGCCCACCACACATTCTGCAAAAATTGCAAAATTTATAGTATTGCGAAAATTTAAAAAAAAAAAAAAAAAAAAAAAAAGTGGAATGAGGTGAAATCTAATGAGAAAAAGTGGCAATATTGACACAAAACTGCCATGCAGGCAGTTTTTTTTTCCTTTTGTCTTTATTTTCTTTTTTTTTTCATTGCTCAAAAAAAAAAAAGGAACACAAAATGTATATTATAATGAATTATTACTTAAAAATCATCACTTTAGAATGTTTTATGTGGAAATAATATTGCATATGTTGTGGGGTTGCCATATAAAAACATCAAAGTTTTGACAGAAGGGCATAAAACAGACAAAATAATAGCTCAAACTTAAAATCGACAGATATATCAGAAGTTTTGATTTTCAATCAATCAATCAATGTTTACTTATATAGCCCTAAATCACTAGTGTCTCAAAGGGCTGCACAAACAACTACGACATCCTCGGTAGGCCCACATATGGGCAAGGAAAACTCACACCCAGTGGGACGTCGGTGACAATGATGACTATGAGAACCTTGGAGAGGAGGAAACCAATGGATGTCGAGCGGGTCTAACATGATACTGTGAAAGTTCAATCCATAATGGATCCAACACAGTCGCGAGAGTCCAGTCCAAAAGCGGATCCAACACAGCAGCGAGAGTCCCGTTCACAGCGGAGCCAGCAGGAAACCATCCCAAGCGGATGCGGATCAGCAGCGCAGAGATGTCCCCAGCCGATACACAGGCAAGCAGTACATGGCCACCGGATCGGACCGGACCGGACCCCCTCCACAAGGGAGAGTGGGACATAGGAGAAAAAGAAAAGAAACGGCAGATCAACTGGTCTAAAAAGGGAGTCTATTTAAAGGCTAGAGTATACAAATGAGTTTTAAGGTGAGACTTAAATGCTTCTACTGAGGTAGCATCTCGAACTTTTACCGGGAGGGCATTCCAGAGTACTGGAGCCCGAAATAAAAACGCTCTATAGCCCGCAGACTTTTTTGGGGCTTTGGGAATCACTAATAAGCCGGAGTCCTTTGAACGCAGATTTCTTGCCGGGACATATGGTACAATACAATCGGCAAGATAGGATGGAGCTAGACCGTGTAGTATTTTATACGTAAGTAGTAAAACCTTAAAGTCACATCTTAAGTGCACAGGAAGCCAGTGCAGGTGAGCCAGTATAGGCGTAATGTGATCAAACTTTCTTGTTCTTATCAAAAGTCTAGCAGCCGCATTTTGTACCAACTGTAATCTTTTAATGCTAGACATGGGGAGACCCGAAAATAATACGTTACAGTAATCGAGACGAGACGTAACAAACGCATGGATAATGATCTCAGCGTCTTTAGTGGACAGAATGGAGCGAATTTTAGCGATATTACGGAGATGAAAGAAGGCCGTTTTAGTAACGCTTTTAATGTGTGGCTCAAAGGAGAGAGTTGGGTCGAAGATAACACCCAGATTCTTTACCGTCTCGCCTTGTTTAATTGTTTGGTTGTCAAATGTTAGAGTTGTATCATTAAATAGAGGTCGGTGTCTAGCAGGACCGATAATCAGCATTTCCGTTTTATTGGCGTTGAGTTGCAAAAAGTTAGCGGACATCCATTGTTTAATTTCATTAAGACACGCCTCCAGCTGACTACAAATTTTGAAATTTAAGTGTTAAAAGTTTAAAAAAAAAACTAATAAAAATGTATCACTTTATGAGTGGGGAATCTTTTGGATCTCAAATATATTTAATAGGATTTTATTTAACTTTGCACTGTGATTACTCAAAAATATTAAATAATTCAAATCAATGGTGTCCTGCATTATTGATCTTTGAGGGCTTTGATTGCTAAATAAAGGAACTCTCATGAAGGAATCAATAAAGTACTGTTTTGATAAAGTATGTCTGATTCTGATATCTATCTATCCATCTAAATACTGCATATTTCAGTTTTACTATAAAAAAAACCAAGTTGTCTGACAGAAAAGGCATAAAACCTTATTTGTTTTATTTTATATCAACCTCAAGTTGATATAGAGATTTACTGTAAGCATTAAATAAAAAATAACAATAATTTGACTTATTTTTAACATTTTAGTGACTGAAACCCTCTATGCTCCCCAGGAGCCCAAAGGATAAAAAAAAAAAAATCCATATATTTTGTTATGGTTTGAAAATGAAAAATATCAGAATAGCCCCCGCATGCTTAAATTTTTCCGTGTGCGACCCTGTGGGGAAAAAGTTTGGACACCCCTGACTTACACGATGTATATTTTCCATGTTACATTTTTACTTTGGTCACCTGGTTTATCTCTTAAGTTTGGAATCATCTTCTGTTCTCAATCATTTTTTGCATTTGTTCCCTTCAGTCATGTGTCCTGTCTTGTTTTTATGTCTGTGTGCATGCATGCATGGCTCCCACCTTTTCCACACCAGAGGAGGAGGGTCGACCTCGGCGCAGAAGGACTCCCCGCTTTCACTTAAAGCCATGTTAAGGTTGCACCTGCAGGTAAAAAAAAAAGAGGCAGTGGCCATTTTTATATGGAATGGCATTCATTCCTTCATTCCATTCTGTCTTGTTTCCCTTTGTTATTTTTGCTAAATCAGCTGTTTTCTATTACTTCACTCATTTCAGTCGATCTTTTTAAGATGCAATCTGAGCTGAATTGTGGAGTATCCGGCTCATTATATGGCGTAACTCTAAAATGTATTTTCCTTAAAACCTAAACGAACGTCAAACTACAAACAAATGACCTAAAATTACCCGTAAACAACTTCTGGTTGCATGGAAATAGCCTGAAATTATTAATTTTTAGAATTATTTTCTTGTTGTTTTTAAGGGCTGAATTTACTTAGGAATTTGTGAAACTGAAACAATACAAAGAGAATGAATGACATTTTAAGTTAATAATACTAACAAAGACACTTGTAGACGTGTTAGCATTAGCTAACGCTAACGACGCTGGCTTGATTACATCATGATATCATGTACAAATATGCATTAAAAAAACTTTTTTACAGACATCACACATGGGACGGTTTAGTAAATAAGATTGTTTTGTTTACACTGCAGTTTTGCAGCTGACTGTTAAAATAAAAAGTGATTTTTATCAGACTCCCAGTGTACTTTGATCAAGTGAAAACAAGAGAAGTTGACTGGGAGGAAGTCGATGCTACTACAAAATAAAATAAAAGTCGCCACACTTTAAAAATTACTGGTTTTTGTATTGCTTTAATATGAGAGGAAATGAAAGTACAAACCCCGTTTCCATATGAGTTGGGAAATTGTCTTAGATGTAAATATAAACAGAATACAATGATTTGCAAATCATTATCAAACCATATTCAGTTGAATGCACTACAAAGACAACATATTTGATGTTCAAACTGATAAACATTTTTTTTTTTTTTGCAAATAATCATTAACTTTAGAATTGGATGCCAGCAACACGTGACAAAGAAGTTGGGAAAGTTGGCAATAAATACTGATAAAGTTGAGGAATGCTCATCAAACACTTATTTGGAACATCCCACAGGTGTGCAGGCTAATTGGGAACAGGTGGGTGCCATGATTGGGTATAAAAGCAGCTTCCATGAAATGCTAAGTCATTCACAAACAAGGATGGGGCGAGGGTCACCACTTTGTAAGCAAATTGTCAAACAGTTTTAGAACAACATTTCTCAACGAGCTATTGCAAGGAATTTAGGGATTTTACCATCTACGGTCCGTAAAATCATCAAAAAGTTTAGAGAATCTGGAGAAATCAATGCACGTAAGCGATGATATTACGGACTTTTGATTCCCTCAGGCGGTACCGCATCAAAAACTGACATCCGTGTGTAAAGGATATCACCACATGGGCTCAGGAACACTTCATAAAACCACTGTCAGTAACTACAGTTGGTCGCTACATCTGTAAGTGAAGGTTAAAACTCTACTATGCAAAGCCAAACCCATTTATCAACAATATCCTGAAATGCCGCTGGCTATGCTGGGCCCGAGCTCACCTAAGATGGACTTTGTAAAGTGGAAAAGTGTTCTGTGGTCTGACGAGTCCACATTTCAAATTATTTTTGGAAACTGTGGACGTGGTGTCCTCCAGAACAAAGAGGAAAATAACCATTCGGATTGTTATAGGCGCAAAGTTCAAAAGCCAGCATCTGTGATGGTATGGGGGTGTATTAGTGCCCAAGGCATGGGTAACTTACACATCTGTGAAGGCACCATTAATGCTGAATGGTCCATACAGGTTTTGGAGCAACATATGTTGTCATCCAAGCAACGTTATCATGGACGCCCCTGCTTATTTCAGCAAGACAAGTGTAGTAAAAGAGTACGGGTACTTTCCTGGCCCGCCTGCAGGAAAGTACATATATATATATAATATATATATATATCTATCACTGTTAAACGCAGTCCTCTGAGGGCAAGCATAACTGCAATGTGGCCCTCAATGAAACCCAGTTTGACAGCCTTGGATTAGCCGCACCTTTTTATAAGCGTAGGGGAAAAAAAGTAGCAATTTATTGTCCAGAATGTATGGTAAGCAGCAACATGTCAGCTTTAGAAAGGATTTGCTTTGAAGTGAAATGAAAGGTGAAGTGTCGATGTAGCGAGCCACCACTGTGATGACTGGTGCCCTTGTGTCCAGATGAAGACCTGCTGACGGGGCGCTGTGGCGACGGACGACCTCAGAAGCCGTCCGGCTGCCCCGCCCCCGTCCCCGCGCATCAGAAGGACGTCCTCCCAGCCAACTGCTGCCCAACGGGTCCGGCCCAGCTCCGGCGCACCTGCCAGGACCTTCTGACCTGCCGGGACCATCGGCACCCTGCGGCCTTCTTCCACTTCCACGTGAGTGACGGCCCTTTTATCTCCTCGGAGGCGGCAGCGGGCGTGCCCGCCGACTCCTCCGTCAGCCGCGGGTGGGACTTTACCTGCTGCGGGCCTCCTCGCCCTCGCCTGCCGCCTTCTCGGCATGCTCCGCCCCCTCCGTCCACTCCAGGCACTTGGAAACATCCCAAGGAATCCGCTCTGAAAGCAAGCAGAACAAGAAGGACTTTGCAGCAATAAGTGAGGAGCAGACTTGATTTGTCCTCCACCCACCTCCTCCACGGCAGCATCAGGTCAGGTCCTAGTCCACAGGCCGCTGACTCATGACTCGCGTCTGGCTTCTTGCAGCACGCACTCTTCACTTGCTCAGACCTCACAAAGTCTGGGACTAATATTCACTCTGGTTTCATAGGGGGAACGGGCAACGGGCGCATATCTTTTTCTTTTTTTCATGCATTCTAAATCGTAAAGAAACACTAGCAGAAGTCAGCTAACAATAGAGCCAAAGGGAGTCGCCATATTCTGCCTATAAAGCGCTCTAAAAACATCCAAAAACCTCCATTATTGATTTATATACTCATTGTAAGTAGTTATCTAATGTTGTAACTTTCATAATAACATGTAATGTTTACGTACTTTGCTCATTTTAAGCATACGGCGGCGCATTCATTTTACAGAAGCATCCGCCGCTTATATTTTTGAGCCTGAATATAAGGAGGATGAGCTACAAGTTTTAGAAGCTGAGTGCTAAGATCCAGCTGGAGTAGCAGTATAAGCAAAAAAATTGTTGGAAAATTCAGTGTCTTAAAATTCAGGGTATAACATTTTAGCGTAAAGAAAACCCATGTTTTGTTAAAATACAGTGTGGAAAAAAGTATATAACAAATATTTATCCACTGAATCATTTTATACTTAATTTTCATACGCACTGAACCCGAAAAGAACAAGTGGTACAAAATGGATGAATGGTTGAATTCAAAACTCTGTATTTTAAGAAATGGGAATTTTTAAACCCAATTTTTACAGCGGCGTATTAATTTCACAGAAGCATCCGCTGCTTATATTTTTGAGCCTGAATATAAGGAGGATGAGCTACAAGTTTTAAAAGCTGAGTGCTAAGATCCAGCTGGAGTAGCAGTATAAGCAAAATAATTGTTGGAAAATTCAGTTTCTTAAAATTCAGGGTATAACATTTTAGCGTAAAGAAAACCCATGTTTTGTTAAAATACAGTGTGGAAAAAAAGTATATAAATAAATATTTATCCACTGAATTCTTTTATACTTAATTTTCATAAGCACTGACCCCGAAAGGGACAAGTGGTACAAAATGGATGAATGGTTGAATTCAACACTCTGTATTTTAAGAAATAGGAATTTTTAAACACAATTTTTACAGCGGCGTATTAATTTCCCAGAAGCATCCGCTGCTTATATTTTTGAGCCTGAATATAAGGAGGATGAGCTACAAGTTTTAGAATCTGAGTGCTAAGATCCAGCATTAGTGAAACTCTATAGCATCATGTAGCAGTATAAACAAATTCTTTGCTGAAAAATTCAGTTTGTTAAAATTCAGGGTATAAAATTTCAGCATAAAGAAAACCCAGGGTTTAAAAATGATGTTTGTTGTAAAATACAGCGTGTGGAAAAAGAAGTATATAACAAATATTTATCCACTGAATTATTTTATACATAATTTTTACAGGCACTGACCCCGGGAGGCACAAGCGGTAGAAAATGGATGAATTCAAAACACTGTATTATAAGAAATTACATTTTTGAACACACCATTTTTACAGCGGCGCATTCGTTTCACAGAAGCATCCGCTTCTTATATTTTTGAGCCTGAACATAAGGAGGATGAGCTACAGGTTTTAAAAGCTGAGTGCTAAGATCCAGCTGGAGTAGCAGTATAAGCAAAATAATTGTTGGAAAATTCAGTTTCTTAAAATTCAGGGTATAACATTTTAGCGTAAAGAAAACCCATGTTTTGTTAAAATACAGTGTGGAAAAAAGTATATAACAAATATTTATCCAATGAATTCTTTCATAGTTAATTTTCATACGCACTGACCCCGAAAGGGACAAGTGGTACAAAATGGATGAATGGTTGAATTCAAAACTCTGTATTTTAAGAAATAGGAATTTTTGAACACAATTTTTACAGCGGCGCATTAATTTCACAGAAGCATCCGCTGCTTAAATTTTTGAGCCTGAATATAAGGAGGATGAGCTACAAGTTTTAGAAGCTGAGTGCTAAGATTCAGTTTAGTAGCAGTATAAACAAATGAATAGTTGGAAAATTCAGTTTCTTAAAATTCAGGGTATAACATTTTAGCGTAAAGAAAACCCATGTTTTGTTAAAATACAGTGTGGAAAAAAAGTATATAAATAAATATTTATCCACTGAATTCTTTTATACTTAATTTTCATACGCACTGACCCCGAAAGGGACAAGTGGTACAAAATGGATGAATGGTTGAATTCAAAACTCTGTATTTTAAGAAATGGGAATTTTCAAACCCAATTTTTACAGCGGCGTATTAATTTCACAGAAGCATCCGCTGCTTATATTTTTGAGCCTGAATATAAGGAGGATGAGCTACAAGTTTTAAAAGCTGAGTGCTAAGATCCAGCTGGAGTAGCAGTATAAGCAAAATAATTGTTGGAAAATTCAGTTTCTTAAAATTCAGGGTATAACATTTTAGCGTAAAGAAAACCCATGTTTTGTTAAAATACAGTGTGGAAAAAAAGTATATAAATAAATATTTATCCACTGAATTCTTTTATACTTAATTTTCATACGCACTGACCCCGAAAGGGACAAGTGGTACAAAATGGATGAATGGTTGAATTCAAAACTCTGTATTTTAAGAAATGGGAATTTTCAAACCCAATTTTTACAGCGGCGTATTAATTTCACAGAAGCATCCGCTGCTTATATTTTTGAGCCTGAATATAAGGAGGATGAGCTACAAGTTTTAAAAGCTGAGTGCTAAGATCCAGCTGGAGTAGCAGTATAAGCAAAATAATTGTTGGAAAATTCAGTTTCTTAAAATTCAGGGTATAACATTTTAGCGTAAAGAAAACCCATGTTTTGTTAAAATACAGTGTGGAAAAAAAGTATATAAATAAATATTTATCCACTGAATTCTTTTATACTTAATTTTCATACGCACTGACCCCGAAAGGGACAAGTGGTACAAAATGGATGAATGGTTGAATTCAAAACTCTGTATTTTAAGAAATGGGAATTTTCAAACCCAATTTTTACAGCGGCGTATTAATTTCACAGAAGCATCCGCTGCTTATATTTTTGAGCCTGAATATAAGGAGGATGAGCTACAAGTTTTAAAAGCTGAGTGCTAAGATTCAGTTTAGTAGCAGTATAAACAAATGAATAGTTGGAAAATTCAGTTTCTTAAAATTCAGGGTATAACATTTTAGCGTAAAGAAAACCCATGTTTTGTTAAAATACAGTGTGGAAAAAAAGTATATAAATAAATATTTATCCACTGAATTCTTTTATACTTAATTTTCATACGCACTGACCCCGAAAGGGACAAGTGGTACAAAATGGATGAATGGTTGAATTCAAAACTCTGTATTTTAAGAAATGGGAATTTTCAAACCCAATTTTTACAGCGGCGTATTAATTTCACAGAAGCATCCGCTGCTTATATTTTTGAGCCTGAATATAAGGAGGATGAGCTACAAGTTTTAAAAGCTGAGTGCTAAGATTCAGTTTAGTAGCAGTATAAACAAATGAATAGTTGGAAAATTCAGTTTCTTAAAATTCAGGGTATAACATTTTAGCGTAAAGAAAACCCATGTTTTGTTAAAATACAGTGTGGAAAAAAAGTATATAAATAAATATTTATCCACTGAATTCTTTTATACTTAATTTTCATACGCACTGACCCCGAAAGGGACAAGTGGTACAAAATGGATGAATGGTTGAATTCAAAACTCTGTATTTTAAGAAATAGGAATTTTTAAACACAATTTTTACAGCGGCGTATTAATTTCACAGAAGCATCCGCTGCTTATATTTTCGAGCCTGAATATAAGGAGGATGAGCTACAAGTTTTAGAAGCTGAGTGCTAAGATCCAGCTGGAGTAGCAGTACAAGCAAATTATTTGTTGGAAAATTCAGTTTCTTAAAATTCAGGGTATAACATTTTAGCGTAAAGAAAACCCATGTTTTGTTAAAATACAGTGTGGAAAAAAGTATATAACAAATATTTATCCACTGAATTCTTTTATACTTAATTTTCATACGCACTGACCCCGAAAGGGACAAGTGGTACAAAATGGATGAATGGTTGAATTCAACACTCTGTATTTTAAGAAATAGGAATTTTTAAACACAATTTTTACAGCGGCGTATTAATTTCCCAGAAGCATCCGCTGCTTATATTTTCGGGCCTGAATATAAGGAGGATGAGCTACAAGTTTTAGAATCTGAGTGCTAAGATCCAGCATTAGTGAAACTCTATAGCATCATGTAGCAGTATAAACAAATTCTTTGCTGAAAAATTCAGTTTGTTAAAATTCAGGGTATAAAATTTCAGCATAAAGAAAACCCAGGGTTTAAAAATGATGTTTGTTGTAAAATACAGCGTGTGGAAAAAGAAGTATATAACAAATATTTATCCACTGAATTATTTTATACATAATTTTTACACGCACTGACCCCGGGAGGGACAAGCGGTAGAAAATGGATGAATTCAAAACACTGTATTATAAGAAATTACATTTTCGAACACACCATTTTTACAGCGGCGCATTCGTTTCACAGAAGCATCCGCTTCTTATATTTTTGAGCCTGAACATAAGGAGGATGAGCTACAGGTTTTAGAATCTGAGTGCTAAGATCCAGCATTAGTGAAACTATAGCATCATGTAGCAGTATAAACAAATTATTTGCTGAAAAATTCAGTTTGTTAAAATTCAGGGTATAAAATTTCACCATAAAGAAAACCCAGTGTTAAAAATGATCTTTGTTAAAATACAGGGTGTGGAAAAAGAAGTATATAACAAATATTTATCCACTGAATTATTTTATTCCTAATTTTTATACGCATTGACCCTGACAGGGACAAACGGTAGAAAATGGATGAATTCCAAACAACGTATTTTAACAAATTTAATTTTCAAACACACCATTTTTACAGCGGCGCATTAGTTTCACAGATGCATTTGCTTCTTATATTTTTGAGCCTGAACATAAGGAGGATGAGCTACAAGTTTTAGAATCTGAGTGCTAAGATCCAGCATTAGTGAAACTATAGCATCATGTAGCAGTATAAACAAATTATTTGCTGAAAAATTCAGTTTGTTAAAATTCAGGGTATAAAATTTCAGGCTAAAGAAAACCCAGTGTTTAAAAATGATGTTTGTTAAAATACAGTGTGTGGAAAAAGAAGTATATAACAAATATTTATCCACTGAATTATTTTATACATAATTTTTACACGCACTGACCCCGGGAGGGACAAGCGGTAGGAAATGGATAAGTTTTAACAAATTTAATTTTCAAACACACCATTTTTACAGCGGCGCATTAGTTTCCCAGATGCATCCGCTATTCCCTTCAACAACAACACTACTAATCATGACAACACTGGACAAATGACTAATCAGAACCTTCTATTTTTGAGCCTGAACATAAGGAGGATGAGCTACAAGTTTTAGAAGCTGAGCGCTAAGAAGATCCAGCTTTAGTGAAACACTATAGCATCAGGTAGCAGTATTGCTAAGTGCTAAACAAGAAATATAAACTACGAACATAATAAAACAATCACCTACTGTATAATGTCTGCTCTCATTGGGATGTCGACTGATGGGATGTTTATATCTTCCCGCTTAGTTAAAGAATGAATCATGATCCTCACAAAGGGTTCAATGGAAAAAGTGTCTTTTTGTGGCTTTCTGGCCATCTCCAGGTCTAAGTTGGATGTCAAAAGTTGACCAACTTCTCGTTTTATGTCCACAACTTTCTACCATCCAGGTGAGAGGCAGGATTTAGAATGCAGACATAATAACAATATCTCTAATAATTGGTTAATATTCAGGTCACGACATGTATTGTTGGCGCTTTTTGGATGTTTTTTAAAAGGCTTTATGGGTGGAATAGTGTTAGCCACCATGTACTAGCCATATTTTACTCTTTAGAATGCATTAAAAAAAGAAAAGCATGTGTTCCTGTCTTACATACAGACAAAATTCACCCCAAAAATCTCCCCTTTAAGAACACAAAATATGCAGACTGGAATTAAAAACTGTTTGAGCACATATTTGAAGTACAATTATGGAAGTTAATTTTTGTCTTTGTTAGCGAAGCTTTCTTTGGACGCTTCATTTGTATGTAACTTCATTTTTTCTCTTTGAATTTTGTGAAAAATAAAAATAAAAAAAATATTTTTTACATCAAACTATGCTGACAGTTGGTATTAGATGTAATATTGTGAGCAAAATGTATGTTAAAAATATTTTTTTGTTTTAAAATTCAGTGTGTAAAAATATTATATTTGTTAAAATACAATGTTTTAAAATTCAGTGTCTAAAAAAAATAAAATTAAAAAAAATTATATATAAAGAAATGTAGTGCTTAGAAATTCAGATGGTTAAAATTCACTGTATGTAAATTCAGTGCTTAAAAAAATTCAGCGTTAAAATGTTTAAAAATTATGCGTAAAAAAATGAGTGTTTCAAAAATGATGCTTGTAAAATACACTGTTTAAAAATTCTGTGTCTAAAAAATTTAAGTGTATACAAGTTTAAAAAAAAAATCAGTGTATAAAAATTCAGTGCTTAAAAATTCAGCATAAAAAATTGTTTAAAAATGATGTTTCTTAAAATACACTGTTTAAAAATTCAGTGTCTAAAAAATGTAAGTGTAAACAAATTTAACAAAAAAATTCAGTGTAAAAAAAATTCAGCGTATAGAAATTCAGCATAAAAAAATTCTGTGTTTAAAAATGTAAACAAATTTAACAAAAAAATTCAGTGAATAAAAATTCAGCATAAGAAAATTGAGTGTTTAAAAATGTTTCTCAAAATACACTGTTTAAAAATTCTGTGTCTAAAAAATTTAAGTGTAAACAAGTTTAACAAAAAAATCAGTGTATAAAAATTCAGTGCTTAAAAATTCAGCATAAAAAATTGAGTGTTTAAAAATGTTGTTTCTCAAAATACACTGTTTAAAAAATCAGTGTCTAAAAAATGTGTAAACAAATTTAACAAAAAAATTCAGTGTATAAAAATTCAGCGTATAGAAATGCAGCATAAAAAAATTCTGTTTAAAAATGTAAACAAACTTAACAAAAAAAAATCAGTGTCTAAAAATTCAGTGCTTAAAAATTCAGCATAAAAGAATTCTGTGTTTAAAGATGTAAACAAATTTAACAAAAAAAATCGATGTATAAAAAATCAGTGCTTAGAAATTTAGCATAAAAAAATTGAGTGTTTAAAAATGTTGTTTCTCAAAATACACTGTTTAAAAATTCAGTGTCTAAAAAATTTAAGTGTAAACAAATTTAACAAAAAAAATTCAGTGTATAAAAATTCAGTGTATAGAAATTCAGCATAAAAAAATTCTGTTTAAAAATGTAAACAAATTTAACAAAAAAATATCAGTGTATAAAAATTCAATGCTTAAAAATTCAGCATAAAAAAATTGAGTGTTTAAATTGATGTTTCTTAAAATACACTGTTTAAAAATTCAGTGTCTAAAAAATTTAAGTGTAAACAAATTTAAAGAAAAAAATCAGCGTATAGAAATTCAGCATAAAAAAATTCTGTTAAAAAATGTAAACAAATTTAACAACAAAAAATCAGTGTCTAAAAAATCAGTGCTTAAAAATTTAGCATAAAAAAGTTGAGTATTTAAAAATGTTTCGTGAAATACACTGTTTAAAAATTCAGTGTCTAAAAAATTAAGTGTAAACAAATTTAACATAAAAAATTCTGTTTTTAAAAATTCAGCATAAAAAAATTCTGTTTAAAAATGTTTTTGAAATACACTGTTTAAAAATTCAGTTTTTAAAAAATTTAAGTGTAGACAAATTCAACATAAAAAAACTCAGCGCTTAAAATTCGAACATAAAATAAATCAGTGTTTAAAAATGAGTGTGTAAAATTTAAGTGTATAAAAAAATTCCCTTTTTTCAAACTCCGTGATTAAAATTTCAGTGTAAAAAATGTAATATTCAAAAAGTCCCTTTGTTAAAATACAATGTGTGAAAAAAAAAGTATATAACTAATATTTCTCCACTGAATTATTTTACACAAATTTTTATACACACTGACCCCGAGAGGGACAAGCGGTAAAAATGGATGGATGAATTCTAAAGACTGTTTGAATTTTTAAGCACTGGATTTTACCAAACATCATTTTTGATGAATAAAATTTTCATCATCATTTGATTCAGTTCACAAAATTCAAACAGAATTCCGTGACATAAATTCAGCGTCCAAAGAAAGTTTTGCTAATGAAGACACAAACGAGCCTCCATGTAGTAAAGTTTAGGATTAAAGCAGATTGTAGTCCCAGGTTACACACATGATTCATTTCATTATAATCTGGAATGTCACAAGAATGCCTAGATTAGATTCGGAGGGTTCAACTAGACCAGGGGTCACCAGCGCGGTGCCCGCGGGCACCAGGTCGCCCGTAAGGACCAGATGAGTCGCCCACTAGCCTGTTCTAAAAATAGCTCAAATAGCAGCACTTACCAGTGAGCTGCCTCGATTTTTTAAATTGTATTTATTTACTAGCCAGCTGGTCTCGCTTTGCTTGACATTTTTAATTCTAAGAGAGACAAAACTCAAATAGAATTTGACAATCCAAGAAAATATTTTAAAGACTTGGTCTTCACTTGTTTAAATAAATTCATTTATTTTTTTACTTTGCTTCTTATAACTTTCAGAAAGACAATTTTAGAGAAAAAATACAACTTAAGAAGGTACTTTTGTTTAAAAATCCTAAAATCATTTTTAAAGTTGTATTTTTTCTCTAAAATTGTCTTTTTGAAAGTTATAAGAAGCAAAGTAAAAAAAATTAATGAATTTATTTAAACAGGTGAAGACTAAATCTTTAAAATATTTTCTTGGATTTTCAAATTCTATTTGAGTTTTGTCTCAGAATTAAAATGTTGAGCAAAGCGAGACCAGCTTGCTAGAAAAAAAATAATTTTACTTGAACATTGATTTAAATTGTCAGGAAAGAAGAGGAAGGAATTTAAAAGATAAAAAGGTACTTTTGTTTAAAAATCCTAAAATCATTTTTAATCTTTTAAATCCCTTCCTCTTCTTTCCTGACAATTTAAATCAATGTTCAAGTAAAATTATTTTTTTAATTGTAAAGAATAATAAATACATTTTAATTTAATTTTTCATTTTAGCTTCTGTTTTTTCGACGAAGAATATTTGTGAAATATTTCTTCAAACTTGTAATTAAAATTCCCCAAAAAATATTCTGGCAAATCTAAAAAATCTTTAGAATAAATTTCAAATCTTATTTTAAAGTCGTTTGAATTTCTTTTAAAAATGTTTGTTCTGGAAAATCTAGAAGAAATAATGATTTGTCTTTGTTAGAAATATAGCTTGGTCCAATTTTTTATATATTCTAACAAAGTGCAGATTTGATTTTAACCTACTTAAAACATGTCATCAAAATTCTAAAATTAATCTTAATCAGGAAAAATTACTAATGATGTTCCATAATTTTTTTATTTTTTTTTTCAAAAAGATTCCGATTAGCTGGATTTTCCCTTCTTTTTTTCGTTTGAATTTTAAAGAGTCAAAATTGAAGATAAACTATGTTTCAAAATGTAATCATTTTTTTCCTGTTTTCTCCTCTTTTAACCCATTCAATTAAGTGTTTTTTTTTTTCATTTATTCTCTACAAAAAAACTTCCGTAAAAGGAAAAAAAATGAACGACAGAATTTCCCATTTTTTTTACATATATACACATTTATTTCTGGCAATTCATTTAAGTGTGTATCAAACTGGTAGCCCTTCGCATTAATCAGTACCCAAGAAGTAGCTCTTGGTTTCAAAAAGGTTGGTGACCCTTGAACTAGACTAACCAGCTCAGGTAATTGAGCACAGGATTTATCTGGTCTACCCGATAAAGTCTACAAAGCTATAATGATGATGGGTAAATAAAGGATCTTAAGTACAGACTCTAGCCAGATATCAACTGGATGAAAGCAGACTAAATGAAGAGTGATCCAGAATAAGCGTGGGCCACATTGAAGTCACAGAGCCAGAATATACTCAGGATTGAAGTGGACTAACAGACTATAGATGCAGCCCGGTAATAAAGTTGTATCTTGCAATAAAGTACATTCATGTTATTAAGTTAATCATGTCTTAGATTGGACTCATCCTAAAAATGAACGATCTGGTTCATGCAAATAAAAGTACGACATTTCGTGAGGAGTTTTTGAACGTTGCGTCATGTGATGATTTCATATTTACGTTGCAGAACAAACAACTTGTTCATGTTTTTTGTTTTGTTACAATCCACATTTGGCTTGTCGCTGCTGCTTGTTTTTTTCTGACCGTCTTTGTTCTTTTGTCATCGAAACAAACTTTTCAGGGAACAGACTGTTGCTTGTTTGTCTTTTTAAGTGTCAACTTTCTATTTATTTGTTGTTTTGCTGCTCCGTACTGTAGAAATATCAACTCTTTTATGAAGGCAGAATGGACGGTTATGTTTAAAAGAGGGCGGTTCCGGACAAAATCTTGTTTTTTTTCTTTTTTCTTTTTACTCTCACTCTTGGTCGTATTGTACTGCTTCAATTGTTTAATGAATTATTACGTTTTGTAAAAATTTAATAAATAAACTTGACAGTTGTGGATTTTTTTTAATACTTTAAAAAAAAAAAAATACAATGTATACTGTTTTAGTAGCAAAATATATTAGAGAATTAGCGATGGACCATTTTTTTTTTTTTTTTTTTTTTTGAAATTATCCAATTATAAACTGTCCTTTACATAAAAGTTCAATTAAAAACAGTTCTGTGTGTGTATGTAATATATACACACACATATATATATATATATATATATATATATATGTGTGTGTGTATATATATGTATATATATATATGTATATATAGATATATATGTATGTATGTATATATATGTATACATAAGATCAGGACAGCTCCAGCTTCCCTTGTCATCCGTGGTGGAGGAATTCAAGGTAGCAAAGTGCAGAGTCTTAATGACATACAGAGACACCCAGGACGAACAAGTCAGACACGCAGGCGTCACTACAAGATCAGGACGCAAGTGGGCAGCTGACACAACTGTTGCACAAGTTGAGAGCATATTGAGGCTACGTGACATCATAGGGATGCCGTGCACAGGGAGACAGGGTCTTGGAACTTCCCATGTCCAACAATGGAGTAAGGCAGAACCCAGGGAAAGAAGAGCTATGGTCCAGGAGAAAGTACGAAACCTGGAAGAGGAAGGTCGAATATCAAGAGCAGTGGAACTAGCGTCCCAGGGAGCTTGGACCAAATGGGACCTCCCTAAGAGAAAGATCACATGGGCAGATCTGTGGAAGCTGGAACCATTCCGCATCTCTTTCTTGCTGAGATCAGTGTATGACACACTCCCGACTCCAACAAACTTGCACAGATGGGGCATGAGAGGGGATCCACTATGCAAGCTTTGCGGGCAGAAGGGTACCATGGCACACATTCTGTCAGGGTGCAAAACAGCACTCACCCAAGGGAGATACAGATGGCGTCATGACAAGGTGCTCATGACACTGGCTAACACCTTGGAGCAGCAGAGATGCAAGAAACAGCAACCCCAAGGGAAAACAAAATCCATCCAGTTTGTGAGGGAGAGAGAAAAGCCACCAACCACAGTAACAGCAAGGAAGAGCCTACTGCAAATGGCACGGTCTTGGGATATGAAAGTAGACCTGGGAGGAAGGCTGCAGTTCCCCCAGGTTGTACAAACAACCCTGAGACCGGATGTGGTGCTGTGGTCTGAAGAGGCAAAGAAGATAATTCTTATTGAACTCACAGTCCCATGGGAAGAAGGTTGCGACCAAGCCTTTGAAAGGAAAAGTGCTAAATACCAGGACCTTTTAAATGACTGCAGGGGAAAAGGATGGCAGGCATGGCTGTTCCCGGTCGAGGTCGGCTGCAGAGGATTCCCTGCCCAGTCGGTATGGAGAATGCTCACAGCTTTGGGAATAACGGGGAAGGAGAGAAAGACAGCAGCTCGCAGGATGGGGGAGGCAGCGGAGAGAGCCTCTTGCTGGTTATGGAGCAGGAGAGATGAGATGAGCTGGAAGCCAG
>NC_084632.1:8377631-8407631 GCF_033978795.1 Nerophis ophidion
ATATATATATATATATATATATATATATATATATATATATATATATATATGACGAGTTGAGTTTATACCAAAAAGTTCTGTTTTGGTTTCATCTGACCACATGACATTCTCCCAATCCTCTGCTGTATCATCCATGTATCCATTTTGGTATAAACTCAACTCGTCGTGTTTGGAGGAAGAAGAATACTGAGTTGCATCCCAAGAACATCATACCTACTGTGAAGCATGGGGGTGGAAACATCATGCTTTGGGGCTGTTTTTCTGCTAAGGGGACAGGATGATTGATCCGTGTTAAGGAAAGAATGAATGGGGCCATGTATCGTGAGATTTTGAGCCAAAACCTCCTTCCATCAGTGAGAGCTTTGAATGGTTGACCAAATACTTATTTTCCACCATAATTTACAAATACATTCTTTAGAATTCCTGGATTTTTTCGTCACATTCTGTCTCTCACAGTTGAAGTGTACCTATAATGAAAATTACAGACCTCTGTCATCATTTTAAGTGGGAGAACTGGCTGACTAAATACTTTTTTGCCCCACTGTATGTGGCATATTTCATGTAAATTAGCATCGAGCTAGCATGTTTTCAGACAAAAAGTCTTACTTTATGAGCGCTTGCTTTGTTGACATGAAAACGACAACATTTTGTATTTTGCGATACGGCTAAAAAGTGTTTTATATCGGTAGATGTCAATATTTTTTTCTCATGTTTTTTTTTATTACCAATTGAAAAATAAGGACCAGAATAAAAATATATGACATGTAAAGGTAACCTTCCTCGCAATAAAGGTCTATCATGGAAGCCGGACCTGAGAACGTTGGAGATAAACAAAAATAACGCAGACGTGATCCATATTCCCAATTTAAAAAAAAAAAAAAAAACACTGTGAAGGATTCGGCGCCCCGGAAAGATCACAAACGTTTGTTGATCCTGCTTCATGTTTCCATGACGGCGCTCCCCCGACACAATTTCCCACGCAGGCTCCCCGAACGCCTCGTCTCTGAGAACTGGGCTCAGTCCGTCTTCCCAACGCCAGCGCTCGTCTCCCGCGGCATAAAGTCAGAGCAGGCGTGCAGCAGGGTCAAAAGGCACAAACAAGCAAACTCATAAAAGGAGAAGAATGGGAGGAAAATGTTCATCTCTGGGCTTCGAAAATAGAAACAATAGAGCAGTGGTTCTTAACCTTCATTGGTGAAAAATAAAATGTTTTTTTTTTTTCAAATTATACAAAGTTATATGTTTTTTGTAACACTTTAGTATAGGGAACATATTCTAAGCAACAAAGACTTAATTTTGTCATGATCTGTGGTCTGGATCATGTTTTTTGTTAGTTTTTGGACTCTTTTAGTTCCTGTTTGCGCTCCCTTTTGTTTGGTTACCATGCCGACTTATGATTTTCACCCGCCTCTGGTGTTCGGACCGCGCACCTGTTTCTAATCAAGACCCCTTATTTAAGCCTGTCTTTGCCAGTCAGTCGGCCTGGCGTCATTGCTTGTTTTCATGCCATACCACAGTTCATGTTGCTCGATTCATGCCGTATCCACGAAAGCCTTGTTTATTTCTTGCCACGGTTTCGTGTTTGTTCGAAGCCATAGTTTATGCTTGTTTGTTCCATGCCACAGTTCTGTGTTTGTTCCATGCCATGGTTTATGTTTATTTTACCTCATGCCCTGCCAAGATTTATTGAGTTAATAAATATGTTCCTACCTGCAAGCCTTGTCTGGAATAGTCCGTTTGCATCCCGGGAGAACAAACCTCGCAGGAGGCTGCGACCCCTCCGTCATGACAGAATGATCATAAGTCGGTATGGTAACCAAACAAAACAACGGAGCGCAAACAGGAACTAAAAGAGTCCAAAAAATAACAAAAACATAATATACACCACAGATCATGACCAATTTAGAGTTATTTGGACACTAGGGGAACATATTCTAAGTAATAAAGACTTAATTTAGAGTTATTTGGTTAGGGTTTGGGTCAGGGTTAGAGGGTTAGGGTTATAATAAGACCATGCCGAATAATTAATAATTACTTAATGACTAGTCAAGAGCCAATTTGTTACTAATTTGCATGTTAATAAGCAACTAATTAATCGTGAATATTAGGGTTGTGAATCTTTGGGTGTCCCACGATTCGATTCAATATCGATTCTTGGGGTCACGATTCGATAATATATCGATTTTTTTTATTTTTTTTTATTCGATTCGATTCTCGATTAAAAACGATATTTTTCCGATTCAAAACGATTCTGTATTCATTCAATACATAGGATTTCAGCAGGATCTACCCCAGTCTGCTGACATGCTAGCAGAGTAGTAGATTTAAAAAACTTTTATAATTTTAAAGGACAATGTTTTATCAACTGATTCCAATCATGTAAATTTGTTTTAACTATTAAATGAACCAAAAATATGACTTATTTTATCTTTGTGAAAACATTGGACACAGTGTGTTGTCAAGCTTATGAGATGCGATGCAAGTGTAAGCCACTGTGACACTATTGTTCTTTTTTATTATTTTTATCAATGTCTAATGATAATGTCAGTGAGGGATTTTTAATCACTGCTATGCTGAGATTATAATTAATATTGATACTGCTGTCTTGGATCCGCTTGAACTGAACTCTCGCGGCTGTGTTGGAGCCACTATGGATTGAACTTTCCCAGTATCATGTTAGACCCGCTCGACATCCATTGTTTTCGGTCCCCTAGAGGGGGGTGGGGGGTTGCCCACATCTGAGGTCCTCTCCAAGGTTTCTCATAGTCAGCATTGTCACTGGCGTCCCACTGGATGTGAATTCTCCCTGCCCACTGGGTGTGAGTTTTCCTTGCCCTTTTGTGGGTTCTTCTGAGGATGTTGTAGCCGTAATGATTTGTGCAGTCCTTTGAGACATTTGTGATTTGGGGCTATATAAATAAACATTGATTGATTGATTGATTGATACTGTTGTTGATAATATTCATTTTTGTTTCACTACTTTTGGTTTGTTCTGTGTTGTTTGTGTCTTCTCTCAATTGCTCTGTTTATTGCAGTTCTGAGTGTTGCTGGGTCAGGTTCGGTTTTGGAATTGGATTGCATTGTTATGGTATTGCTGTGTATTGTTTTGTTGGATTGATAAAAAAATAAATTCAAAATTTAAAAAAAAGATCGATTTTTAAAAAATGAGAATCGATTCTGAATCGCACAACTAAAACGATTTGATTTGTATTCGAATCGATTTTTTCCCACACCCCTAGTGAATATGTTCCCTATACTTAAGTGTTACCATGTTTTTTTTTTTTACTGGTGCACAAATTGAACCGTGCATGTTGTTGAAAGAACAAAACCAAAACAGTGCATAAACTCACAACAAATACTGTTGCCGTATCCGTAATCCGCCGATAGGAAGAAGTTTGTATTTACACGATGAGTCGGGTGTGTTTTGACCTCCGCCGAACCCCTGAGGCCGACTCACCGAACCCCTAGGTTTCGATTGAACCCAGGTTAAGAACCACTGAAATAGAGTAATGTAAAAGTGTGTTTGCATATTAATTGGGGATAATAACTGGACTCGGATTGATTTTTTTCTCTTCTAAGACCAATTTCCTTATTTAGATGGATCGATTGGTAGATACGTTATTGATCCCCGGGGGGAAATCCAAGTTTCTAGCACAGGAGTAGGGAACCTATGGCTCTTTTGATGACTGCATCTGGCTCTCGGATAAATCTGAGCTGACATTGCTTAACAGGATAAGTAATGAATAATTCCACTTGTAATCACAGTGTTAAAAACAACGTTCAAAATATAAATTATTCTCATGCATTTTTATGTTCAAGAAGTTGCGTTAATGGTAAGAAGTAATTTATTTATTATTGGTTAGTGTGGGGCTTGCCCTCCTGGGGGTTCTTCAGACCACCAGGAGCCTGTTTTAGGGTTGCAATATTGTTTTATTTTATTTTTCTCTCAGTTGCTTTACAGCAATTGTCTTTTTCTCTTTCGTCCTCACTCGCGCTCTGGCTCCAGCCCCAACCCTGTCTCTCCTCCTGGCTGCTGCTTATAACAGAGGGGCAGGTGATTAGATAAAAAGGCCCTACGCACCTGTCGTTGATTTCGAGGCCGGTCCTGGCAACATCCCGCTTTGCTGCAGGCCCGCAGGCCACGCCCCCTCCACAGTTAGCTTCAGAATAACAATGTTATTACAAAGAATAAGAGACTTATTATACTCTGGAAATGTTGGTCTTACTTAAAAAATGCATGTGTTTAGTTGTGTTCAGTGTTATAAAAAAATATTATATGGATCTTAGGGAAATACATTTTAAAATATTTGGCTTCTTGGCTCTCTCAGCCAAAAAGGTTCCCGACCCCTGTTCTAGCACAATTCCCTTTGAGATTAGACACAAAAGAATGTAGAGGGAGACAGAACAGGAACGCTGACGGTGCAGCCTTAAGTACGACGTTCTTTAAAAGGTCAGAAAAGGGTGAGTAAAAAAACATCAGACTGGGATCTTGGGAACGGGGTCAAGGTGGAGAAAAAAAACCTGATAGCCATAAGCACACATAAACATGTTACACAGAGATCACCAAACCAGCCACAGGAACTATTCAGAAATAGTTTTTGTCTTGAAAGAATTTCAGTTTTTGTTTGTGTTTACATTTTTCATGTATTTTAACGTCACCTGAAAAAATCGACAAACATAGCATCCATCATGTGGGACCTCTCTATTCTTACAGAGGAAGACTGTAGCTCAGGGGTCACCAACCTTTTTGAAACCAAGAGCTACTTCTTGGGTACTGATTAATGCAAAGGGCTACCAGTTTGATACACACTTAAATAAATTGCCAGAAATAGCCAATTTGCTCAATTTACCTTTAATAAATAAATCTATATATATATATATAAAATGGGTATTTCTGTCTGTCATTCCGTCGTTTTACGGAAGGTTTTTTGTAGGGAATAAATGATGAAAAAAACACTTAATTGAACGGTTTAAAAGAGGAGAAAACGGGAAAAAAATGAAAATAAAATTTTGAAACATAGTTTATCGTCAATTTCAACTCTTAAAAATTCAAAATTCTACCGAAAAAAAGAAGGGAAAAACTAGCTAATTGGAATCTTTTAGGAAAAATTAAAACAAGAATTTATGGAACATCATTAGTAATTTTTCCTGATTAAAATTAATTTTAGAATTTTGATGACATGTTTTAAATAGGTTAAAATCCAATCTGCACTTTGTTAGAATATATAACAAATTGGACCAAGCTATATTTCTAACAAAGACAAATCATTATTTCTTCTAGATTTTCCAGAACAAAACTTTTAAAAGAAATTCAAAAGACTTTGAAATAAGATTTTTTAGATTTGACAGAATTTTTATTTTTTTATTTTAATCATAATAAGTTTGAAAACATATTTTACAAATATTATTCGTCGAAAAAACAGAAGCTAAAATGAAGAATTAAATTAAAATGTATTTATTTTTCTTTACAATAAAAACTAATAAATCTACTTGAACATTGATTTAAATTGTCAGGAAAGAAGAGGAAGGAATTTAAAAGGTAAAAAGGTATATGTGTTTAAAATTCCTAAAATCATTTTTAGGTTGTATTTTTTCTCTAAAATTGTCTTTCTGAAAGTTATAAGAAGCAAAGTAAAAAAAAATAATGAATTTATTTAAACAAGTGAAGACCAAGTCTTTAAAATATTTTCTTGGATTTTCAAATTATTTTTGAGTTTTGATTCTCTTAGAATTAAAAATGTCGAGTAAAGCGAGACCAGCTTGCTAGTAAATAAATAACATTTAAAAAATAGAGGCAGCTCACTGGTAAGTGCTGCTATTTGAGCTATTTTTAGAACCGGCCAGCGGGCGACTCATCTGGTCCTTACGGGCTACCTGGTGCCCGCGGGCACCGCGTTGGTGACCCCTGCTGTAGCATCACACTCCAACACATCAAACCTGACCAGTTATTCTCACAGCAACTCATAATTGAATTTGATTTCGATTCGACTCGGAACCAATTCTCAATTCAACATGATTTATCCGTCCGTTCATCTTCTTCCGCTTATCCGAGGGGGGGTCGCGGGGGCAGCAGCCTAAGCAGAGAAGCCCAGACTTCCCCTCTCTCCAGCTCTTCCCAGGGGGTCCCGAGGCGTTCCCAGGCCAGCTGGGAGACATAGTCTCTCCACCATGTCCTGGGTCTTCCCTGTGGTCATGACCGTAGATGAGGATAGGGACGTAGGTCTTAGCTCGTTTGGAGGGTGATGAAGGTTGTGCAGGTTTTCTGTAGGCGTTGCACATGGTAGTAAAACTCCCTGCCAGGCTTGTGGAGGCAGAGCTCCCTTATCACTGTTGAGGGAAATACTTTGTCTGTCATGATGGCCTGACACGTGTGTTTTTTAAGAATTAATTATTGTGGCACTCAGCATCAAGGGTTGGAATTGGGGGTTAAATTACCAAAAATTATTCCCGGGCGCGTCCACCGCTGCTGCTCACTGCTCACCTTGCCTCCCAGGTGGTGAACAAGGGTGATGGGTCAAATGCAGAGGACAAATTTCACCACATTGAGTGTGTGTGTGGGACAATCATTGCTACTTTAACTTTAGCATTGATTGATTCAGAATTGTGATAAGTACAAACCCCATTTCCATATGAGTAGGGAAATTGTGTTAGATGTAAATATAAACAGAATACAATGATTTGAAAATCATTTTCAACCCATATTCAGTTGAATGCACTACAATGCTAATAATAATTAACTTGGAATTTCATGGCTGAAACACGTGCCAAAGTAGTTGGGAAAGGGCATGTTCACCACTGTGTTACATCACCTTTTCTTTTAACAACACTCAAACGTTTGGGAACTGAGGAAAGTAATTGTTGAAGCTTTGAAAGTGTAATTCTTTCCCATTCTTGTTTTATGTAGAGCTTCAGTCGTTCAACAGTCCGGGGTCTCCGCTGTCGTTTTTTACGCTTCATAATGCGCCACACATTTTCCATGGGAGACATGTCTGTACTGCAGCTAGGCCAGGAAAGTATCCGCACACTTTTACTACGAAACCACGCTGTTGTAACACGTGGCTTGGTATTGTCTTGCTGAAATAAGCAGGGGCGTCCATGATAACGTTGCTTGGATGACAACATATGTTGCTCCAAAACCTGTATGGACCATTCAGCAACAATGGTGCCTTCACAGATGTGTAAGTTACCCATGCCTTGGGCACTAATACACCCCCATACCATCACAGATGCTGGGTTTTGTACTTTGCGCCCAAAACAATCCGGATGGTTATTTTCCTCTTTGTTCCGGAGGACACCACGTCCACAGTTTCCAAATATAATTTGAAATGTGGACTCGTCAGACCACAGAACACTTTTCCACTTTGCATCAGTCCATCTTGGATGAGCTCGGGCCGAGCAAAGCCAGCGGCGTTCCTGGGTGTTGTTGATAAATGGGTTTTGCTTTGCATAGCAGAGTTTTAACTCGCACTTGCAGATGTAGCAACCAACTGTAGTTACTGACAGTGGTTTTATGAAGTGTTCCTGATTCCATGTGGGGATATCCTTTACACACTGATGTCGGTTTTTGATGCAGTACCACCTGAGCGATCAATGGTCCGTAATATTATCGCTTACATGCAGTGATTTTTCCAGATTTTTTGAACATTTTGATGATTTTACAGACCGTAGATGGTAAAATC
Source organism: Nerophis ophidion (assembly GCF_033978795.1). Classification (NCBI taxonomy): domain Eukaryota; kingdom Metazoa; phylum Chordata; class Actinopteri; order Syngnathiformes; family Syngnathidae; genus Nerophis; species Nerophis ophidion. The sequence continues at coordinate 8,385,311 of NC_084632.1, forward strand.
CCTAAATTCCTTGCAATGGCTCGTTGAGAAATGTTGTTCTAAAACTGTTCAACAATTTGCTTACAAAGTGGTGACCCTCACCCCATCCTTGTTTGTGAATTACTTAGCATTTCATGGAAGCTGCTTTTATACCCAATCATGGCACCCACCTGTTCCCAATTAGCCTGCACACCTGTGGGATGTTCCAAATAAGTGTTTGATGAGCATTTCTCAACTTAATCAGTATTTATTGCCACCTTTCCCAACTTCTTTGTCACGTGTTGCTGGCATCAAATTGTAAAAGTAATGATTATTTGCGACAACAAAAAATGTTTATCAGTTTGAACATCAAATATGTTGTCTTTGTAGCATATTCAGGCGAATATGGGTAGAAAATGATTTGCAAATCATTGTATTCCGTTTATATTTACATCTAACACAATTTCCCAACTCATATGGAAATGAGGTTTGTATATAAAAATCACGATAATGTGATTGTATTTCTTGTTATGGTACTCCTACTTCGCAGTTACGTGACAACTGAGAAGGTGTTTTGAAAAGCCGACAAAAAAAGTTTGCACCAACCAAGTCCAAATGTAAAAAAGATTATAGATATAAATAAGTCGTTTGTATCAGCCTTGAGAAGCAGGAAGTCATACGTATCGGCCTGAAAAAGAGATATCATGCATCCCTATCTTTTCCGTGGTTTGTTTTGAGTAAATGGAGTCCAACTCCAACCTGTCCAGGCAGTATTGACAACATGGGCCCTCTGGTGTAAAAATAGCCACCACGTTACCGCCGTATCCGTCCTAAACGATGCCAGCACGATATCAGCACGATACGAGCGATATGATGGATGGGATCGCAGCCTGGAGGAGGTAACAACATGTCAGCCCTAAGAAAGGATGCACAACTGTGTGTGTGTGTGTGTGCCTTCATCAGGAATCTGGGTGTGCACTTTCTGTCTTTTTGCACGGCAAACAAAAAAAAAAACTGGTTACTCGCAAACATGAATCATGGAGCTTACCTCAGCTCCTCCCCCTTTTCACCTGCGCCACACCTACCGCTCGCCACCTTTGAACCTCGAGCCGACGCCCACTTTGTGTGCTGATTCATTCATTGAGAAAGAGAAAGGTGATGGCTGCCTGCTCCGTCTTGAATAAAAGACACAGAATGGCCTGAACAATTGAAAGGGATTCAAAAAATAAATAAACTTCTCACCAGACCGGGAACTTTGTTGCCTTTAAAGGCCTACTGAAACCCACTACTAGCCACCACGCAGTCTGATAGTTTATATATCAATGATGAAATATTAACATTGCAACACATGCCAATACGGCCGCTTTAGTTTACTAAATTGCAGTTTAAAATTTTGTGCGAAGTATCTTGTTGAAAATGTCGCGGAATGATGACGCGTGCGCGTGATGTCACCGGTTGTAGCGGACATGTTCTTCCAGTTCGGTCCAAGCCATGAGTGAGGGGTCTCATTTGCGACCCGCGAGACATTATTTTGCGGGCCCCACCTTAATATGAAAGTTTAATGTTAGTGCGGCCCGCAAGCATACTTGCCAACCTTGAGACCTCCGATTTCGGGAGGTGGGGGGCGTTGTCGGGGGTGGAGCGGAGGCATGGTTGGGGGCGTGGTTGGGGCGGGCCGGGGTTAAGAGGGGAGGAGTATATTTACATCTACAATTCACCAACTCGAGTATTTCATATATATATATATATATATATATATATACGAAATACTTGACTTTCATTGAATTCTAGCTATATATATTTATTTTATTACATATATAACTATTTATTTCAGGCGGCACCTATCAAATACACAGTAATAAAAACACAGTTGTTCTACTAACTGTACTATGCTTGCTGGTTACTAAAAAAAACAACATCACTTACCTTGGGGTGGTATAGCTCGGTTGGTAGAGCGGCCGTGCCAGCAACTTGAGGTTTGCGGGTTCGATCCCCGCTTCCGCCGTCCTTGGGCAAGACACTCTACCCACCTGCTCCCAGTGCCATCCACAATGGTTTAAAAAATGTAACTTAGATATTGGGTTTCACAAAGTAAAGTGCTTCGAGTCACTTTGAGAAATGCGCTATATAAATATAATTCAATGAATTGTAGCTATAAATATTTATTTTATTACATATATAACTATTTATTTCAGGCGGCACCTATCAAATACACAGTAATAAAAACACAGTTGTTCTACTAACTGTACTGTGCTTGCTGGTTACTAAAAAAAAACAACACTTACCTTGGGGCGGTATAGCTCCGTTGGTAGAGCGGCCGTGCCAGCAACTTGAGGGTTGCAGGTTCGATCCCCGCTTCCGCCATCCTAGTCACTGCCGTTGTGTCCTTGGGCAAGACACTTTACCCACCTGCTCCCAGTGCCACCCACAATGGTTTAAAAAAATTTAACTTAGATATTGAGTTTCACAAAGTAAAGCGCTTTGAGTCACTTTGAGAAAAGCGCTATATAAATATAATTCACTTCACTTCACCTTTCACTATTTGAGTAACCTTTGTTCTGCCATTTACGTACTGGCGAGACTCACTTGCCGTCAGTTGCGCAACGCCACATAAATCGTTGACCAATCCAAAAGCAACCCCATAACGCTATAGCCAACATTCACCAGGAGATGGCGACAGACAACATAGAATCACTCTATTACAGACGGCGTCGCCATGGCTTCGTCTCCTTGCGTCTGCAGTTTTTTATTAAAATCCGTAGATGTTGTAACGTGAGTGGGCAGGCAAGCTGTTTATATAGTGGGAAAGCGGACTTGAAAACAGGCTGTCCCAACTCAGGTCCGCATGGAGCTGGATGGGGCGTGGCCTCCAGCTCTGCTGAATTTCGGGAGATTTTCGGGAGAAATTTTCTTCCGGGAGGTTTTCGGGAGAGGCGCTGAATTTCGGGAGTCTCCCGGAGTGTTGGCAAGTATGCCCGAAAGTTCTATATGAATGCTGTGTGTTATCCGGGTCCAAAATGGCTCTTTCAACGTTCTGGGTTGCCTACCCCTGCATTAGTGGAAAAGCGGCAAATGAGTGAAAGCGACAGAGATGTTGCCATGGAGACGAGGTTTAACTTACATGCCTGGCTGCAGTCACACCGCGACACCTGTCCGTCAGTAATAATAGTCCCCAATAACCTGGACTAATTCAAACAGTTATTTGTTTGTTTTTTTATTGTTCAATTTGCATTGCCTCACACGATGAACACTACATATATTTGTATATGTCGCCGGCTAACACTCCGGGAGCCGTCACTTTTTTTGCGCTATAATCCGCCGAGTTAGGGAGGAAAAGCGGAACAACACACATTGCGGAAATAACATTATTCTCCGTGCTTCGGCTAAATACAAATATATTCCACAACCCCAAAGATGTCTTTTTTAAAGCCTGCAGTGAAGAGAAAGGTTAGTGATGAGCAAAGACAATTCCAGGAAAAGTGGGAGATGCAATATTCCTCTGTTGAGCACAGGGACAGCCCGATGTGTCTTATTTGCAGAGAGAAAAGTTGCGGTGCATTAGGTATACAATTTGAAACGTCATTATACAACTAGACATGCTGAGGAGTATGCAAAAAGATTTTAAGAAATCTTTTCTTGCGGCCCAGCCTCACCCAGTGGTCCCCAGGAAAATTGAGTTTGAGACCTTTGCTATAATTCGTCTGCTTTAATCGCATAATTACACAGTATTCTGGACATCTGTGTTGCTGAATCTTTTGCAATTTGTTCAATTAATAATGGAGACGTCAAAGAAGAAAGATGTAGGAGGAAAGCGGTGTATTGCGGTCGGCTGTAGCTGAACAAACACAGCCGGTGTTTCTTTGTTTACATTCACAAAAGCTGACATTGAAGCTTTAATGTGGAACAGAGTGGTTAAGCGAACATGGTTCTCTACCACATGTCAACCGGCAGGTTTCGGTGAGAAAATTGTGGTAATAAGTCGGCTCTTACCGTAGACATGAGCGGAGCTTGTGTCGTTCATCCTGCAGCTGTCAAAGAGGCAGCTGCAACTCTCTTGGCTCCTCCGTGGATTCCCTCAGAGACACTGACGGTCCCCACACCCCTCTGACTATCAGGCATGTGATTTTTTTCATCTGTAGTCGGAAATCCGTTTTTATTATCTCTGTAAAAATATTTTAAAAAATGTTTTTCCATTTTTCGTAGTTTTCCGACCGACAATGTGTGTTAAAATCTTGATCCATCTCTTCGCCATGCCTGCCAACAACTACGGTTTTCTCGTAATGAGTACGGTTTTTGATAATCCAGTGGTAAAAACTACGGTTTTCCATTAACACAATTAACTTAAAAATCAAAGCTACGTAGCACACAATATATGGGAAACATCAATGTTGATTGGTTGGTTTACAATGATGCCTGACCCCCGGCTTATTTTCAGTCTTTTTCATTACGTTCTAATCACATGCCTGGACTATATAATCTCACTAAAAGACTAGTAACACAATAAGCAGATAAGGGATTTTCCATAATTATCCTAGTAAATATGTCTAATAACATCTGAATCGCTCCCAATGCCCTCGTCTTTTTTTTTCTAGTCCTCCACTCTCACTATCCTCATCCACGAATCTTTCATCCTCGCTCAAATTAATGGGGAAATTGTCGCATTCTCGTTCCGAATCGCCCTAGCTGCTGGTGGCCATGATTGTAAACAATGTGAGGATGTGAGGAGCTCCACAACCCGTGACGTCACGCGCACATCGTCTGCTACTTCCGGTACAGGCAAGGCTTTTTTATTAGCGACCAAAAGTTGCAAACTTTATCGTCGATGTTCTCTACTAAATAATTTCAGCAAAAATATGGCAATATGGCGAAATGATCAAGTATGACACATAGAATGGACCTGCTATCCCCGTTTGAATAAGAAAATCTCATTTCAGTCGGCCTTTAAGGGCTGACAGTGGGAATAATGACATGTTTGTGTTGCATAGCTGGGACAACCACACTTAAGCCGGTAGGGACAACTTGATGACAGTGCTGTCACTCCTACAACATAAGAGTTTATTTATCCCTGGGTTTTTTTTACTTTGAATTGAGGTCTTCATTCTCTTCCTTCTTACACGCTAACAGATGTGCCACAAATAAAGGAATTGGAAGGGAAAAAAGTGCCATAAACACAGCACAAGCACCGGGCCTGCCAGAGAATAAGAAGACGTAGCAGGAGGAATCCGTGTTGCAATCTTAATGACTTTTGTTTCGCCAATTGTAGCTAATTTTGTATGTTTTACCTTAAAAATCTTGGATTTTGATACTTTATGCCATCTTAGAATGATGTTAAATGTTTCTTTAACATGTTTCATGTTAGCATTTTTGGTAATTTATGTAAATAGACGTAACAATCATGGTTTTCGATACTTGTCGCTGTATTATAAGCATGCTAACTTTTCCTATGTTATCATGTTTATGTTAGCAAGCTAAAGTTGTCAGGGTTTTTTGAGAATTATTTATCGAAGTTGTTGAATTTAAACTTTATAATCTTGGATTTTGATACTTGATGCAAGATGCTATCTTACAAGTATGGACACTTTTCCTATGTTAGCATGTTAATGTTAGCATGCTAAATTTGTATCGGGTTTATTGAGAATTATTTATCGAAGTTCTTAAATTTAAACTTAATAACCTTGGATTTTGATATTTGATGCTAGATGCTATCTTAGAGGTATGGACACTTTTCCTATGTTAGCATGTTAATGTTAGCATGCTAAAGTTGTCAGGGTTTTTTGAGAATTATTTATCGAAGTTCTTGAATTTAAACTTTATAATTTTGGATTTTGATACTTGATGCAAGATGCTATCTTAGAAGGATGGACACTTTTCCTATGTTAGCATGTTAATGTTAGCATGCTAAATTTTTATCGGGTTTATTGAGAATTATTTATCGAAGTTCTTAAATTTAAATTTTGATATTTGTTGCTAGATGCTATCTTAGAAGTATGGACACTTTTCCTATGTTAGCATGTTAATGTTAGCATGCTAAATTTGTATCGGGTTTATTGAGAATTATTTATCGAATTTCTTAAATCTAAACTTAATAATCTTGGAGTTTGATATTTGATGCTGGATGCTATCTTAGAAGTATGGACACTTTTCCTATGTTAACATGTCAATGTTAGCATGCTAAATTTGTATCGGTTTATTGAGAATTATTTATCGAAGTTCTTAAATTTGCATAGCAGAGTTTTAACTTGCACTTAGAGATGTAGCAACCAACTGTAGTTACTGACAGTGGTTTTATGAAGTGTTCCTGAGCCCATGTGGTGATATCCTTTACACACTGATGTCGGTTTTTGATGCAGTACCGCCTGAGGGATCAAAGGTCCGTAATATCATGGCTTACGTGCAGTGATTTCTCCAGATTCTCTGAACCTTTTGATGATTTTACGGACCGTAGATGGTAAAATCCCTAAATTCCTTGCAATAGCTCGTTGAGAAATGTTGTTCTAAAACTGTTCGACAATTTGCTTACAAAGTGGTGACCCTCACCCCATCCTTGTTTGTGAAAGACTGAGCATTTTTTGGGAAGCTGTTTTTATACCCAATCATGGCACCCACCTGTTCCCAATTAGCCTGCACACCTTTGGGATGTTCCAAATAAGTTTTTGATGAGTATTTCTCTACTTTATCAGTATTTATTGCCACCTTTCCCAACTTCTTTGTCATGTGTTGCTGGCATCAAATTCTAAAAGTAATGATTATTTGCACAAAAAAAAATGTTTATCAGTTTGAACATCAAATATGTTGTCTTTGTAGTATATTCAACTGAATATGGGTTGAAAATGATTTGCAAATCATTTTATTCTGTTTATATTTACATCTAACACAATTTCCCAACTCATGTGGAAACAGGGTTTGTACATTGTCATCCTGCAAGTATGCTAACACACATCAACTGCAGACCTTCGTGGTTCGGGCTTCTAAAGACTTGTGTGGGGCCTCTTTTCCAAAAGTACCCAGACGACTGTTTGACTCTCAGCCGCCCTCCCAAAAACCTGAGCTCGACCTCGCCCGCGTCACCCCGTCTGGTCTGGTCGGGGCTTAGCGTGATTCCCCGCAGCAAAGCGAGCGGGGATTAAAAATAAAGAATGGGCAGCGAGAGGATTTTGTGTGACTGCTGGGAGTCGGGCGTTCCTCGGCTGAATTAGAATTCCAGAGGCCCGGCAGTGAAGGCTCAGCACATACCTCTCGCCTTAGTCAGACAGCCAGAGAGGAGGGGCGGAGGACTTTTATTTTGTAGTTTTTCTAACTCCACCTCGCCTTTTCAGTGGTCCCAATGTCCTTCAATGTAGAGCCAGCGGAGCCAAGCTGAAACTGTTTGGCATGAGAGAAGAGTTTAAAAATAACATGCTTTTATTTTGAAGCTTGCTTGGACAGGACAGGAAGTGACCTTGTTTTAATGCTGTGACAATTGTTCATGGGATTGACTCCTTTGGCTCTCGCATTTTATCTCGGTTGACCACGTATGCCAGCTTTTTAGTTATAAATAGAAAAAAAACCACAGGTAAATGATGAAAATGCTGGACGACAGCAAAGACTTACTGCGCAGCAAAGATGTACATCCGAACATGACATGACAATCAACAATGTCCCCACGTGAATGCTAAAAAAAAAAAAAAACCTGCTACCTGTTGCTGCTACTGACTTAGTGTTTGAAAGAGATTTGGTGGCGTTTGAATTTTGCCTTTAAAGCCCTACCTACTGAAATGAGATTTTCTTATTCAAACGGGGATAGCAGGTCCATTCTATGTGTCAAACTTGATCATTTCGCGATATTGCCATATTTTTGCTGAAAGGATTTAGTAGAGAACATCAACGGTAAATTTTGCAACTTTTGGTCGCTAATAAAAAAGCCTTGCCTGCACCGGAAGTAGCAGACGATGTGTGTGTGACGTCACGGGTTGTGGAGCTCCTCATATCCTCACATTGTTTACAATCATGGCCACCAACAGCTAGAGCGATTCGGACCGAGAAAGCGACAATTTCCCCATTAATTTGAGCGAGGATGAAAGATTCGTGGATGAGGATATTGAGAGTGAAGGACTAGAAGAAGAAAAAAAAGACGAGGGCATTGGGAGCGATTCAGATGTTATTAGACATATTTACTAGGATAATTATGGAAAATCCCTTATCTGCTTATTGTGTTACTAGTCTTTTGGTGAGATTATATAGTCCAGGCATGTGATTAGAACGTAATGAAAAAGACTGAAAATAAGCCGGGGATCAGGCATCATTGTAGACCAACCAACCAATCGTGGATGTTCTTATACGTAAACCAACCAATCATCATTGATGTTTCCCATATATTGTGTGCCCTGCCCGTGGAGTTGCTTCGCTACGTAGTTGTGGAGCTCCTCTCATCCTCACATTGTTTACAATCATAGCCACCAGCAGCTAGAGCAATTCGGACCGAGAAAGCAACAATTTCCCCATTAATTTGAGCGAGGATGAAAGATTCGTGGATGAGGAAAGTTAGAGTGAAGCACTAGAAAGAAAAAAAAGGCGACGGCAGTGGGAGCGATTCAGATGTTATTAGACACATTTACTAGGATAATTCTGGAAAATCCCTTATCTGCTCATTGTGTTACTAGTGTTTTAGTGAGATTATAAAGTCATACCTGGAAGTCGGAGGGCTGCGGTGAGCCAGTGTCTCTGAGGGAAGCCATATGGAGGAGCCAAGAAAGTCAGAGCTGGAACACTCTGCCGCTCCATGTTCAAACTGCTTCCACAGTGGAGTGTTTTAAGTCTCGTCTTAAGACCCACTTTTATTCTTTGGCTTTTAACACTACGTGAGCTGTGTGGTCCTCTGTCCTCTGTTGTCCTCTGTGTTTTTTATACACTTTGATTTCTATTTTACTGTTTTAATTGATTTTACCCTTTAAAATAGTTTTTAATCATATTTGTTTTTATATTGTTTTTATTGGTTTTATATTTATTTATTTTTTGTTTTTATTCAGTCATTGGTGGAGCATAATATATATATATATATATATATATATATATATTTTTTTTTATATATATATATATATATATATATATGTATATATATATATATATATATATATATATATATATAGAGAGAGAGATTTTTATTATTATTATTTTTTTTACAATTGTTCTTAACATGGCTGTGCAGCACTTTGGAAACGTTATTGTTGTTTAAATGTGCTATCTAAATAAGTGGATTGGATTGGATTGACAGCTGTTGCAGGAGGATGCAAGCTCCGCTGAAGTCTCCGGTAAGAGCCGACTTAATATCACAATTTTCTCATCCAAAAACTTGCTGGTTGACATGTGGTAGAGAAACATGTTCGCTTGACCGCTCTGTTCCATATTAAAGCTTCACAACAAACAAAGAAACACCGGCTGTGTTTCGGTTGCTAAAGGCAGCTGCAATCCACCAACAGTATTCTTCTTTGACGTCTCCATTATTAATTGAACAAATTGCAAAAGATTCAGCAACACAGATGTCCAAAATACTGTGTAATTATGCGATTAAAGCAGATGACTTTTAGCTGTGAGTGGTGCTGGGATAAAATGTCCGCTCCAACCAATAACGTCACAAGCACGCGTCATCATAATCGTCATCATTCCGCGACGTTTTCAACAGGACACTTCGTGGGAAATTTAAAATTGCAATTTAGTAAACTAAAAAGGCCGTATTGGCATGTGTTGCAATGTTAATATTTCATCATTGATATATAAACTATCAGACTGTGTGGTCGCTAGTAGTGGGTTTCAGTAAGCCTTTAATTTTGTTAGAATCCTTACAAAATGTTGATGCTAACTGCTATCTAGTATGCTAGCAACCAGCGTGGATACATCCATCCATTTCCTACCGTTTGTCCCTTTCGGAGTGGTGGTGCTAAGATATTTGGCACAGTATACAGTTTCCGCTGGTTTTTGCTGTAGCATGTAAATAGGGGTGTCCAAACTTTATCCACTGAGGGCAGCATACGGAAAAATTAAAGCAAGTGGGGGCCATTTTCATTGTTTTTATTTTAAAAACCAATACAATTTATGTATAAAAAATATACATTTAGGCCTCCTCTCAGTTATGATCCCGGGGCCCTAAAGGGTTTTGGTAAAAAAAATATATTAAAAATGTTTCATTATTCCGTATTGTTATTTTCATTATTATTCAATTTTTAAATCTCTAGATCAGTGTTTTTTAACTTTGTTGGAGGTATCGAACCCCATTAGTTTCATATGCACATTCATCGAACCCTTATATATATTTATTTTATTACATATATAACTATTTATTTCAGGCGGCACCTATCAAATACACAGTAATAAAAACACAGTTGTTCTACTAACTGTACTATGCTTGCTGGTTACTAAAAAAAAAAACACTTACCTTGGGGCGGTATAGCTCAGTTGGTAGAGCGGTCGTGCCAGCAACTTGAGGGTTGCAGGTTCGATCCCCGCTTTCGCCGTCCTAGTCACTGCCGTTGTGTCCTTGGGCAAGACACTTTACCCACCTGCTCCAAGTGCCACCCATAATGGTTTAAAAAATGTAACTTAGATATTGGGTTTCACAAAGTAAAGCGCTTGGAGTCACTTTGAGAAAAGCGCTATATAAATATAATTCAGTGAATTGTAGCTATATATATTTATTTTATTACATATATAACTATTTATTTCAGGCGGCACCTATCAAATACACAGTAATAAAAAACACAGTTGTCCTACTAACTGTACTATGCTTGCTGGTTACTAAAAAAAAAAACACTTACCTTGGGGCGGTATAGCTCGGTTGGTAGAGCGGCCGTGCCGGCAACTTGAGGGTCGCAGGTTCGATCCCCGCTTCCGCCGTCCTAGTCACTGCCGTTGTGTCCTTGGCCAAGACACTTTACCCACCTGCTCCCAGTGCCACCCACAATGGTTTAAAAAATGTAACTTAGATATTGGGTTTCACAAAGTAAAGCGCTTTGAGTCACTTTGAGAAAAGCGCTATATAAATATAATTCAGTGAATTGTAGCTATGTATATTTATTTTATTACATATATAACTTTTTATTTCAGGGGGCACCTATCAAATACACAGTAATAAAAACACAGTTGTTCTACTAACAGTACTGTGCTTGCTGGTTACTAAAAAAAAAACCCACTTACCTTGGGGCAGTATAGCTCGGTTGGTAGAGCGGCCGTGCCAGCAACTTGAGAGTTGCAGGTTCGATCCCCGCTTCCGCCGTCCTAGTCACTGCCGTTGTGTCCTTGGGCAAGACACTTTACCCACCTGCTCCCAGTGCCACCCACAATGGTTTAAAAAATGTAACTTAGATATTGGGTTTCACTATGTAAAGCGCTTTGAGTCACTTTGAGAAAAGCGCTATATAAATATAATTCACTTCACTTCACTTCTTAGTGAAAAATTAAATGTTTTTTTTTCAAATTCAAGACAAAGTTATGTGTTTTGGTAGCACTTTAGTATGGAGAACATATTCTAAGTAACAAAGACTTAATTTAAAGGTTTTTGGACACTAGGGGAACATAGTCTAAGTAACAAAGACTTAATTTGGAGTTTTTTGGTTAGGGTTAGGGTTAAAGGGTTAGGGTTATAATGAGGCCATGCCCAATAAAGGCATTAAGAAGTACTTAATCATGACTAGTCAAGAGCCAATATGTTACTAATTTGATAATATGTTACTAATTAATGGTGAATATATTCCCCATACTAAAGTGTTACCATATTTTTTTACTGGTGCACAAAAAGAAGCATGCATGAACATCATCTTGTTCAAAGAACAAAACCAACACAATACATAAACTCACAACAAATGACACATTTGCAAATCAGTGTGACTTCTGCTGTTGCCGTATCCGTAAAACGCCGATAGGGAGAAGTTTTTATTGAGACGATGAGTCAGGTGTGTTTTGACCTCCGTCGAACCCCTGAGGCCGAATCACCGAACCCCTAGAATTCGATCGAACCCAGGCTCTAGATCAACATTAGGGAAAAAAATGGAAAAAACACAAAATATGCGATATTTTCACCTGATAATATTTTTTTAGGTGGAATATTTGGATAATTTTGGATTTTGATTCATTATTTTTTTTGGAGCAATGACACTTAAAAACAAATCACACTCAAATAATTGGGGATCCAAAAATGTCCTACTCATTAAAGTGTTAAAAAATAATTTATATATATTTTTTTACTGTTTACTTTTAGCACAATAATCTCAAAATCAACTTCGGATCAATCCGTCAATTATGAGTTTTATTGTTGTTTTGTTTTTTTGTGTGTTTTAGGCCCTTTATTTAAAAAAAAAAAAAAAACAGCTCAGTTTTTTTATATGGCAAAACACAAAATATGCAACATTTCCCCCCCAAAAAATATTTCAAAGTGGAATATTTATTGTGTCGTAATCGGAGCCTTGAATAGGTCAATAATTCAAAATGACAATTTTGATTCATTATTATTTTTTGGGCAATGACACTTAAAAACAAATCACACTCAAATAATTGGGGATCCAAAAGTGTCCTACTCATTAAAGTGTTAAAAAATAATTTCTATATATTTTTTTTACTGTTTACTTTTAGCACAATAATCTCAAAATCAACTTCAGATCCATCCGTCAATTGAGTTTTATTGTTGTTTATGTTTTTTGTTTGTTTTAGGCCCTTCTTTAAAAAAAACAAAAAAACAGCTCTGTTTTTTTATATGGCAAAACACAAAATATGCAACATTTTCCCCCAAAAAATATTTCAAAGTGGAATATTTATTGTGTCGTAATCGGAGCCTTGAATAGGTCAATAATTCAAAATGACAATTTTGATTCATTATTATTTTTTGAGCAATGACATTTAAAAACAAATCACACTCAAATAATTGGGGATCCAAAAGTGTCCTGCTCATTAAAGTGTTAAAAAAATAAATTGTATATATTTTTTTACCGTTTACTTTTAGCACAATAATCTCAAAATCAACTTCAGATCTATCCGTCAATTATTAGTTTTATTTTTGTTTGTTTTGTTTGTTTTAGGCCCTTCTTTAAAAAAAAAAAAAACAGCTCAGTTTTTTTATATGGCAAAACACAAAATATGCAACATTTTCCCCCAAAAAAATATTTCAAAGTGGAATATTTATTGTGACGTAATCGGAGCCTTGAATAGGTCAATAATTCAAAATGCCAATTTTGATTCAGTATTATTTTTTGAGCAATGACACTTAAAAACAAATCACACTCAAATAATTGGGGATCCAAAAGTGTCCTACTCATTAAAGTGTTAAAAAATAAATTCTATATATTTTTTTCCCGTTTACTTTTAGAACAATAATCTCGAGATCAACTTCAGACCTATCCGTCAATTATGAGTTTTATTGTTGTTTGTTTTTTTGTTTGTTTTAGGCCCTTTACTTAAAAAACAAACAAAAAAAAACAGCTCAGTTTTTTTATATGGCAGAACACAAAATATGCAACATTTCCCCCCAAAAAATATTTCAAAGTGGAATATTTATTGTGACATAATCGGAGCCTTGAATAGGTCAATAATTCAAAATGCCAATTTTGATTCATTATTATTTTTTGAGCAATGACATTTAAAAACAAATCACACTCAAATAATTGGGGATCCAAAAATGTCCTACTCATTAAAGTGTTAAAAAAGAAATTATATATTTTTTTTTACCGTTTACTTTTAGCACAATAATCTCAAAATCAACTTCAGATCTATCCGTCAATTATTAGTTTTATTGTTGTTTATGTTTTTTGTTTGTTTTAGGCCCTTCTTTAAAAAAACAAACAAAAAAAAACAGCTCAGTTTTTTTATATGGCAAAACACAAAATATGCAACATTTTCCCCCAAAAAAATATTTCAAAGTGGAATATTTATTGTGACGTAATCAGAGCCTTGAATAGGTCAATAATTCAAAATGACAATGATTTTGATTCATTATTATTTTTTGAGCAATGACATTTAAAAACAAATCACACTCAAATAATTAGGGATCCAAAAGTGTCCTACTCATTAAAGTGTTAAAAAATAAATAATGTTTTTTTTTTTACCGTTTACTTTTAGAACAATAATCTCAAGATCAACTTCAGATCAATCTGTCAATTATGAGTTTTATTGTTGTTTATGTTTTTTGTTTGTTTTAGGCCCTTCTTTAAAAAAAAAAAAAAAAAAAAAAAACAGCTCAGTTTTTTTATACGGCAAAACACAAAATATGCAACATTTCCCCCCCAAAAAATATTTCAAAGTGGAATATTTATTGTGACGTAATCGGAGCCTTGAATAGGTCAATAATTCAAAATTACAATTTTGATTCATTATTATTTTTTGAGCAATGACACTTAAAAACAAATCACACTCAAATAATTGTGTATCCAAAAGTGTCCTACTCATTAAAGTGTTAAAAAAATTAATTATATATATTTTTTTACCGTTTACTTTTAGCACAATAATCTCAAAATCAACTTCAGATCAATCCGTCAATTATTAGTTTTATTGTTGTTTATATTTTTTGTTTATTTTAGGCCCTTCTTTAAAAATAAAAACAAAAAACAGCTCTGTTTTTTTTTTACCGTTTACTTTTAGAACAATAATCTCAAGATCAACTTCAGATCAAGCTGTCAATTATGAGTTTTATTGTTGTTTATGTTTTTTGTTTGTTTTAGGCCCTTCTTTAAAAAAACAAACAAAAAAAACAGCTCAGTTTTTTTATACGGCAAAACACAAAATATGCAACATTTCCCCCCCCAAAAATATTTCAAAGTGGAATATTTATTGTGACGTAATCGGAGCCTTGAATAGGTCAATAATTCAAAATGACAACTTTGATTCATTATTATTTTTTGAGCAATGACATTTAAAAACAAATCACACTCAAATAATTGTGAATCCAAAAGTGTCCTACTCATTAAAGTGTTAAAAAAATTAATTATATATATTTTTTTACCGTTTACTTTTAGCACAATAATCTCAAAATCAACTTCAGATCAATCCGTCAATTATTAGTTTTATTGTTGTTTATATTTTTTGTTTATTTTAGGCCCTTCTTTAAAAATAAAAACAAAAAACAGCTCTGTTTTTTTATATGGCAAAACACAAAATATGCAACATTTCCCCCCAAAAAATATTTCAAAGTGGAATATTTATTGTGTCGTAATCGGAGCATTGAATAGCTCAATAATTCCAAATGACGATTTTGATTCATTATTATTTTTTGAGCAATGACACTTAAAAACAAATCACACTCAAATAATTGGGGATCCAAAAGTGTCCTACTCATTAAAGTGTTAAAAAAATTAATTGTATATATTTTTTTACCGTTTACTTTTAGCACAATAATCTCAAAATCAACTTCAGATCTATCCGTCAATTATTAGTTTTATGGTTGTTTATGTTTTTTGTTTGTTTTAGGCCCTTCTTTAAAAAAAAAAACAGCTCTGTTTTTTTATATGGCAAAACACAAAATACGCAACATTTCCCCCAAAAAATATTTCAAAGTGGAATATTTATTGTGTCGTAATCGGAGCCTTGAATAGGTCAATAATTCAAAATGACAATTTTGATTCATTATTATTTTTTTGAGCAATGACATTTAAAAACAAATCACACTCAAATAATTGGGGATCCAAAAGTGTCCTACTCATTAAAGTGTTAAAAAAATTAATTATATATATTTTTTTACCGTTTACTTTTAGCACAATAATCTCAAAATCAACTTCAGATCCATCCGTCAATTATTAGTTTTATTGTTGTTTATATTTTTTGTTTGTTTTAGGCCCTTCTTTAAAAATAAAAACAAAAAACAGCTCAGTTTTTTTATATGGCAAAACACAAAATATGCAACATTTTCCCCCAAAAAATATTTCAAAGTGGAATATTTATTGTGTCGTAATCGGAGCCTTGAATAGGTCAATAATTCAAAATGACAATTTTGATTCATTATTATTTTTTGAGCAATGACATTTAAAAACAAATCACACTCAAATAATTGGGGATCCAAAAGTGTCCTACTCATTAAAGTGTTAAAAAATAAATTATATATTTTTTTTTACCGTTTACTTTGAGCACAATAATCTCGAGATCATTATTCATTATTATTTTTTAAAGAAAGAAACAGCCTGCATGGCAGCTTTGTGTTATAAGAGTAAGCATTGCAACAATTTCTTGTTGCATTTCACCTGTTTTCTCTTTTATACCGCTTTTTATGTTTTTTATTTTTTTCAATTGTATTTTTAAAATGTGCCGTGTGGCCGTTAAAAAATAACCCGCGGGCTGCAAATGGCCCCCGGGCCGCACTTTGGACACCCCTGATGTAAATGGTTTAATTTGGACGTTGTCGTCTGTATGCTAACATTTAAAAAAAACAAAGCTGTGTTAATATTATATTACTTAGAACTTTGGACCACAGATCTGCCTCAGATCATGTGACCATGGAGCAAGGGACAACACACCTTGCTAATATGCAGATGAATGAGTAAGTGTTGAGAATGGAGCATAATGGACCTCAGTACGGTTGTGCAGGTGCAGCAGGTTGGGCGAGTCCTTCCAAAAGTCTGCCGATGGATTTTGTTGGAGGCCAAACAAAGGTGGACAAAGATTGTGGTTAGAGAAGTGGGGTGTAATTGCACATTTAGTGCGTACTAAAATGAAAGTGTGGTGTAATTGCACATTTAGTGCGTACTAAAATGAAAGTGTGGTATAATTGCACATTTAGTGCGTGCTAAAAGGAAAGTGCACATTTAGTGTGTGCTGAAAGGAAAGTGTGGTGTAATTGCACATTTAGTGTGTGCTAAAAGAAAAGTGTGGTGTAAGTGCACAGTTAGTGCGTGCTAAAAGGAACGTTTGGTGTAATTGCACATTTAGTGTGTGCTAAAAGGAAAGTGTGGTGTAAATGCAAATTTAGTGCGTACTAAAAGGAAAGTGCACATTTAGTGTGTGCTAAAAGGAAAGTGTGGTGTAAATGCAAATTTAGAGTGTGCTAAAAGGAAAGTGTGGTGCAATTGCACATTTAGTGCGTACTAAAAGGAAAGTGCACATTTAGTGTGTGCTAAATGGAAAGTTTGGTGTAATTGCACATATAGTGCGTACTAAAAGGACAGTGCACATTTAGTGCGTGCTAAAAGGAAAGTTCATATTTAGTGCGTGCTAAAAGGAAAGTGTGGTTTAAGTGCACATTTAGTGCGTGCTAAAAGGAAAGTTCATATTTAGTGCGTGCTAAAAGGAAAGTGTACATTTAGTGTGCGCTAAAAGGAAAGTGTGGTGGAATTGCACATTTAGTGCGTGCTAAAAGGAAAGTGTGGTGTAATTGCACATTTAGTGCGTGCTAAAAGGAAAGTGCACATTTCGTGCGTGCTAAAAGGAAAGTGTGGTGTAATTGCACATTTAGTGCGTGCTAAAAGGAAAGTGCACATTTAGTGCGTGCTAAAAGGAAAGTGTGGTGGAATTGCACATTTAGTGCGTGCTAAAAGGAAAGTGCACATTTAGTGCGTGCTAAAAGGAAAGTGTGGTGTAATTGCACATTTAGTGCGTGCTAAAAGGAAAGTGCACATTTAGTGCGTGCTAAAAGGAAAGTGTGGTGGAATTGCACATTTAGTGCGTGCTAAAAGGAAAGTGTGGTGTAATTGCACATTTAGTGCGTGCTAAAAGGAAAGTGCACATTTAGTGCGTGCTAAAAGGAAAGTGTGGTGTAATTGCACATTTAGTGCGTGCTAAAAGGAAAGTGCACATTTAGTGCGTGCTAAAAGGAAAGTGTGGTGTAATTGCACATTTAGTGCGTGCTAAAAGGAAAGTGCACATTTAGTGCGTGCTAAAAGGAAATGTTGTGTAATTACACATTTAGTGCGTGCTAAAAGGAAAGTGCACATTTAGTGTGCTAAAAGGAAAGTGTGGTGTAATTGCACATTTAGTGCGTGCTAAAAGGAAAGTGTGGTGTAAATGGAAATTTAGAGTGTGCTAAAAGGAAAGTGTTGTGTAATTGCACATATAGTGCGTACTAAAAGGAAAGTGCACATTTAGTGTGTGCTAAAAGGAAAGTTTGGTGTAATTGCACATATAGTGCGTACTAAAAGGAAAGTGCACATTTAGTGCGTGATAAAAGGAAAGTGTGGTGTAATTGCACATTTAGTGCGTGCTAAAAGGAAAGTGCACATTTAGTGTGTGCTAAAAGGAAAGTGTGGTGTAATTGCACATTTAGTGCGTGCTAAAAGGAAAGTGCACATTTAGTGCGTGCTAAAAGGAAAGTGCACATTTAGTGCATGCTAAAAGGAAAGTGTGGTGTAATTGCAAATTTAGTGCGTGCTAAAAGGAAAGTGCACATTTAGTGTGTGCTAAAAGGAAAGTGTGGTGGAATTGCACATTTAGTGCGTGCTAAAAGGAAAGTGTGGTGTAATTGCACATTTAGTGCGTGCTAAAAGGAAAGTGCACATTTAGTGCGTGCTAAAAGGAAATGTTGTGTAATTACACATTTAGTGCGTGCTAAAAGGAAAGTGCACATTTAGTGTGTGCTAAAAGGAAAGTGCGGTGTAATTGCACATTTAGTGCGTGCTAAAAGGAAAGTGCACATTTAGTGTGTGCTAAAAGGAA
The DNA here is from genome assembly GCF_033978795.1 of Nerophis ophidion. Taxonomy (NCBI): domain Eukaryota; kingdom Metazoa; phylum Chordata; class Actinopteri; order Syngnathiformes; family Syngnathidae; genus Nerophis; species Nerophis ophidion. The sequence goes on from NC_084632.1 coordinate 8,403,860, forward strand.
AGTGCACATTTAGTGTGTGCTAAAAGGAAATGTTGGTGTAATTGCACATTTAGTGTGTGCTAAAAGGAAAGTCCACATTTAGTGTGTGCTAAAAGGAAAGTGCACATTTAGTGCGTGCTAAAAGGAAAGTGTGGTGTAATTGCAAATTTAGTGCGTGCTAAAAGGAAAGTGCACATTTAGTGCGTGCTAAAAGGAAAGTGTGGGTATATATCCAGCAGGGAGCTGCATGCTGCATGCAAGCAGCACAACAAGAGGCAGGGAAGGAGGTCAAAGGGCAGCAAACACGCCCAAAACCAGGAACGTAAAGTCTGATCCCAACTTCCTGTGACTGTCCGCTAACATTCCACTGCATGGAAGCCCAGAACTTTCTCCCTTTTCTCTCCCTTTTTATCTGGGTAAAAAAACCCACATCTGTGCTTCTGGATGGAAAAACGTTGGCGTTGTGCTGAAGTGAGAGGAAGATGTGGGTGTGGAAGTGTTTGTGCAGCCATGTCTGTGTGCTGATGTCTCACTGCCTCCACTTGCTCTGCACGGCCCTATTTTTATACACTCACCACTGCAATCTGTCTACCTCTACACGTCTGTCTGTCTGTGTGTGTGTGTATGTGTGTGTGTGTGTGTGTGTGTGTGTGTGGGTACGTCACTGTGTGCGCCTGTGTGTACGTGTGTGTGTGTGTACGTACGTGTATGTCGCTGTGTGTGTCTGTATGTGTGTGTGTGTGTGTGTGTGTGTCTGTACATGTGTACATGCACCTGTGTGTGTCTGTGTGTGTGTTTACGTGTGTACTTGTGTATGTATGTATGTGTGTGTGTGTGTGTGTGCGTATGTGTGCCTGTGTATGTCTGTGTGTATGTACGTACATGCACGTTGCTGTGTGTGTGTGGGTGTGTCTGTATGTGTGTGTGTGTGTCTGCACGTGTGTGTCTGCACGTGTGTGTGTCTGTACATAGGTACATGTGCCTGTCTGTGTGTTTGTGTCTGTATGTGTGTGCGTGTGTTTGTACACGTGTACATGTGCCTGTGTGTGTGTTTGTGTCTGTACGTGTGTGTGTGTGTGTGTGTGTCTGTACTTGTGTGTGTATGGGCGTGTGCATGTGCCTGTGTGTTTGTCTGTACCTGTGCCTGTGTGCGTGTACGTCTGTGTGTTTATGTGTGTACTTGTGTGTGTGTGTCTGTACATGTGTACATGCACCTGTGTGTTTATGTGTGTACTTGTGTATGTGTGTGTGTGTGTGCGCGCTTTTGTGTGCCTGTGTATGTCTGTGTGTATGTACGTACATGCACGTCGCTGTGTGTCTGTATGTGTGTGTGTGTGTGTGGGTGTGTCTGTGTGTGTGTGTGTGTGGGTGTGTGTGGGGGTGTGTCTGTATGTGTGTGTGTGTGTATCTGCACGTGTGTGTGTGTCTGTCCATAGGTACATGTGCCTGTGTGTGTGTTTGTGTCTGTATGTATGTGTGTGTGTGTGTTTGTACATAGGTAAATGTGCCTGTGTGTGTGTTTGTGTCTGTATGTGTGTGTTTGTACATAGTACATGTGCTTGTGTGTGTGTTTGTGTCTGTATGTGTGTGCGTGTGTTTGTACATGTGCCTGTGTGTATGTGTGTGTGTGTGTATGGGTGTGTACATGTGTACATGTGCCTGTGTGTGTTTGTCTGTACCTGTGCCTGTGTGCGTGTACATCTGTGTGTTTATGTGTGTACTTGTGTGTGTGTGTGTGTCTGTACATGTGCACATGCACCTGTGTGTGTCTGTGTGTGTGTTTATGTGTATACTTGTGTATGTATGTATGTATGTGTGTGTGTGTGTGTGCACGCACGTATGTGTGCCTGTGTATGTCTGTGTGTATGTACGTACGTGTACGTCACTGTGTGTGCCTGTGTGTACATGTGTGTGTGTGTCTGTATTTAAGTTTTTGTGTGTGTCTGTATGTGTGTGTGTCTGTATGTAAGCGTGTGTGTGTCTGTATGTGTCTGTGTGTGTGTGTGTGTGCACGCACGTATGTGTGCCTGTGTATGTCTGTGTGTGTGTCTGTACATGTGTACATGCACCTGTGTGTGTTTATGTGTGTACTTGTGTATGTATGTGTGTGTGTGTGTGTGCACGCACGTATGTGTGTATGTCTGTGTGTATGTACGTACGTGTACGTCGCTGTGTGTGCCTGTATGTATGTGTGTGTGTGTGAGTCTGTATGTGTGTGTGTGTGTGTGTGTGTGTGTGTGTGTCTGTATGTAAGCGTGTGTGTGTGTGTGTCTGTATGTGTGTGTGTGTCTGTATGTGTGTGTGTGTGTTTGTATGTGTACGCACGTATGTGTGCCTGTGTATGTCTGTGTGTATGTACGTACGTGTACGTCGCTGTGTGTGTACATGTGTGTGTGTGTGTGTGTCTGTATGTGTGTGTGTGTGTGTGTGTGTCTGTATGTAAGCGTGTGTGTGTGTCTGTATGTGTGTGTGTGTGTGTGTGTGTCTGTACATGTGTACATGTGCCTGTGTGTGTGTGGCTGTGTGTGTCTGTACGTGTGTGTGTCTGTACATAGGTACATGTGCCTGTGTGTGTGTTTGTGTCTGTATGTATGTGTGTGTGTGGGTGTGTCTGTATGTATGTGTGTGTGTGTGTCTGTCTGTACATGTGTACATGCACCTGTGTGTGTCTGTACGTGTGTGTGTCTGTACATAGGTACATGTGCCTGTGTGTGTGTTTGTGTCTGTATGTATGTGTGTGTGTGTGTACTTGTGTGTGTATGGGTGTGTACATTTGCCTGCGTGTGTTTGTCTCTACGTGTGCCTGTGTGCGTGTACGTCTGTGTGTTTACGTGTGTACTTGTGTGTGTTTGTGTGTGCTTTTGTGTACGTGTGTGTGTGTGCTATTTTCAACGTGGTGAACATGAATTTAGTCGCGAGTCCTGACTTCCATTTGCTTATAAACCGACACACAAAGTGAGCCTTGCTTCAAAAGTGTTGTAACGAGTCTTGGCCCTGAAGTGGTCTCATCTTGAACACATTCAGAATTTAAAAATCGGCTGTCATAAATTAGTTTGGTGGAAGAAGTGCGAGAAACGACGTCAGCCGCTGTGATGAATGTCAGCAGCCAGGATCCTTCTCCAAAAGTGACTTCATTCGTCTGCCAGGCTGCTTCAACCTTGACCTGGTCTAACAGTGTTTTTCAACCTTTTTTGAGCCGAGGCACAGTTTTTGCATTGAAAAAATGCGGAGGCAGACCACCAGCAGAAATATTTAAAAACAAAACTCAGTTGACAGTAAAAAGTGGTCGCAATAGTTGGATTTGACTTTAAAGCATAAGCAAGCATGCATCACTATAGCTCTTGTCTCAAAGTAGGTGTACTGTCACCACCTGTTTTCCTGTGTGTAGTGTTTTACTTCTTGTTTTGCGCTCCTATTTTGGTGGCTTTTACTCATTTTTTTGTATTTTTCCTGTTGCGGTTTCATGTATTCCTTTGAGCAATATTTCCCCGCATCTACTTTGTTTTAGCAATCAAGAATATTTCAATATTGATTGTCATGTCATGTTCGGATATACAAACCCCGTTTCCATATGAATTGGGAAACTGTGTTAGATATAAATACAAACGGAATACAAGGATTTGCAGATCCTTTTCAACCCATATTCAGTTGAATATGCTACAAAGACAACATATTTGATATTCAAACTCATAAACTTTATTTATTTTTTGCAAATAATAATGATCTTAGAATTTCATGGCTGCAACACGTGCCAAAGTAGTTGGGAAAGGGCATGTTCACCACTGTGTTACAT
>NC_084632.1:8412631-8425131 GCF_033978795.1 Nerophis ophidion
GAGCTGGACGAAGTGGCTGGGGAGAAGGAAGTTTGGGTTTCTCTGCTTAGGCTGCTTCCCCCGCGACCTGACCTCGGATTAGCGGAAGAAGATGGATGGATGGATGGATGAATGTTGATTACCATATTTCCTTGAATTGCCGCCGTGGCGTTAATTAATTTGAAACCTCTTCTCTCTACTGCGCTTACCAAAGGCATGCGGTAAAAGTAAGCATGCGCTAATTTTTTAAAAACCTATTCTCACTCCAGCACTTACCAAAGGCATGCAGTAAAAATTTGAGTGTGATGTAAGCTTGGACCTTAAATCCAACTGAATAGCTCTTAATCTTCTTCCTTTTATGCGATTTCAAACTACCGGTATTGAAATCAGCCTCCTCCATTTTGAAAATGACAGGGGAAGTGTCACTCGTGACGTCACGAGTTTGACCAGGTGGTGATACTAAGCATGCACTAATTATTTTGCGAAGCAAGTTTGACCCGGCGGCAATTCAAAGAAATACGGTATATCAGATCAGTATTGATATCGGACAGTACTCAAGGCTTCGAAAATGAGTATCGTATTGGAAGTGAAAAGCATCCAGTAACAAACGTGTCCGTATCGTTCAACTTACTGCGTCTTGAGCTTAATTTTATGAAATATTTTGGCCAAAAATGCCACTCCACTCATGTTAAAGACAGCATTCGTCCATTCCAGACGGTTTATAATAAATATGTTGGAGTTTTTCACTACAAAATAATAAAAGTATGAAGGAATTCTGATTATATCGGATCGATATCGGACAGTACTCAAGGCTTCGGAAGTCAGTATCGTATTGGAAGTGAAAAGCATCCAGTAACAAACGTGTCCGTATCGTTCGACTTACTGCGTCTTGAGCTTAATTTTATGAAATATTTTGGCCAAAAATGCCACTCCACTCAAGTTAAAGACAGCATAAGTCCATTCCAGACGGTTTATAATAAATATGTTAGAGTTTTTCACTACAAAATAATAAAAGTATGAAGGAATTCTGATTATATCGGATCAATATCGATATCGGACAGTACTTAAGGCTTCGGAAGTCAGTATCGTATTGGAAGTGAAAAGCATCCAGTATCAAACGTGTCCGCATCGTTCAACTTGAGCTTAATTTTATGAAATATTTCGGCCAAAAAGGCCACTCCACTCAAGTTAAAGACAGCATAAGTCCATTCCAGATGGTTTATAATAAATATGTTAGAGTTATTCACTACAAAATAGTAAAAGTATGAAGGAATTCTGATTATATCGGATCAATATCGATATCGGACAGTACTCAAGGCTTCGGAAGTCAGGATCGTATTGGAAGTGAAAAGCATCCAGTAACAAACGTTTCCGCATCGTTCAACTTACTGCGTCTTGAGCTTAATTTTATGAAATATTTCGGCCAAAAAGGCCACTCCACTCAAGTTAAAGACAGCATTAGTCCATTCCAGACGGTTTATAATAAATATGTTGGAGTTTTTCACTACAAAATAATAAAAGTATGAAGTAATTCTGATTATATCGGATCAATATCGATATCGGACAGTACTCAAGGTTTCGGAAGTCAGTATCGTATTGGAAGTGAAAAGCATCCAGTAACAAACGTGTCCGCATCGTTCAACTTACTGGGTCTTGAGCTTAATTTTATGAAATATTTCGGCCAAAAATGCCACTCCACTCAAGTTAAAGACAGCATAAGTCCATTCCAGATGGTTTATAATAAATATGTTAGAGTTATTCACTACAAAATAGTAAAAGTATGAAGGAATTCTGATTATATCGGATCAATATCGATATCGGACAGTACTCAAGGCTTCGGAAGTCAGTATCGTATTGGAAGTGAAAAGCATCCAGTAACAAACGTGTCCGTATCGTTCAACTTACTGCGTTTTGAGCTTAATTTTATTAAATATTTTGACCAAAAATGCCACTCCGCTCAAGTTAAAGACAGCATTAGTCCATTCCAGACGGTTTATGATAAATATGTTGGAGTTTTTCACTACAAAATAATAAAAGTATGAAGGAATTCTGATTATATCGGATCAATATCGATATCAGACAGTAGTCAAGGCTTCGGAAGTCAGGATCGTATTGGAAGTGAAAAGCATCCAGTAACAAACGTTTCCGCATCGTTCAACTTACTGCGTCTTGAGCTTAATTTTATGAAATATTTCGGCCAAAAAGGCCACTCCACTCAAGTTAAAGACAGCATAAGTCCATTCCAGATGGTTTATAATAAATATGTTAGAGTTATTCACTACAAAATAGTAAAAGTATGAAGGAATTCTGATTATATCGGATCAATATCGATATCGGACAGTACTCAAGGCTTCGGAAGTCAGTATCGTATTGGAAGTGAAAAGCATCCAGTAACAAACGTGTCCGTATCGTTCAACTTACTGCGTTTTGAGCTTAATTTTATTAAATATTTTGACCAAAAATGCCACTCCGCTCAAGTTAAAGACAGCATTAGTCCATTCCAGACGGTTTATGATAAATATGTTGGAGTTTTTCACTACAAAATAATAAAAGTATGAAGGAATTCTGATTATATCGGATCAATATCGATATCAGACAGTACTCAAGGCTTCGGAAGTCAGGATCGTATTGGAAGTGAAAAGCATCCAGTAACAAACGTTTCCGCATCGTTCAACTTACTGCGTCTTGAGCTTAATTTTATGAAATATTTCGGCCAAAAAGGCCACTCCACTCAAGTTAAAGACAGCATAAGTCCATTCCAGATGGTTTATAATAAATATGTTAGAGTTATTCACTACAAAATAGTAAAAGTATGAAGGAATTCTGATTATATCGGATCAATATCGATATCGGACAGTACTCAAGGCTTCGGAAGTCAGTATCGTATTGGAAGTGAAAAGCATCCAGTAACAAACGTGTCCGTATCGTTCAACTTACTGCGTTTTGAGCTTAATTTTATTAAATATTTTGACCAAAAATGCCACTCCGCTCAAGTTAAAGACAGCATTAGTCCATTCCAGACGGTTTATGATAAATATGTTGGAGTTTTTCACTACAAAATAATAAAAGTATGAAGGAATTCTGATTATATCGGATCAATATCGATATCAGACAGTACTCAAGGCTTCGGAAGTCAGGATCGTATTGGAAGTGAAAAGCATCCAGTAACAAACGTTTCCGCATCGTTCAACTTACTGCGTCTTGAGCTTAATTTTATGAAATATTTCGGCCAAAAAGGCCACTCCACTCAAGTTAAAGACAGCATAAGTCCATTCCAGATGGTTTATAATAAATATGTTAGAGTTATTCACTACAAAATAGTAAAAGTATGAAGGAATTCTGATTATATCGGATCAATATCGATATCGGACAGTACTCAAGGCTTCGGAAGTCAGTATCGTATTGGAAGTGAAAAGCATCCAGTAACAAACGTGTCCGTATCGTTCAACTTACTGCGTTTTGAGCTTAATTTTATTAAATATTTTGACCAAAAATGCCACTCCGCTCAAGTTAAAGACAGCATTAGTCCATTCCAGACGGTTTATGATAAATATGTTGGAGTTTTTCACTACAAAATAATAAAAGTATGAAGGAATTCTGATTATATCGGATCAATATCGATATCAGACAGTACTCAAGGCTTCGGAAGTCAGGATCGTATTGGAAGTGAAAAGCATCCAGTAACAAACGTTTCCGCATCGTTCAACTTACTGCGTCTTGAGCTTAATTTTATGAAATATTTCGGCCAAAAAGGCCACTCCACTCAAGTTAAAGACAGCATAAGTCCATTCCAGATGGTTTATAATAAATATGTTAGAGTTATTCACTACAAAATAGTAAAAGTATGAAGGAATTCTGATTATATCGGATCAATATCGATATCGGACAGTACTCAAGGCTTCGGAAGTCAGTATCGTATTGGAAGTGAAAAGCATCCAGTAACAAACGTGTCCGTATCGTTCAACTTACTGCGTTTTGAGCTTAATTTTATTAAATATTTTGACCAAAAATGCCACTCCGCTCAAGTTAAAGACAGCATTAGTCCATTCCAGACAGTTTATAATAAATATGTTGTAGTTTTTCACTACAAAATAATAAAAGTATGAAGTAATTCTGATTATATTGGATCGATATCGGACAGTACTCAAGGCTTCGGAAGTCAGTATCGTATTGGAAGTGAAAAGCATCCAGTAACAAACGTGTCGGTATCGTTCAACTTACTGCGTCTTGAGCTTAATTTTATGAAATATTTCGGCCAAAAATGCCACTCCACTCAAGTTAAAGACAGCATTAGTCCATTCCAGACGGTTTATAATAAACATGTTACAGTTTTTCACTACAAAATAGTAAAAGTATGAAGGAATTGTGATTATATCGGATCAATATCGATATCGGACAGTACTCAACTGTTATTTTCCGTTTTTTCGACTGTTTTCCGTACCTTGGAGACATCATGCCTTGTCGGAGGGTGTAACAACACGATCAGGGACGGATTCAAGTTGACTTACGTGGAGTGTGCATCGATTAGCACGGCATGCTAATAGATGCTAACGTGGTATTTAGGCTAGCTGTATGTACATTTGTAGCTATATTTGCATCCAGCCTTTCCCTCCATCCACATGTAATGCCAAACAAACACTTACCAATCGACAGATTTAAGTCGCTCCAGTGTCACCAGATGCAAAAGTCCCGATCGTTTGGTCTGCACATTTTACCGGCGATGCTAAGGCAGACATGGCACAGAGATGTACGGATATCCTGCGACACTCAATAGCTATTCGCTCAATAGCTTCAGTTTCTTCTTCAATTTCGTTTTCGCTACCTGCCGCCATACTCCAACCATCCGTTTCAATACATGCGTAAACTGTTGAATCGCTTAAGCCTCTAAAATCCGAGTCTGAATCCAAGCTAATGTCGCTATATCTTGCTGTGCTTCCGCTATGTTGTTTGTATTGGCATCACTAGATGGCGCCACAGGAAAATGGACGGTGGCTTCACAGATGGCGAAAATCAGGCACTTTAAAGCCTTTTTTTGGGATATTCCATGACAGGTAAAATTTTGAAAAAAAATTCGAGAAATAAAATAAGCCACTGGGAACTGATTTTTATTGGTTTTAACCCTTCTGAAATTGTGATATTGTTCCCCTTTAAAGACAGCATAAGTCCATTCCAGATGGTTTATAATAAACATGTTAGAGTTTTTCACTACAAAATAATAAAAGTATGAAGGAATTCTGATTATATCGGATCGATATCGGACAGTACTCAAGTCTTCGGAATTCAGTATCGTATTGGAAGTGAAAAGCATCCAGTAACAAACGTGTCCGCATCGTTCAACTTACTGCGTCTTGAGTTTAATTTTATGAAATATTTTGGCCAAAAATGCCACTCCACTCAAGTCAAAGACAGCATAAGTCCATTCCAGACGGTTTATAATAAACATGTTAGAGTTTTTCACTACAAAATAATAAAAGTATGAAGTAATTCTGATTATATCGGATCAATATCGAAATCGGACAGGACTCAAGGCTTCGGAAGTCAGTATCGTATCGTAACAACACGATCAGGGACGGATTCAAGTTGACTTACTTGGAGTGTGCGTCGATTAGCACGACATGCTAATCGGTGCTAACATGCTATTTAGGCTAGCTGTATGTACATTTGTAGCTATATTTGCATCCAGCCTTTCCCTCCATCCACATGTAATGCCAAACAAACACTTACCAATCGACAGATTTAAGTCGCTCCAGTGTCACCAGATGCAAAAGTCCCGATCGTTTGGTCTGCACATTTTACCGGCGATGCTAAGGCAGACATGGCACAGAGATGTACGGATATCCTGCGACATTCAATAGCTAGTCGCTCAATAGCTTCAGTTTCTTCTTCAATTTCGTTTTCGCTACCTGCCGCCATACTCCAACCATCCGTTTCAATACATGCGTAAACTGTTGAATCGCTTAAGCCTCTAAAATCCGAGTCTGAATCCAAGCTAATGTCGCTATATCTTGCTGTGCTTCCGCTATGTTGTTTGTATTGGCATCACTAGATGGTGCCATAGGAAAATGGACAATGGCTTCACAGATAGCGAAAATCAGGCACTTTAAAGCCTTTTTTTGGGATATTCCATGACGGGTAAAATTTAGAAAAATTTTTCGAAAAATAAAATAAGCCACTAGGAACTGATTTTTATTGGTTTGAACCAGGGGTCGGGAACCTTTTTGGCTGATAGAGCCAAGAAGCCAAATATTTCAAAACGTATTTACGTAAGAGCCATAAAATATTTTTTCTAACACTGAACACAACTAAAAGCGTGCCTTTTTAAGTAACACCAACATTTTTAGAGTATTATAGGTCTCTTACTCTTTGTAATGACATTGTTTTTATGAAGCGAATTGTGTAGGGGACGTGGCCTGCAGGCCTGCAGCGAAGTGGGGTTTGCCAGGAACGGCCTCGAAATCAGCAACAGGTGCTGAAATGGCCAACCTGGGCCTTGTTATCTAATCTCCTGTCACTCTGTTATAAGCAGCAGCCAGGAGGAGAGACGGGGTTGGGGCTGGAGCCAGAGCGCAAGTGAGAACAAAAGACAAAAATACAATTGCTGGAAAGCAACTGAGAGACTTTTTGAAAAATAAAACAATATTGTAACCCTGAAACAGGCTCTCATGTCGGTGCTTGGTGGTCTGAAGAAGCCTCACACTAACCAATAATAAATAAATTACTTCTAACCATTAACGCTACTGCTTGAACATAAAAAAAGCATGAGAGTGTTTTATATTTGGAACGTTATTGTTAACACTGATTACAAGTGGAATTATTCATTACTTATCGTGTTAAGCAATGTCAGCTCAGATTTATCCGAGAGCCAGATGCAGTCATTAAAAGAGCCACATCTGGCTCGCGAGCCATAGGTTCCCTACCCCTGGTTTAAACCCTTCTGAAATTGTGATAATGTTCCCCTTTAAAGACAGCATAAGTCCATTCCAGATGGTTTATGATAAACATGTTAGAGTTTTTCACTAAAAAATAATAAAAATATGAAGGAACTCTGATTATATCGGATAAATATCGATATCGGACAGTACTCAAGGCTTCGATCATATTGGAAGTGAAAAAGTTGCATGGAGACACCCTAATAATAATAACTGTATTTGACAACATGCCAGGGGCCACTAAAAATAAAATGTTTTGGTGGATAAATGTCCCCCCAGGCTGCACTTTACACATTCCTGAAATCACATGAGACTTGATGAGGTCTCATGTGATTTCCTGTCTGTTTAGATGGGCTATTTTGAAGATTCCCAGTGTAACAGGTCAGTTTGTACTAGAGAATGTTCTGCACTGTGACATGTGGCCTTCCTGTGTCAGGATGACTCCTTCTAGAAGGAAGTCGACTGGAAGGTCACCTGATATCTTTTATCCGTCGTCTGGCTTGTTCGCAGACAACCAAGGACGATTAAACCGACTCAGTGCGTCATCCAATATGTTGAACAGGCCGATTGTTTGTTCCTTTTTCCACACACACACACACACACACACAAAGCTTCTTTTTTCCTGTCTTTGTGGGTGCAGTGAAGGCCATGTGAGCTTGTTGTTATGTCCCTAATCAAGTGTCCACACTGGTCGCCTTGGAAACCAGACAACACTAAGACACTGCTTGTCATTGATGCTCACACTGTTGTCTCCAAGCAATGTTCCTTCTTGACTGGACGTAAATGTAGAATATATTTATACTATTCATATATTATATATATATAATATATGATATGTATTATTTATTATTATTATTATTGTCTATTGTGAGTGAACTGTGGTGCTGAATTTCCCCCAGGGATCAATAAAGTACTTTCTATTCTATTCTATTCTAATGTACTCCAACTTAACTTAACTTTAGAAATATCTTATAGTATGAAATAAGTATTGGTTTGCATAAGAGTACTTAGTTCTGGTCAGTTTATAATTATTTTTTATCATCAGTTCATTCTTTTTATGACCTTAACCCAAAAGAAATGTTGTAATATTTTTAATTGTATATATTTTTGTACTTTTTTTCAGAAACCCCTCTAGCATATATTAAATTATTTGCTGTAAATAAAACATGTATATAACCCAAAAAAAACATGAGCATACAATTTACAATTATTTTGTGGAAAATCCGACTTAGTATTCTTGGTATTATACATTTTTCGGGGTAAAAAAACAAAAGCATTTCATTATAGTAATGTTACAGCTTCATTTTAGCAACAATGTTACTATTTTAAACATATTTGATAATAACATACCAATCAAAAAAATTCACAAAACAATTTGAAATGTGGACTCATCACACCACAGAACATTTTTCCACTTTGCATCAGTCCATCTTAGATGACCTCAGGCCCAGACAAGCCGGCGACATTTTTGGATGTTGTTGATAAATGGGTTTCGCTTTGCGTAGTAGAGCTTTAACTTGCACTTACAGATGTAGCGACCAACTGTATTTAGTGACAGTGGTTTTTTGAAGTGTTCCTGAGCCCATGTGGTTATATCCTTTAGAGATTGATGTCGGTTTTTGATACAGTGCCGTCTGAGGGATCGAAGGTCACGGTCATTCAGTGTTGGTTTAGGGCCATGCCGCTTATGTGGAGTGATTTCTCCAGATTCTATGAACCTTTTGATGATATTATGGACCGTAGATGTTGAAATCCCTAAATTTCTTGCAATTGCACTTTGAGAAAGGTTGTTCTTAAACTGTTCATTTGCTCACGCAGTTGTGGACAAAGGGGTGTGCCTCGTCCTATCCTTTCTTGTGAAAGACTGAGAATTTTTTGGGAAGCTTTTTTTTATACCCGATCATGGCACCCACCTGTTCCCAATTAGCCTGCACACCTGTGGGATGTTCCAAATAAGTGTTTGATGAGCATTCCTCAACTTTATCAGTATTTATTGCCACCTTTCCCAACTTCTTTGTCATGTGTTGCTGGCAACAAATTCTAAAGTTGATGATTATTTGCACAAAAAAAAAAGTTAATCAGTTTGAACATCAAATACCGTATTTCCTTGAATTGTCGCCGGGTATATAGTATGCGCCTGCCTAGAATTACTGCCGGGTCAAACTCGTTTCACAAAATAATTAGTGCATGCTTAGAATTACTGCCGGCTCAGGATTAACGCCAGGTAAAACTCCTTTTGCAAAATATTATTTTTATTAGCGCATTTCTAGAATTTCTCCCGGGTCAAACTCGTTTTGCAAAATAATTAGCATATGCCTAGAATTTCCGCCGGGTTAAACTCGTCACGTCACGAGTGACACTTCCCCTGTCACCATTTTCAAAATGAAGGAGGCTGATTTCAATCATTTGAAATCGCATAAAAGGAAGAAGATTAAGAGCTATTCAGTAGGATTTAAGTTCCAAGCTATTGAATATGCTAAAAAGAACAGTAAGCAGCTATGTTTTATTAATATACCGTAGCTGCGTGTGTCAAATATGAGTCATTAAATGACTCCCGCCTCCTGGTGGTAGAGGGCGCTAGTGATCCTTCTTGCGACTACTCGGCTGCAGAAGAAGTGACAACAAGCAGCAAGAGTGAGCAGCGTGTATTTATTTTTTCCTCTCGCTTGCATTTTTAACGTGGAGGATTACATATCTAAAATAAAACAGTTTTCCAAACTGGACTTTCAATCGAAGCAGGAGGTAAATAAAGGAAGATCTTCATCGAGACAGAGAGACTTTTAAAACTGAATAAAGATAAGGAAGACTTCTATAAACAAGTTATCGATGCTTTTGATCAGAAGGAGCTCCGCATGGACTTCAATTATAAGTAAAGGTAAGACCATAATAATGTGTTTTTTATTAAATGTGCTTTTCATGATGGTATCCTTACATCACACTCAAATTTTTAAGCGCAGGCCTAAATTTACCGCATGCCTTTGGTAAGCGCCGGAGTGAGAAGAGGTTTTAAAATAATTAGCGCCCCGGCGGCAATTCAAGGAAATACGGTATGTTGTCTTTGTAGCATATTCAACTGAATATGGGTTGAAAATGATTTGCAAATCATTGTATTCCGTTTATATTTACATCTAACACAATTTCCCAACTCATATGGAAACGGGGTTTGTACATAATTAGGACACACTGATGAGGAAAACACCACATTGTTAGGAGAGTAATGTCATTAAAAATGTCCCAAAAATGTATTTACATATCCATCCATCTTTTCTACCGCTTGTCCCTTTCGGAGTCGTGTGGGGTGCTGGAGCTTATCCCAGCTGCATTCGGGCGGAAGGCGTACCCCGCCAGGGTACGCCCTGGACAAGTCACCACCTCATTGCAGGGCCAACACAGATAGACAACATTCACACTCACATTCACACACTAGGGACCATTTAGTGTTGCCAATATATATACGTTTTTATTTATTGATCAAATATATATTGTGTGTGTGTGTATATATGTGTATATATATATATATATATATATATATATATATATATATATATATATATATATATATATATATATATATTGATTGGATTATCCAGATAATAGTGCTCGATACCGTGGTAGAGCGCAATATGTAGGTGTGGGAATAATCACAAGACTACTTCATCTCCACAGAACTGTTTCATGAGGGGTTCCCTCAATCATCAGGAGATTTTAATGGAAGCATTTTGCAATTGCAAAAGGACTGCCTACCCCCAGACTAAACGACTCTGAAACCAATAAGGAATGTAACTGTCGCAAGAAACCTGATTGCCCTCTCAACGGAGGGTGCTTACAGACATCAGTCGTTTACCAACCAAAGGTAACACGCCAGGACATTAACACATCCGACACGTACGTACGATTAACCGAAGGAGCGTTTAAAACCAGATGGAACAATCACAAGGCCTCCTTTAGAAACCAGACTTTGCGGAATTCTACAGAACTCAGCAAGCACATTTGGAACCTCAAGGACAATGATGTTGAATATTCAATAACGTGGCAAATTCTTGAATCCAGCACACCTTACAACAGTGGTAATAAAAGATGCAACCTATGCTTGAAAGAGAAACTGTTTTTTATATATCATCCGGACCTGTCATCCCTCAACAAGCGCAGTGAAATCATTTCAACATGCCGCCACAGACGGAAACACCTCCTAGGTAACACATGAGCCAATCACCACACCCCTACGCCTGCCTGTACCCACCCACTCTGTGCCCTATATAAACCATTGTATGTGAATGCTTCCATTTAAATCTCCTGATGATTGAGGGAACCCTTCATGAAACAGTTCTGTAGAGATGAAGTAGTCTTGTAATTTTTACCACACCTACATATATATATATATATATATATATATATATATATATATATATATATATATACACACACATATTTTATCTATTTATTTTATATATAAATGAAAATGTAAATACATTTTTAATGACATTACTTTCCTAACAATGTGGCGTTTTCCTCCTAATACCTTTTCCCATGTTTGTTCCTCTGCGTGTGTTTTCATTAGGAAGTTTCCATCTTAGAACTTTGAGGACCGAGTCTCGCTGGCCTCGGCTCAATCCGACATCCGTTTGTTTATTTCTCTTTAGTCTCGGCCGTGCGGACTCTCGCTTTCTCATCACTCATTCTGCAGTCCAACAACGTCAGCTGGCACGCCGCTTCTTCTTCTTCTTCTTCTTCTTCTTCTAGCAGAGCGGGAGGGGCGCACTTTGCACACAAACATAATAGTAATGGCGAGCAGGCGGCAATTAGTGCCTTTCCACTGACACTTCATTAGGTACGCTGATGCTGGGTTGATTGACAATCTTCCAGAAATGCGAGTGAAAGGTGAAAGGTTCATGATTGGGTGTTTTCAGAGGTGTGAGGAAAAGCCATAAGTCTTTTCCCAAGTGACAACTTCTCTGCTTTTCCAATCCTGCTGGGTTGAACACAATCTGCCCAAAGTTACTTCAGCCTCACACTCCATGGATCTTTGCCAGATGTCAGTCACATTCTTGTCTGCACCTTCTGCACACTTTTTGCCAGATGTCAGTCACATCCTTTTGTGCACCTTCTGCACACTTTTTGCCAGATGTCAGTCACATCCTTGTGTACACCTTCTTTTGTTGTGCAAACTTTTTGCCAGATGTCAGTCACATCCTTGTCTGCACTTTCTTTTGTTGTGCACACTTTTTGCCAGATGTCAGTCACATCCTTGTCTGCACCTTCTGCACACTTTTTGCCAGATGTCAGTCACATCCTTTTGTGCACCTTCTGCACACTTTTTGCCAGATGTCAGTCACATCCTTTTGTGCACCTTCTTTTGTTGTGCACACTTTTTGCCAGATGTCGGTCACATCCTTGTGTACACCTTCTTTTGTTGTGCACACTTTTTGCCAGATGTCAGTCACATCCTTGTGTGCACCTTCTTTTGTTGTGCAAACTTTTTGCCAGATGTCAGTCACATCCTTGTCTGCACCTTCTTTTGTTGTGCACACTTTTTGCCAGATGTCAGTCACATCCTTGTCTGCACTTTCTTTTGTTGTGCACACTTTTTGCCAG
>NC_084632.1:8430131-8440131 GCF_033978795.1 Nerophis ophidion
AAATTGAATATCTGGCATATGCAGTTGAGAGATGTTTCATGAAAGCAGAGTGCGTGTGCCTTTTGCCAAGTGAAGTGAAGTGAATTATATTTATATAGCGCTTTTCTCTAGTGACTCAAAACTCTTTACATAGTGAAACCCTATATCTAAGTTACATTTAAACCAGTGTGGGTGGCACTGGGAGCAGGTGGGTAAAGTGTCTTGCCCAAGGACACAACGGCAGTGACTAGGATGGCGGAAGCGGGAATCGAACCTGCAACCCTCAAGTTGCTGGTACGGCCGCTCTACCAAGCGAGCTATGCCACAGCGTGTTCAAAAAGAACTGCATTAGCTCCGCTGTGTTTGTTAGCTTAGCAGCAGCAGTTTGCGAGCAGCGACGGCAGCTCCGTGGAATCGTTTCAATAGATTGTGTTAGCGCGAGTTAAAGGGGAACATTATCACAATTTCAAAAGGGTTAAAAACAATAAAAATCAGTTCCCAGTGGCTTGTTTTATTTTTCGAAGTTTTTTTCAAAATTTTACACCTCCCGGAGTATCCCTAAAACAAGCTTTGAAGTTCTTGATTTTCGCTATTTGCGATGCGACTGTCCATTTCCCTGTGACGTCATACAGTGCTGCCAATACAAACAACATGGCGGTTACCACAGCAAGATATAGCGACATTAGCTCGGATTCAGACTCGGATTTTAGCGGTTTAAGTGATTCAACAGATTACGCATGTATTGAAACAGATGGTCGGAGTATGGAGGCAGATAGCGAAAACGAAATTGAAGAAGAAACTGAAGCTATTAAGCTATCGACGCTATTCCGCCATAGCATGGGTGTACCTAATGAAGTGGCCCATAGCATGGCTGCCTCATTAGCATCGCCGGTAAAATGTGCGGACCAAACGATCAGGACTTTCGTATCTTGTGACACTGGAGCAACTTAAATATGTCGATTGGTAAGTGTTTGTTTCGCATTAAATGTGGGTATCTAGTTTCAATTGTACATACAGCTAGCGTAAATGGCATGTTAGCATCGATTAGCGTAGCATGTTAGCATCGATTAGTTGGCAGTCACGCCGCAACCAAATATGTCTGATTAGCACATAAGTCAACAACATCAACAAAACTCACCTTTGTGATTTCGTTGACTTAATCGTTGCAAATGCATCTGCAGGTTATCCATACATCTCTGTGCCATGTCTGCCTTAGCATCGCCGGTCAAATGTGAAGACACTCTGGCACATTCAGTGGGGGTCTGGAGGCAGATTTCTTGCCAGGGGTGCAACTTGAATCCCTCCCTGTTAGTGTTGTTACACCCTCCGACAACACACCGACGAGGCATGATGTCTCCAAAGTTCCGAAAAATTGTCCAAAAAACGGAAAATAACAGAGCTGAGACCCGGTGTTTGTAATGTGTTGAAAATGAAAATGGCGGGTGTGTTACCTCGGTGACGTCACATTCTGACGTCATTGCTACGAGACCGATGAACAGAAAGGCGTTTAATTCGCCAAAATTCACCCATTTAGAGTTCGGAAATTGGTTAAAAAAATACATGGTCTTTTTTCTGCAACATCAAGGTATATATTGACGCTTGCATAGGTTTGGTGATAATGTTCCCATTTAAAAAAAAAAAGAGATCGCATTCGTTATGATGGCTGTAGTATCCTTGTCCACAAACGGGATATTGCGAGATTTGCAAGCTTGTCACTTCAGTCATTGATTTGTTGTTCATTGTTCCTTCATAGTAGTAGTGGGAGTGTGTGTACTCACATGTTGTGTGTTGTTTGCTGTGTGATGTTGCCTCTGCCTGGTTCACTTTAGCGTGGTGCTTGTGTTCCTAAAAAGTGACTTCCTGCATTGAACTTGCTGTGCTGTTGACATACAACCACATCAAAAGTAGCTCTGCCACGTTCCATCAAACACATCGGTAACGGCGCTGTAATAATGCACGTAAAAGTCATTAATTCGAAGCCCAGACTTTCCTCTCCCCAACCATTTGGTGCAGCTCCTCCCAGGGGATCCTGAGGTGTTCCCAGGCCAGCCGGGAAACATAGTCTTCCCAACGTGTCCTGGGTCTTCCCCGTGGCCTCTTACCGGTCAGACGTGCCCTAAACACCTCCCTAGAGAGGCGTTTGGGTGGCATCCTGACCAGATGCCCGAACCACCTCATCTGGCTCCTCTCCATGTGGAGGAGCAGCGGCTTTACTTTGAGTTCCTCCCGGATGACAGAGCTTCTCACCCTATCTGTAAGGGAGAGCCCCTTAGAAACTAATTTAGTCCGCTTGTACCCGTGACCTTGTTCTTTCGGTCATAACCCAAAGCTCATGACCATAGGTGAGGATGGTAATGTAGATGGACCGGTAAATTAAGAGCTTTGCCTTCCGGCTCAGCTCCTTCTTCACCACAACGGATCGATACAGCGTCCGCATTACTGAAGACGCCGTATCGATCCGCCTGTCGATCTCACCATCCACTCTTCCTTCACTCGTGAACAGGACTCCCAGGTACTTGAACTCCTCCACTCCCTACCCCTCCTCAACCCGGAGATGGCACTCCACCCTTTTCCGGGCAAGAACCATGGACTCGAAATTAGATGTGCTGATTCTCATCCCAGTCGCTTCACACTCTGCTGCGAACCGATCCAGTGAGAGCTGAAGATCCTGGCCAGTCTTATTATTTTCTAAATGTTCTAGTGGTCTACATAACATGTGATGGTGGTTCTTTGCTCAAAATTTTGCAAAGAATATGTTTTACACATCATCTTCAATTCACTTTCTGACAGTCTCTTCAGGATGCACCGTTTAGTGGGCGCTTTTATTTATGTGCCTCCACTTGGACAGCATCATATTTGTTGTTGCGGTGTAGCATGCAAGGACAGGAGTGGAAGAAGTGTCAAAAGATGGCTGTAAGTATTTTAATGACATGAACACTTTACTTTAATCAATAATGGAACAGCATCTCCTCCGTGGCTCACTAGTGCAACAACAACACCCGAAATCCGTCCCGTGACCGGAACTCTCTAATAAATAAAATTATGTAAACTCACTACCTGAGCTTCAAGAAGTAGTTTCCTGAACCGGTTTTTACTTCACAGGTGTGCTTGAAGCTCATGGAGAGAATGCCAAGAGTGTGCAAAGCAGTAAACAGCGCAAAGGGTGGCTATTTTGAAGAAACTAGAATAGAAGACTTGTTTTCAGTTATTTCCCCCTTTTTTTGTTAAGTACTTAACTCCTCATGTGTTCATTCATAGTTTTGATGTGACAATCTACAATGTAAATAGTCATGAAAATAAAGAGGTGTGGCCAAACTTTTGGCCCCTACTATATATATATATATATATATATATATATATATATATATATATATATATATATATATATACCGTATTTCCTTGAATTGCCGCCGGGACGCTAATTAATTTAAAACCTCTTCTCACTCCTGCGCTTACCAAAGGCATGCGGTAAAAGTAAGCATGGGCTAATTATTTTAAAACCTCTTCTCACTCCGGCACTTACCAAAAGCATGCAGTAAAAATTTGAGTGTGATGTTAGCTTGGACCTTAAATCCTACCAAATAGCTGTTAATCTTCTTCCCTTCATGCGATTTCAAATTACCGGTATTGAAATCAGCCTCCTCCATTTTGAAAATGATGACAGGGGAAGTGTCACTCGTGACGTCACGGGTTTGACCAGGCGGTAATACTAAGCATGCGCTAATTATTTTGGGAAGCGAGTTTGACCCGGCAGTAATTCAAGTCAGGCGCATATATGCACTGCGGCAATTCAAGGAAATACGATATATATATATATATAATGTGTATATTTTCTTGTTTTTGAAAATGAAAATATCAAAATGGCCCACGCATGCTTTGATTTTTCAGTGTGCGGCCGTCAGTGAACGAAGTTTGGACACCCCTGGCTTTGTCCACATGCGTGGACAGCACCTTTAAGCTCTTATTTCCAAAATGGTGTACACTACTGAATTGGGGTCTTATGGCCGCTTATGTGGACACATATACTGCTATCTGGTGGTGTCAGAAGAGTATATCATACAATGGAATTGGGAAGAAAAAAAAGTGTAAATATAAGAATTAGCATGTCACTAAACATGAAGTACACATTTGTGTACATATGGACTAAGTACATCCTATCAAAAGGTGATTCTTAGTTTTTATTCTAATTAGGGTCCAATAAGCCCAAATAGCAAAGAGAAATAAAAAAAAGCATGTAAACAAACAGCTTGGGCCTTAAGAGGTTAAAGCATGGGTGTCAAACTCTGGCCCGCGGGCCAAATTTGCCGCTGTAACACCGCATTCACAGCTAACACTCTTACTTGCCAACCCTCTCGATTTTCACGGGAGACTCCCGAAGTTCAGTGCCCCTCCCGAATTTCATCCCGGACAACAACATTTGGGGTGGGCTTTAAAGGCACTGCCTTTGGCGTTCTCTACAACCTGTCTCAACGTCCGCTTTTCCTCTATACAAACAGTCACATAATATATGCGGCTTATACACACACACAAGTGAATGCAAGGCATACTTGCTCAACAGCCATACAGGTCACACTGAGGGTGGCCGTATAAATAGCTTTAACACTGTTACAAATATGCGCCACTCTGTGAACCCACACCAAACAAGAATGACAAATTTCGGGAGAACACCCGCACCGTAACACAACATAAACACAACAGAACAAATACCCAGAACGCCTTGCAGCACTAACTCTTCCAGGACGCTACAATATACACCCCCCGCTATCACCAAACCCCACCGCCGAAAAGAGGCATTCAATTTATATTTAAATTTTATTTGATATACCATTGATATTTTTTCATTATTATTATTATTTGAAACTGGATTTTGCATGTCACTATAAAGTTATATAAGCCTTGCTTGTTCAATATTCAATGCAAAACTTGTTTGGGTCCCTATTATAAGGTTAATTTGTTCAACCTTGGCCTGCGGCTTTGTTCGGTTCAAAATTTTGGCCCGCTCTGTATTTGAGTCTTAAAGGGAAAAGAATGAGAAAACTGTGTTTTGTTCCTGTCAGATCACATCAGGAGAAGCGTACCTGGTGTACAGCAAGAGGATCTACTCCAACTCCGACTTCAACCAGTACGTAGCGGCGCTCTACAAGGTGGTGGGCACCTTCATGTTTGGAGCGGCGGTCAGCCAGTCGCTCACCGACCTCGCCAAGTACACCATCGGCCGCCCGAGGCCCAACTTCATGGCGGTGTGCGCGCCCCGGGTGTGCACGGGCTACGTGCACGCCATCAACTGCACGGGAAAGCCGCAGGACGTCACCGAGTCGAGGTAGGACGGCAGCGGCGGCACGGAACGCCAAGGCGTCGGTTTGATGGTTTCTGTCATCTTTTGCAGGCTGTCCTTCTACTCGGGTCACTCCTCTTTTGGCATGTACTGCATGCTCTTCCTGGCGGTAAGTACGAGATAATACACGCTTTCGGAAGTAGTAAGGATGAAGCAATGCAAAAAAATGTTTCCATATATTAGTTGCACCGGACTATAAACCTTGTGAAATGACTTTACACGGAAATAAACAATTAAGGTATGTAAATAAACATTTACATACCTTAATTGTTTCCAAACAGTGTCTGTAACACGGCAGTAAAACGGCTGATCAAACAAAACAGAAGTCATGGACATGGACCCGCGTACCATGAATTCCTACTGAAACCCACTACTACCGACCACACAGTCTGATAGTTTAGATATCAATGATGAAATATTAACATTGCAACACATGCCAATACGTCCGGTTTAGTTTTACTAAATTGCAATTTTAAGTTTCGCGCGGAAGTGTCATGCTAAAACGTCGCGGTATGATGACCGTCACGCATTGTAGAGGACATTTTGTTCCAGCACCGTTCACAGCTATAAGTCGTCTCTTTTCATCGCATAATTCCACAGTATTATGGACATCTGAATCTTTTGCAATTTGTTCAATGAATAATGGAGACGTCAAAGAAGAAAGCTGTAGGTGGGAAGCGGTGTATTGCGGCCGCCTTTTAGCATCACTAACACAACCGGTGTTTCATTGTTTACATTCCCGAAAGATGAAGGTGAAACTTTACTATGGAACAGAGCGGTCAAGCGAACACGGTTGGATTGTACATTGTATTATGCAGCGATCATTTCGAAATATCGTGTTTCGAAGAGGGTCCCTTGCAAAGGCCAGAGATGAGCATCGCCACCACCCGCTCGACTGGTGCTGAAGAAAGGTGCGGGGCCGACTTTCAGGTTGTACAGGTACAAACATATAATCTCACTAAAACACTTCTAACACAATAAGCAGATAAGGGCTTTTCCAGAATTATCCTAGTAAATGTGTCTAATAACATCTGAATCGCTCCCACTGGATAGTCTTTTTTTTTTTTTGTAGTCCTTCACTCTCACTTTCCTCATCCACAAATCTTTCATCCTCGCTCAAATTAATGGGGAAATCGTCGCTTTCTCGGTCTGAATCGCTCTCGCTGCTGGTGGCCATGATTGTAAACAACACAAACACAGCCGGTGTTTCCTTGTTTATATTCTCTGAAGGTGAAGCTTTACTATGGAACAGAGCGGTCAAGCGAACATGGTTCCCGACCAGATGTCAACCGGCAGGTTTCGGTGAGAAAATTGTGGTAATAAGTCAGCTCTTACCGTAGACATGAGTGGAGCTTGCGTCCTCCTGCAGCTGCGGACTCTGTTACCTCCTCCCACCGGAGACACTGGCGGTCATCACACCCGTGGCCACACCCCTCCAACTTTCAGGTACCATATAATATCACTAAAACACTAGAAACACAATAAGCAGATAAAGGATTTTCCAGAATTATCCTAGTAAATGTGTCTAATAACATCTGAATCGCTCCCACTGACCCACTTTTTTTTCTAGTCTTTCACTCTCACTATCCTCATCCACAAATCTTTCATCCTCGCTCAAATTAATGGGGAAATCGTCGCTTTCTCGGTCCGAATCGCTCTCGCTGCTGGTGGCCATGATTATAAACAACACAAACACAGCCGGTGTTTCCTTGTTTACATTCCTGAAGGTGAAGCTTTACTATGGAACAGAGCAGTCAAGCGAACATGGTTCCCGACCACATGTCAACCGGCAGGTTTTGGTGAGAAAATTGTGGTAATAAGTCAGCTCTTACCGTAGACATGAGTGGAGCTTGCGTCCACCTGCAGCTGCGGACTCTGTTACCTCCTCCCACCAGAGACACTGGCGGTCATCACACCCGTGGCCACACCCCTCCAACTTTCAGGTACCATATAATCTCACTAAAACACTAGAAACACAATAAGCAGATAAAGGATTTTCCAGAATTATCCTAGAAAATGTGTCTAATAACATCTGAATCGCTCCCACTGACCCACTTTTTTTTCTAGTCTTTCACTCTCACTATCCTCATCCACGAATCTTTCATCCTCGCTCAAATTAATGGGGAAATCGACGCTGTCTCGGTCTGAATCGCTATCGCTGCTGGTGGCCATGATTATAAACAACACAAACACAGCCGGTGTTTCCTTGTTTACATTCCTGAAGGTGAAGCTTTACTATGGAACAGAGCGGTCAAGCGAACATGGTTCCCGACCACATGTCAACCGGCAGGTTTCGGTGAGAAAATTGTGGTAATAAGTCAGCTCTTACTGTAGACATGAGTGGAGCTTGCGTCCTCCTGTAGCTGCGGACTCTGTTACCTCCTCCCACCGGAGACACTGGCGGTCATCACACCCGTGGCCACACCCCTCCAACTTTCAGGTACCATATAATCTCACTAAAACACTTGTAACACAATAACCAGATAAAGGATTTTCCAGAATTATCCTAGTAAATGTGTCTAATAACATCTGAATCGCTCCCACTGACCCACTTTTTTTTCTAGTCTTTCACTCTCACTATCCTCATCCACAAATCTTTCATCCTCGCTCAAATTAATGGGGAAATCGTCGCTTACTCAGTCCGAATTGCTCTCGCTGCTGGTGGCCATGATTATAAACAACACAAACACAGACGGTGTTTCCTTGTTTACATTCCTGAAGGTGAAGCTTTACTATGGAACAGAGCAGTCAAGCGAACATGGTTCCCGACCACATGTCAACCGGCAGGTTTTGGTGAGAAAATTGTGGTAATAAGTCAGCTCTTACCGTAGACATGAGAGGAGCTTGCGTCCTCCTGCAGCTGCGGACTCTGTTACCTCCTCCCACCAGAGACACTGGCGGTCATCACACCCGTGGCCACACCCCTCCAACTTTCAGGTACCATATAATCTCACTAAAACACTAGAAGCACAATAAGCAAATAAAGGATTTTCCAGAATTATCCTAGTAAATGTGTCTAATAACATCTGAATCGCTCCCACTGACCCACTTTTTTTTTCTAGTCTTTCACTCTCACTATCCTCATCCACAAATCTTTCATCCTCGCTCAAATTAATGGGGAAATCGTCGCTTTCTCGGTCCGAATCGCTATCGCTGCTGGTGGCCATGATTATAAACAACACAAACACAGCCGGTGTTTCCTTGTTTACATTCTCTGAAGGTGAAGCTTTACTATGGAACAGAGCGGTCAAGCGAACATGGTTCCCGACCACATGTCAACCGGCAGGTTTCGGTGAGAAAATTGTGGTAATAAGTCAGCTCTTACCGTAGACATGAGTGGAGCTTGCGTCCTCCTGCAGCTGCGGACTCTGTTACCTCCTCCCACCGGAGACACTGGCGGTCATCACACCCGTGGCCACACCCCTCCAACTTTCAGGTACCATATAATCTCACTGAAACACAATAAGCAGATAAAGGATTTTCCAGAATTATCCTAGTAAATGTGTCTAATAACATCTGAATCGCTCCCACTGACCCACTTTTTTTTCTAGTCTTTCACTCTCACTATCCTCATCCACAAATCTTTCATCCTCGCTCAAATTAATGGGGAAATCGTCGCTTTCTCGGTCCGAATCGCTCTCGCTGCTGGTGGCCATGATTATAAACAACACAAACACAGCCGGTGTTTCCTTGTTTACATTCCTGAAGGTGAAGCTTTACTATGGAACAGAGCAGTCAAGCGAACATGGTTCCCGACCACATGTCAACCGGCAGGTTTCGGTGAGAAAATTGTGATAATAAGTCAGCTCTTACCGTAGACATGAGTGGAGCTTGCGTCCTCCTGAAGCTGCGGACTCTGTTACCTCCTCCCACCGGAGACACTGCCGGTCATCACACCCGTGGCCACACCCCTCCAACTTTTAGGTACCATATAATCTCACTAAAACACTAGAAACACAATAAACAGATAAAGGATTTTCAAGAATTATCCTAGTAAATGTGTCTAATAACATCTGAATCGCTCCCACTGACACACTTTTTTTTTCTAGTCTTTCACTCTCACTATCCTCATCCACAAATCTTTCATCCTCGCTCAAATTAATGGGGAAATCGTCGCTTTCTCGGTCCGAATCGCTCTCGCTGCTGGTGGCCATGATTATACACAACACAAACACAGCCGGTGTTTCCTTGTTTACATTCCTGAAGGTGAAGCTTTACTATGGAACAGAGCGGTCAAGCGAACATGGTTCCCGACCACATGTCAACCGGCAGGTTTCGGTGAGAAAATTGTGGTAATAAGTCAGCTCTTACCGTAGACATGAGTGGAGCTCGCTGCTGGTGGCCATGATTATAAACAATCTGAGGATGTGAGGAGCTCTACAACCCGTGATGTCACATGCACATCGTCTGCTACTTCCGGTACAGGCAAGGCTTTTTTATTAGCGACCAAAAGTTGTGAACTTTATCGTCGATGTTCTCTACTAAATCCTTTAAGCATAAATATGGCAATATCACGAAATGATCAAGTATGACACATAGAATGGACCTGCTATCCCCGTTTAAATAAGAAAATCTCATTTCAGTAGGCCTTTAAAGGCGATATTGCCATATTTTTGCTTAAAGGACTTAGTAGAGAAAATCGACGATAAAGTTCGCCACTTTTGGTACTGCCTGAAAAAGCCTCGC
>NC_084632.1:8445131-8595131 GCF_033978795.1 Nerophis ophidion
ACTTCTCTGGGCCCGAGATCATCTAAGATGGACTGATGCAAAGTGGAAAGGTATTCTGTGGTCTGACGAGTCCACATTTCAAATTATATTTGGAAACCGAGGACATGGTGTCCTCCGGAACAAAGAGGAAAATAACCATCCGGATTGTTATAGGCGCAAAGTTCAAAAGCCGGCATCTGTGATGGTATGTCAACCAATCAAGAGCAAGACCTCTGACACCATACCTCTGCACTTTGTTTTAAAGTCATGTGTGATCCATGGTGTCAAAGGCCATGCTCAGGTCAATAAAAACACCAACAGCAAATTCCTTCTTGTCAATGGCAGTGGCTACCATGAATTGATTAACGTTGAAGTTGAAAAACTTATTGGGGTGTTACCATTTAGTGGTCAGTTTTACGGATTATGTACTGTACTGTGCAATCTACTAATACAAGTCTCAATCAATCAATCCAAAACCTCCTCAACTAGTTCCATCACTGCCATGGAAGTGGACCTGTTAGATCCAAAACCGCATTGGTGTTCACTTAGAAAGTGATGTCACAAAACCGTCTAATCTTGATACAAATTATTTTTCAAGGACTTTTGAAAATTGTGAGAGTAAAGTGACTCCACTTTGTGTTTAGACGTGGGCCTCCGTGTGACGTCCACGCACACCTTTCACATCAGCCCTAATAGTCCCCAGATGGCCGCGTGCAGACCTTCATGGAGGCCAAACACCTTATATGGACTTTTTTAGAAGGCGATAAGTTAAAGATGAAGAATGTCAGCTGTGACCCGCCTGCTTGTTTCCAGGCAATGATGAGCAAGAAGGCGATGTGGCGCCTCGCTCCTTCCACACACTTCATTAGACAAAACCCGTTTCCATATGAGTTGGGAAATTGTGTTAGATGTAAATATAAACGGAATACAATGATTTGCAAATCCTTTTCAACCCATATTCAGTTGAATGCACTACAAAGACAAGATATTTGATGTTCAAACTCATAAACTTTATTTTTTTTTGCAAATAATAATTAACTTAGAATTTCATGGCTGCAACCCGTGCCAAAGTAGTTGGGAAAGGGCATGTTCATCACTGTGTTACATCACCTTTTCTTTTAACAACACTCAATAAACGTTTGGGAACTGAGGAAACTAATTGTTGAAGCTTTGAAAGTCGAATTCTTTCCTATTTTTGTTTTATGTAGAGCTTCAGTCGTTCAACAACGTTTGTACATAAACTACTGGACGTCTCCTACAGTACACAATAATTATGGTTCAAGAAAATTTGTGAATTTTTCCCCAGAAATTAAAGTTGTAATGAAAACATTATTTTTTTTAAGTTTGGTCCGAAGTCATGAAAATGTTAAAACATTTTTTAAAAAGTAATAAATTAACATTTGTATGTTATATGCGCCACACATTATCGATGGGAGACAGGTCTGGACTGCAGGCGGGCCAGCAAAGTACCCGCACTCTTTTCTTACGAAGCCACGCTGTTATAACACTAGTCTTGCTGAAATAAACAGGGGCGTCCATGATAACGTTGCTTGGATGGCAACATATGTTGCTCCAAAACCTGTATGGACCATTCAGCATTAATGGTGCCTTCACAGATGTGTAAGTTACCCATGCCTTGGGCACTAATACACCCCCATACCATCACAGATGCTGGCTTTTGAACTTTGAGCCTATAACAATCCGGATGGTTATTTTCCTCTTTGTTCTGGAGGACACCACATCCACAGTTTCCATATATTATTTGAAATGTGGACTCGTCAGACCACAGAGCACTTTTCCACTTTGCATCAGTCCATCTTAGCTGAGCTCGGGCGCAGCAAAGCCGGCGGCGTTCCTGGGTGTTGTTGATAAATGGCTTTCGCTTTGCATAGTAGATTATTTGTTTACCTTTACCTCATCTTTTTTGTAAGGGGCGCTGGAAGCCGGCAGACCCGTCAGCGATCCTGTTCTGTCTCCCTGTAATGTTTGTCTAAACTTGAATGGGATTGTGCTGAAAATTTCAACTTTCCTGAAGGAACTCTCCTGACGGAATAAATAAAGTACTATCTAATCTAATCTAATCTAGAGTTTTAACTTGCATTTACAGATGTAGCGACCAACTGTAGTTACTGACAGTGGTTTTATGAAGTGTTCCTGAGCCCATGTGGTGATATTCTTTACACACTGATGTCGGTTTTTGATGCAGTACCGCCTGAGGGATCAAAAGTCCGTAATATCATGGCTTACGTGCAGTGATTTCTCCAGATTCTCTGAACCTTTTGCTGATTTTACGGACCGTAGATGGTAAAATCCCTAAATTCCTTGCAATAGCTCGTTGAGAAATGTTGTTCTAAAACTGTTCGACAATTAGCTTACAAATCGTTGACCCTCACCCCATCCTTGTTTGTGAATTACTTAGCATTTCATGGAAGCTGCTTTTATACCCAATCATGGCACCCACCTGTTCCCAATTAGTCTGCACACCTGTGGGATGTTCCATATAAGTGTTTGATGAGCATTCCTCAACTTTATTAGTTTTTATCGCCACCTTTCCCAACTTTTTTGTCACGTGTTGCTGGCATCAAATTCGAAAGTTAATGATTATTTGCAGAAAAAAATTGTTTTTATGAGTTTGAACATCAAATATGTTGTTTTTGTAGCATATTCAACTGAATATGGGTTGAAAAGGATTTGCAAATCATTGTATTCCGTTTATATTTACATCAAACACAATTTCCCAACTCATATGGAAACGGGGTTTGTATATATTACGACCACATCTGGATACATTTCAGTCAGTATAGCATGAAGCGTACGTGGAGCGTATGGAACAGATTAATTCCCAGCACCTGCATGACTGTGATGCATATTCTGGAAGTACATTCCTCCATTTACGCTGTCAGAGGCAGTAAAGTCAACGTCGGCCCGCAGACACGATCCCGCCTCACAAGACCGCAAGTTAGGATCGATTCCACGCCCCAACGCCGTTTGACTGACTGAACCCTGCCCAGATGCCAAGGTCAACACCACCACCACCCTTCTTCTTCTTCTTCTTTGCCGCCGCAGCTCTACGTGCAAGCCAGGCTGCAGGCCAAGTGGGCTCGCCTCCTCCGGCCCACCATCCAGTTCTTCTTGGTGGCCTTCGCCGTCTACGTGGGCTACACGAGAGTCTCCGACTACAAGCACCACTGGAGCGACGTGCTGATGGGGCTGCTGCAGGGGGCGCTGGTCGCCGCGCTCAACGTGAGTTCTCGCACGCCTTTTCTCACTTAAAGCTGCCATCGGGAATAACCCTTCCTTCAAAATAAGAGCGTATAGTAAGGAGAATCACATCAGGGTCGTGGGTTGTTAATATTTGTGTGTGTTGACGGTGGAGCAGCCAGGACACCGCTCACGTTGTTTCACGTAACACTTTTATTAGGGCCCGAAGTCCTATTGGGACAGAGGACCTTATTGTATCTGTAAGGTTTTATTATTATTATTATTATACCGCCGCCTCTTTGAGCTGTAATTTGACCCCCTTAACATGCTTCAAAACGCACTAAAATTTACACATCAGGTCTGCCAAAAATTGCCATCTAATTAAAAAAAATAAAAAATGAAAAAAATAAAAGACCTAAGGGGAATATTTCTGACTGTAGACAGGAAGTGAGTGACTTGTTGCAGCTGTGACTGACACTTACTGGAACACCTCTTATGCACATTCCTCACTAGGAGAATCTGTGTGTGTGTGTGTGTGTGTGTGTGTGTGTGTGTGTGTGTGTGTGTGTGTGTGTGTGTGTGTGTGTGTGTGTGTGTGTGTTTTTGGAGGTTCATGTGTGTGTCTGTGTATTTTTGGAGGTGCGAGCAAGTGTGTGTGTGTGTGTGTGTGTGTGTGTGTGTGTGCGTGTGTGTGAGTATTTTTGGAGGTGTGTGCATGTGTGTGTACGTGTGTGTGAGTATTTTTGGAGGTGTGTGCATGTGTGTGTGCGTGTGTGTGAGTATTTTTGGATTGTGCGTGCGTGCGTGCGTGTGTGTGTGTGTGTGCGCGCGTGCGTGCGTGTGTATTTTTGGAGGTGCGTGCAAGTGTGTGTGTGTGTGTGCGTGTGTGTGAGTATTTTTGGAGGTGCGAGCAAGTGTGTGTGTGTGTGTGCGTGTGTGTGAGTATTTTTGGAGGTGTGTGTGTGTGTGTGTGTCCGTGTATTTTTGGAAGTGCGAGCAAGTGTGTGTGTGTGTGTGCGTGTGTGTGAGTATTTTTGGAGGTGTGTGCATGTGTGTGTGCGTGTGTGTGAGTATTTTCTGAGGTGTGTGCATGTGTGTGTGCGTGTGTGTAAGTATTTTTGGAGGTGCGTGCGTGCGTGCGTGCGTGCGTGTGTGTGTGTGTGTGTGTGTGTGTGCGCGTGCGTGCGTGTGTGTATTTTTGGAGGTGCGTGCGTGTGTACGTGTGTATTTTTGGAGGTGCGTGTGTATGTGTGTATTTTTGGAGGTGCATGTGTGCGTGCGTGTGTGTGTGTTTTTGGAGGTGCGTGCGTGTGTATTTTTGGAGGTGCGTGCGTGTGTATGTGTGTATTTTTGGAGGTGCATGTGTGCGTGCGTGTGTGTGTGTTTTTGGAGGTGCGTGTGTGCGTGCGTGTGTGTGTGTTTTTGGACGTGCGTGTGTGCGTGCACATATGGGTGCGTGTGTCTGTGTGTGCGCGCGTGTGAGTATTTTTGGAGGTGCGTGCATGTGTGTGTGTGTGTGTGTGCGCGTGCGTGCGTGTATTTTTGGAGGTGCGTGTGTGTGCGCGTGCGTGCGTGTATTTTTGGAGGTGCGTGTGTGTGTATGTGTGTATTTTTGGAGGTGCGTGTGTGTATTTTTGGAGGTGCGTGCGTGTGTATGTGTGTATTTTTGGAGGTGCATGTGTGCGTGCGTGTGTGTGTGTTTTTGGAGGTGCGTGTGTGTGCGTGCACATGTGGGTGTGTGTGTGGGTGTGCGTGCGTGTGTCTGTGTGTGCGTGCGTGTGTCTGTGTGCGTGCGTGTGAGTATTTTTGGAGGTGTGTGCATGTGTGTGTGCGTGTGTGTAAGTATTTTTGGAGGTGCGTGCGTGCGTGCGTGCGTGTGTGTGTGTGTGTGTGTGTGCGCGTGCGTGCGTGTGTGTATTTTTGGAGGTGCGTGCGTGTGTACGTGTGTATTTTTGGAGGTGCGTGTGTATGTGTGTATTTTTGGAGGTGCATGTGTGCGTGCGTGTGTGTGTGTTTTTGGAGGTGCGTGCGTGTGTCTGTGTGTGTTTTTGGAGGTGCATGTGTGCGTGCGTGTGTGTGTGTTTTTGGAGGTGCATGTGTGCGTGCGTGTGTGTGTGTTTTTGGACATGCGTGTGTGCGTGCACATATGGGTGTGTGTGGGTGCGTGTGTCTGTGTGTGCGCGCGTGTGAGTATTTTTGGAGGTGCGTGCATGTGTGTGTGTGTGTGCGCGTGCGTGCGTGTATTTTTGGAGGTGTGTGTGTGTGTGCGTGTGCGTGCGTGTATTTTGGGAGGTGCGTGTGTGTGTATGTGTGTATTTTTGGAGGTGCGTGTGTGTATTTTTGGAGGTGCGTGCGTGTGTATGTGTGTATTTTTGGAGGTGCATGTGTGCGTGCGTGTGTGTGTGTTTTTGGAGGTGCGTGTGTGTGCGTGCACATGTGGGTGTGTGTGTGGGTGTGCGTGCGTGTGTCTGTGTGTGCATGCGTGTGTCTGTGTGCGTGCGTGTGAGTATTTTTGGAGGTGTGTGCATGTGTGTGTGCGTGTGTGTAAGTATTTTTGGAGGTGCGTGCGTGCGTGCGTGCGTGTGTGTGAGTGTGCGCGTGCGTGCGTGTGTGTATTTTTGGAGGTGCGTGCCTGTGTACGTGTGTATTTTTGGAGGTGCGTGCCTGTGTACGTGTGTATTTTTGGAGGTGCGTGCGTGCGTGCGTGCGTGTGTGTGTGTGTGCGCGTGCGTGCGTGTGTGTATTTTTGGAGGTGCGTGCCTGTGTACGTGTGTATTTTTGGAGGTGCGTGTGTATGTGTGTATTTTTGGAGGTGCGTGCATGTGTGTGTGTGTGTGCGCGTGCGTGCGTGTATTTTTGGAGGTGCGTGTGTGTGCGCGTGCGTGCGTGTATTTTTGGAGGTGCGTGTGTGTGTATGTGTGTATTTTTGGAGGTGCGTGTGTGTATTTTTGGAGGTGCGTGCGTGCGTGCGTGTGTTTATTTTTGAAGGTGTATGCGCGTGCGTGTGTGCGCGTGTGTGTGTTTATTTTTGGAGGTGCATGCGCGTGTGTATGTACGTGTGTGTGCGTGCATTTGTGTGTGTGTATTTTTGGAGGTGCATGCATGTGTGTGCGTGTGTATGTGTGTGTTTGTGCGTGCGTGCGTGTGTTTGTGTTTGTGTTTGTGTGTAGTAGTCATACTTCTTCATCCACACCAATGTGTTTGACCCAAGTCTCCTACACCCCTCGCCCCCCTCCCTTTCCCCATCCATCAGGTGCGCTTCGTGTCAGACTTCTTCAAGAAGCGTCCTCCACGCCGCAACAAGCAGGAGCGCGGCGAGAGCGAGGAGGCGGAGAGGAAAGCCAGCCTTCAGTTTGTGGACTCTGAGCACGCCAACCATTACAACTCTCACCCCGTGTGATGATGGCACCACACCTCCCACACACACACCTGTGTGATGATGGCGCCACACCTCCCACACACACACCTGTGTGATGATGGCGCCACACCTCCCACACACACACCTGTGTGATGATGGCGCCACACCTCCCACACACACACCTGTGTGATGGTGTCACACCTCCCACACACACACCTGTGTGATGGCGCCACACCTCCCACACACACCTGTGTGAACTACGCCCACTTTTACCCCCTTCAAGTCCAGCCAGACCCAGACTCTTTGGCTCGTGGTTCTCCTTCCTCCATCTTCCCCACTACCACTAGACCCACACTGCACCTCCTCCTCCTCCTCGGGAACGCAGGAAACAAAGATGGCCGAGGTGGAGGCCACAAGATGACTCCCAAGACGCTGTGGCGCTACGTCGCAAAAGTTTCTCTTCACTTCCATTTATACCGGCACTTTTTTTTTTTTTTTTTTTTTCCTTCGGCCGGAAGGAAAACTTTTCAGCTCAGCTCGGACACTTCATTAGGTACACCTGCGCACGCCGACGGGATCAACACACGCGACAATTCTGCTTTTACAAAGCGATGACAAAAATCATCTATTTTTGATTGAATCCTGGTTTGTTTGTGACTATTCTTAATTGATTCAAAAGGGCAATAATTAATAATAATTTAAAGGCCTACTGAAATGAGATTTTCTTATTTAAACGGGGATAGCAGGTCCATTCTATGTGTCATACTTGATCATTTTGCGATATTGCCATATTTTTGCTGAAAGGATTTAGTAGAGAACATCGACGATAAAGTTTGCAACTTTTGGTCGCTAATAAAAAAGCCTTGCCTGTACCGGAAGTAGCAGACGATGTGCGTGTGATGTCACGGGTTGTAGAGCTCCTCACATCCTCACATTGTTTACAATCATGGCCACCAGCAGCGAGAGCGATTCGGACCGAGAAAGCGACGATTTCCCCATTAATTTGGGCGAGGATGAAAGATTCGTGGATGAGGAAAGTGAGAGTGAAGGACTAGAAAAAGAAAGAAAAGACAGGGCCGTGTGAGCGATTCAGATGTTATTAAACACATTTACTAGGATAATTCTGGAAAATCCCTTATCTGCTTATTGTGTTACTGGTGTTTTAGTGAGATTATATGGTCGTACCTCAAAGTCGGAGGGGTGTGGTGACCGCCAGTGTCTCTGAGGGAAGCCACGTTTCTCAACCAGTGCCACCCACACTGGTTTAAAAATATAACTTAGATATTGGGTTTCACTATGTAAAACGCTTTGAGTCACTAGAGAAAAGCGCTATATAAATAGAATTCACTTCACTTCAACAAGGCGAAGCGAAGGCAGCCGTTGGGGCTGGGCTGAGATTTTAATTTTTTTTCCCCCTCCTCCACGGTGGAAGCATCCCACGTTCAGGGGCGGCCGGTCGGAGGTAGCAAGAGAGTCCGCAGCCGCCTCTTTGACAGGTGCACAATGAACGACACAAGCTCTCCGCTCATGTCTACGGTAAGATCCGACTTATTACCACAATTTTCTCACCGAAACCGGCGTGGTAGGGAACTTTGTTCGCTTCACCTTCATTTTTCGGGAATGTAAACAAAGAAACACCGGCTGTGTTTGTGTTGCTAAAGGCAGCCACAATACACAGCTTTCCACCAACAGCATTCTTCTTTGACGTCTCCATTATTAGTTGAAAAAAATTGCAAAAGATTCAGCAACACAGATGTCCAAAATACTGTGTAATTATGCGATGAAAAGAGACAACTTTTAGCCTTAAGTGGTGCTGGGCTAATATGTCCTGAAATGAGATTTTCTGATTTAAACGGGGATAGCAGGTCCATTCTATGTGTCATACTTGATCATTTCGCGATATTGCCATATTTTTGCTGAAAGGATTTAGTAGAGAACATCCACGATAAAGTTCGCAACTTTTGGTCGCTAATAAAAAAGCCTTGCCTGTACCGGAAGTAGAAGCCAATGTGCACGTGACGTCACCGGTGTGAGGGCTCGTCACATCCTCACATTTTTTACAATCATGGCCACCAGCAGCTAGAGTGATTCGGACCGAGAAAGCGACGATTTTCCCAATAATTTGAGCAAGGATGAAAGAGTCGTGGATGAGGAAAGTTAGAGTGAAGCACTAAAAATATATATATATATATAATAATAATAATAAAAGGCGACGGCTCCAGACGGCGGCAGTGTGAGCGTTTCAGATGTAATTAGACACATTTACTAGGATAATTCTGGAAAATCCCTTATCTGATTATTATGTTAATAGTATTTTAGTGAGATTATAAAGTCATACCTGAAAGTCGGATGGCTGCAGTGAACGCCAGTGTCTCTGAGAGAAGCCGAGGAGCCAAGATCACAGCTGCCTTTTTGAGCTGCAGGATGAGGCCGCGTAATCCACTCAATTCTCCGGTAAGAGCCGACTTAATATCACAATTTTCCCATCCAAAAACTTGCTAGTTGACGTAGAGAAACATGTTCGCTTGACCGCTCTTTGTTTAAGCTTCACAACAAACAAAGAAACACCGGCTGTGTTTTGGTTGCGAAAGGCAGCTGCAATCCACCGCTTTCCACCAACAGCATTCTTCTTTGACGTCTCCATTATTAATTGAACAAATTGCAAAAGATTCAGTAACACAGATGTCCAGAATACTGTGTAATTATGCGAGAAAAGCAGACTACTTTTAGCTACAATCCGTCACGTCACGCGCACACGTCATCATTCCGCGACGTTTTCAACAAGATACTTTGCGGGAAATTTAAAATTGCAATTTAGTAAACTAAAGCGGCCGTATTGCCATGTGTTGCAATGTTAATATTTCATCATTGATATATAAACTATCAGACTGCGTGGTCGCTAGTAATGGCTTTCAGTAGGCCTTTAAGTCATCTTAATTCACTTCACATCTCATGACACACTATATGTATTTAATATGGCTTTTAATTTTTGGCGGCTCCAGACGGATTTGTTTTTGTATTTTTGCTCCAACGTGGCTCTTTCAACATTTTGGGTTGCTGACCCCTGGTATAGGAGGTCACTTTAAAATGTATTCACTTTTTTTTTTTTTTTTCATTCATCCAGATTCAAAATTCATTCATAGTTTTCAAAAATCGATTAAAAATGTATTTTTAATACATTTTCACATTTAAAAAAAAATACTTGTTTTTCTTCTAACATTTTTAGACCATCTCCATATAACCAGAAATACCTGTTTTGAAAAAGTCCCATTATAATTATTCATTATTATACCAAATAACACGTTTTGTTTGTAAAATGGCTCGTGAATGGAATAGTTTGGTAGCCAAAGAGTCCGAGTCACTATACAGTTCTACGTCTACATCAGGGGTGTCCAAAGTGCGGCCCGGGGGCCACTTGTGGCCCGCAGCTAATCATTTCCCGGCCCTCCACACATTCTGCAAAAATTGCAAAATTGATAGTATTGCAAAAATAAAAACATTTTAAAAAAGTGGAATAAGGTGAAATCTAATAAGGAAAAGTGGCAATGTTGACACAAAGCTGCCATGCAGGCATTTTTTTTTGTTCCATTTGTCTTTCTTTTTTTTTTTCCATTGCTCAAAAAAAAAGGACAAAAAATCTATGTAATACTGAATTATTACTTAAAAATTATCACTTTGAAAAATTTTGCATATGTTGTGGGGTTGCCATATAAAAACAACATTTTGACAAAAGAGCATAAAACAAACCAAATAATAGTTCAAACTTAAAATCGACGGATATATCGGAAGTTGAGCTTGAAATTTAAGTGTTAAAAGTAAAAAAAACAACTAATAAAAATGCATCACTTTATGAGTGGGGAACTTTTCAGATCTCAAATATTTTTAGTAGGATTTTATTTAACTTTTGACTGTGATTACTCAAAAATATTAAATCATTAAAATCAATGGTGTCCTGCATTATTGATCTTTGAGGGCTTTAATTGATAAATAAAGGAACTCTCCTGAAGGAATCAATAAAGTACTATCCATCTATCTAAATACTGAATATTTCAGTTTTACTATAAAAAAACAAAGTTGTCTTTGACAGAAAAGGCATAAAACCTTATTTGTTTTACTTTATATCAACCTCAAGTTGACACAGAGATTTACTGTAAGCATTAAATTAAAAAAAATAACAATAATTTGACTTATTTTTAACATTTTAGTGACTGAAACCCTCTATGCTCCCCAGGAGCCCTAAGGATAAAAAAAAAAAATCCATATATTTTGTTATGGTTTGAAAATGAAAAATATCAAAATGGCCCCCTTAAATTTTTCCATGTCTTTGTGGAAAAAGTTTGGACACCCCTGGTCTACATCAACAACACAAGCAGTAAGCAGCAGCCCAGATGTCACACCTTTTTATAGCGCATACTGACATTTAGTCAATTTTTTTTTTTTTAACTGCACCCGGGGGTTGCCTACGGCCGCAGAGGTATTATAGTCAGCATGTGTACGTCCACAATGAGTTGTGTTTAATACAGAGTTGTGAGTTGGAGGTAAGAACGTGGCTTCCTGGCAGACTGCGTACCACTAGCACCACCTCGCCAGGTCCACTTCAACAATCCTGGGGAAATTCTCTTCTTTTTTTTTTACTATACCGGGAGAGATGAATTTAATTTATTGTAAAAATGTGTTTGTATTGTGCAATCACCCTGCTTGCCACTTTGAGCCGCACGGACGCTCCCCGTGAGAATGCTGCGAAGGATGAGTGTGTTTGTAGCAGGGGTCACCAACCTTTTTGAAACCAAGAGTACTTCTTGGGTACTGATTAATGCAAAGGGCTACCAGTTTGATACACACTTTAAAAAATTGCCAGAAATAGCCAATTTGCTCAATTTACCTTTAATAAATAAATCTATATATATAAAAAGAATGGGGATTTCAGTTTGTCATTCCGTCGTACATTTTTTTTCCTTTTACGGAAGGTTTTTTGTAGAGAATAAATGATGAAAAAAACACTTAATTGATCGGTTTAAAAGAGGAGAAAACTTGAAAAAAATGTAAATACAATTTTGAAACATAGTTTATCTTCAATTTCAACTCTTTAAAAGTCAAAATTCAACCGAAAAAAAGAAGAGAAAAACTAGCCAATTCGATTTTTTTTTTTAAATAATAAAAAAAGAATTTATGGAACATGATTAGTGATTTTTCCTGATTAAGATTAATTTTGAAATTTTGATGACATGTTTTAAATAAGTTAAAATCCAATCTGCACTTTGTTAGAATATATAACAAATTGGACCAAGCTATATTTCTAACAAAGACAAATCATTATTTCTTCTAGATTTTCCAGAACAAAAATTGTCCAGGGTGTACCCTGCCTTCCGCCCGATTGTAGCTGAGATAGGCGCCAGCGTCCCCCGCAACCCCAAAAAGGGAATAAGCGGTAGAAAATGGATGGATGGATGGAAAAATGTTAAAAGTAATTCAAAAGACTTTGAAATAACATTTAAATTTGATTCTACAGATTTTCTAGATTTTTGAATTTTAATCATAAGTTTCAAGAAATATTTCACAAATATTCTTCGTCGGAAAAAAAGAAGCTTAAAAATGAAGAATTTAATTAAAATGTATTAATTATTCTTTACCATAAAAAAAATAAATTTACCTGAACATTGATTTAAATTGTCAGGAAAGAAGAGGAAGGAATTTAAA
The DNA here is from genome assembly GCF_033978795.1 of Nerophis ophidion. Taxonomy (NCBI): domain Eukaryota; kingdom Metazoa; phylum Chordata; class Actinopteri; order Syngnathiformes; family Syngnathidae; genus Nerophis; species Nerophis ophidion. The sequence continues at coordinate 8,457,367 of NC_084632.1, forward strand.
AGGTAAAAAGATATATGTGTTTAAAAATCCTAAAACCATTTTTAAGGTTGTATTTTTTTCCTCTTAAATTGTTTTTCTGAAAGTTATAAGAAACAAAGCAAAAAAATAAATTAATTTATTTAAACAAGTGAAAACCAAGTCTTTAAAATATTTTCTTGGATTTTCAAATTCTGTTTGAGTTTTGTCCCTCTTAGAATTTAAAATGTCGAGCAAAGCGAGACCAGCCTGCTAGTAAATAAATACAATTTAAAAAATAGAGGCAGCTCACTGGTAAGTGCTGCTATTTGAGTTATTTTTAGAACAGGCCAGCAGGCGACTCATCTGGTCCTTACGGGCGACCTGGTGCCCGCGGGCACCGCGTTGGTGGCCCCTGCTTTATATATACATATATATATATATATATATATTCTTGGTGATGATGTTCCACGTCGCACGTGGACGCCAGATGTCCTCCGCCATGCTGACATTGTTGCTCCGGAGCAGACGACAGGTCCGACACAGACCGGAGCCGGTGTGCTTTTGACATGTCTTTGTTTGCAATAGAAGTATAAACATTAGGCGAGCACTAAAAGCAACAAGCAGGTGTGGAGCCCAACATTTAGCAAGAGTTGATGTACGTGTACAGAATGTACAGTATGTTATGTTTTATTGCAGGTACTTTCACCTTGTAACATTCTTCTGCTTTCCTTTTAAAGTTGTGTTTTAATAAATATGTCATCTGCATTCACTTCTGCTGTTTTGTTTTTATTGTACATACCCCGTTTCCATATAAGATTGGAAAATTGTGTTAGATGTAAATATAAACGGAATACAATGATTTGCAAATCCTTTTCAACCCATATTCAGTTGAATATGCTACAAAGACAGCATATTTGATGTTCAAACTCATAAACTTTATTTTTTTTTGCAAATAATAATTAACTTAGAATTTCATGGCTGCAACCCGTGCCAAAGTAGTTGTGAAAGGGCATGTTCACCACTGTGTTACATCACCTTTTCTTTTAACAACACCCAAAAAACGTTTGGGAACTGAGGAAACTAATTGTTGAAGCTTTGAAAGTGGAATTCTTTCCCATTCTTGCTTGATATAGAGCTTAAGTTGTTCTACAACGTTTGTACATAAACTACTGGACGTCTCCGACAGTACACAATAATTATGGTGCAAGAAAATATGTGAATTTTTCCCCAGAAAATAAAGTTGTAATGAAAACATTTATTTTTTTCAAGTTTGGTCCTGGGTCATGAAAATATTAAAAAAAAATAAAAAGTAATAAATTAACATTTGTATTTTTTTAGTCAATGCTTAAAATGTGTAGATATATTGTGGGTCTATCTGTTGATGTAAAGTTATTCATTCAATTTGTTTATGTTATATGCCCTTTTAAAAAAAAACTTTTTCAACATAAAAACGGTAAATATGCTATATTTTCCCCTGAAAAAATGTCAAAGTGTATTATTTGATGTGAAGTAATTGGCGCTTTAAGTTGGTCACTATTTCATAACATTAATTTTAATTCGGGCATTTTTTCTTTTAAAATACCACTAAAATTCTAAGGGACCCAAAAGGGTCCCACTCTTAACAGTGTCAAAAATAAGTTGTTTTTTTTTTACTTTCAATGCTTAAGTCTCTACAATCTATACACTTAAGCGCTAAAAGTTTTAACACTTTTTTGAGTGGGACCCTTTTGGGTCCCTAAGAATTTTAGTGGTTTTTTTTTTTTAAACTGTCCTTGCTCAAATAATGAATCAAAATCCATCCATCCATCCATTTTCTACCGCTTATTCCCTTTTGGGGTCGCGGGGGGCGCTGGCGCCTATCTCAGCTGCAATCGGGCGGAAGGCGGGGTACACCCTGGACAAGTCGCCCCCTCATCACAGTGAATCAAAATCAAAGACATGAATTATAAAGGTTTTCAATAACTTCACATCAAATATTCAGCGTTACAAAATATTTGGGGATGTTTTGTGTTTTTGCCGTAAAAAAAGGGTTTTAACAAACAGGGTATAAAATAAACAAACAAAAAAACATGAATAAATAAAAACATAATGGACTGATAGATCTAAAGTTGATCGAGAAAATTAAGCATTTAAAGAAGAAAAAAAAGGTATGACTTATTTTGACACTTTCATGAGTGGGGACCATTTGGGTTTTTTTTTAACTGTCATTGCTCAAAAAATATTACTGAATCAAAATCAATGTTAGGAATTATTGATTTGTTTAAGACTCCAATTTTTTCACATCAAATAGTCAGCTTTAAAAAAAAGGGGGGGGATGGGAAATAAGGCATATTTTGTGTCTTTGACATAAAAAAAACGGGGTTTTGACAAAAAGGAGATAAAGCATTTAAGAAAAGAAATATATATATTTATATATATATATATATATATATATGTACTGAATATATATATATATATGTGTGTGTGTGTGTATATATATATATATATATATATATATATATATATATATGTGTGTCCATTTATGTGTATATATATATATATATATATATATATATATATATACATATATATTTCTTCCCAAAATAATTAGCGCATGCTTAGTATTACCGCCTGGTCAAACTCGTAACGTCACGAGTGACACTTCCCCTGTCATCATTTTCAAAATGGAGGAGGCTGATTTCAATACCGGTAATTTGAAATCGCATAAAGGGAAGAAGATGAATTGCCATTCAGTAGGATTTAAGGTCCAAGCTTACATCAGACTCAAATTTTTACTGCATACCTTTGGTAAGTGCCGGAGTGAGAAGATGTTTTCAAATAATTAGCGCATGCTTACTTTTACCGCATGCCTTTGGTAAGCGCAGGAGTGAGAAGAGGTTTTAAATTAATTAGCGCCCCGGCGGAAATTCAAGGAAATACGGTATGTCTGATTAGCACTCCACATCAACAAAACTCACCTTCGTGCATTCATGCACAACGTTAAAAGTTTGGTGGACAAAATGAGACGGAAAAAGAAGTGGCATAAAACACGTCTTAGAAAGTCGGACAAAGTAAACAAACTATGGTGAGTTCAAGGTCCGCCAAAATGAGTAGGACAAAACGGCGTTCGCCAAATACTCGAATCAGTGACGCATGTTTAATGTAAACACTGCGCTTTGTAACAATTAGGGAGGTTTGTGTCATGTTTGTTCTCTTACAGAAATCATATTAACACAAAAAATATATATATTTTTTCCCCTCATCGTTTTCCATTTTTCATACATTTTTGTTAAAGCTCCAGGGAGCCACTAGGGCGGCGCTAAAGAGCCGCGGGTTGCCGTCCCCCGATATACGGTATATGTATTGTATAAAATGATCCATCCATCCATCTATTTTCTACCGCTTATTCCCTTTGGGTTCGCGGGTGGCGCTGGCGCCTATCTCAGTTACTATCGTGCGGAAGGCGGGGTACACCCTGGACAACTCGCCACCTCATCAAACGATTATAGTAATATTTATTCAAGAGTATTATTCACATTATGAAAACTATCAATAGTACAAGTGTTTATAATAAAATTTATCATATATTGTATTATCAAATGGTTTTGATATGTTGTAAAATCCTTCACGGTGTAGCGACGGTAAATAATCCAGGTCACGTGACCAGGAGCTACGCCAAAAAAAAAGATAAAAAAAGTGCCCTATAAATGTATAATGCTTAAATAAATGTGTTTGCATTCATGCAGCGCCCCCTTATTAAAATGGTCCACTTTCGGTGCAAGCCCACATGTAATTTGCTTTTACTGCCGTCATTTCGCAGTTATTTTATAGCCAACCTGGCCTGGAAGACTTAATAATAATAATTTAACAAAAAGCACGTGTTTCGTACTCACAGTAACCATAGCAACACGCACACATGCACTTTCAATCATGAATATGTTCCTTATAAGAAAGAACGTTCATGTTTCATACTTTAAAAAATATATATATTAAATGTCCAGTAAAAGTTGTGTTGTACTTTAGCGACATCGTGTGGCTTTACGCTGTAACTGCAGTCACTTCCGGTAAAATTAAGTGTAAAAGTTGTGTTGTACTTTAGCGACATCGTGTGGCCTCTCACTGTAACTACAGTCATTTCCGGTTAAATGGCGTGCTCTGCACAAGCAAGATCCGGTCGTCGAACTTTGACAAAACTTCTCATTATGTTAATTACTTTATAACCAACGTTAACGTTTCATATTATAATGATTATGATGCTTTATTGAACTATGTCGTGGCTTCAAGTACAAAACCTCCGCTTCTAACGTCGCGACAACGCCAGCCCTTCTTCCTATTCAGGTAAACACGACGTCTTTGTCTTCGTTTAAGGTAACAAAAACAATTTAAACATGCTTAAATGTCATTTGAATTGAAGGATGTGTATTATCTGTAAACGCAGTTGATAAAAATCTAAATTATGAGTTGTCGTACTGCTGCTAAACAGCAGGCGGCAGCATTTGGCGCGCTTACATCATCGTCAATCTTTATTGCAGACCTTAAAGGGGAACATTATCACAATTTCAAAAGGGTTAAAAACAATAAAAATCAGTTCCCAGTGGCTTGTTGAATTTTTTGAAGTTTTTTTCAAAATTTCACCGGTCCCGGAATATCCCTAAATAAAGCTTTAAAGTGCCTTATTTTCGCTATCTTCGAAACCACTGTCCATTTCCCTGTGACGTCATACAGTGCTGCCAATACAAACAACATGGCGGTTACCACAGCAAGACATAGCGACATTAGTTCAGACTCGGATTTCAGCGGCTTAAGCGATTCAACAAATTACGCATGTATTGAAACAGATGGTCGGAGTATGGAGGCAGGTAGCAAAGACGAAATTGAAGAAGAAATTGAAGCTATTGAGCGAATAGCTATTGACGCTATTCGGCCATAGCGTGGGTGTACCTAATGAAGTGGCCCATGGCATGGCTGCCTTATTAGCATCGCCGGTAAAATGTGCGGACCAAACGATCAGGACTTTCGCATCTTGTGACACTGGAGCAACTTAAATCCGTCGATTGGTAAGTGTTTGTTTCGCATTAAATGTGGGTATTTAGTTTCAAATGTACATACAGCTAGCGTAAATAGCATGTTAGCATCGGTTAGTGTAGCATGTTAGCATCGATTAGTTGGCAGTCATGCTGCGACCAAATATGTCTGATTAGCGCATAAGTCAACAACATCAACAAAACTCACCTTTGTGATTTCGTTGACTTAATCGTTGCAAATGCATCTGCAGGTTATCCATACATCTCTGTGCCATGTCTGTCTTAGCATCGCCGGTAAAATGTGCAGACACTCTGGTACATTCAATGGGGGTCTGGCGGCAGATTTCTTGCCAGTGGTGCAACTTGAATCCCTCCCTGTTAGTGTTGTTACACCCTCCGACAACACACCGACCAGGCATGATGTCTCCAAGGTTCCAAAAAAATTGTCGAAAAAACAGAAAATAACAGAGCTGAGACCCGGTGTTTGTAATGTGAAAATGAATATAGCGGATGTGTTACCTCGGTGACGTCACGTTCTGACGTCATCGCTAAAAGACCGATAAACAGAAAGGCGTTTAATTTGCCAAAATTCACCCATTTAGAGTTCGGAAATGGGTTAAAAAAATACATGGTCTTTTTTCTGCAACATCAAGGTATATATTGACGCTTGCATAGGTTTGGTGATAATGTTCCCCTTTAAGATCCATCCATCTATCCATTTTCCTGCCGCTTATTCCCTTTGGGGTGGCGGGGGGCGCTGGAGCCTATCTCAGCTACAATCAAGCAGAAGGCGGGGTACCCCCTGGACAAGTCGCTACCTCATCACAGGACCTTAAGATCCATTAAACATATAAAAACACAATACAAAACATTAAAACAACAAAACACTAAAACATTTAAAAACAAAACTATAATAAAAAAAAAAACATAAAGTCCAAATGTAAGTTTCTAACATACAAAAATGTGTGCCAATGGTTCCACAGTCCAGATGAGTATCTAACAGAACTGCAGCCAGGGTTCGTTAACACAGTGATTATGTCATTTTCAGACTCAGATGCCCTGCACATAAACGTAAACATAAGGTTGCTTAGCAACGCTGCGAAAGTGGGCACCCCAACACTAACAAACATCCGGCTTGCACTGGCGCTTCTCGGAATTCTTAGGAGAAACCAATACAATACAATCTTTCATTGAGGCATTGTTTAGGTTTTATTCTTCTCTTCCAGCGGATTTTTTGGGGGGCGTTTTGATAAAGAAACAAGAAGCTCATTTTGAAAGGAAAACAACTTTACTAACTGACTTGCTTCACTAAATGTTTACAAATGATAGAAAGAGAAATGATCCGTTCCAGGTTTCAATCATAGCTCTTGAAACCAAGAGCTGTGATTGTTGGGTACTGATTAATGCGAAGGGCTACCAGTTTGATACACACTTAAATAAATTGCCAGAAATAGCCAATTTGCTCAATTTACCTTTAACTCTATGTTATTATTAATAATTAATGATATTTATCTTTGGGGAAACACTGATTATCTTAAGATTTCTCACAATAAATATACCGTGTATAGAAACAGATAAATATCAATATGCAACACTTTATTTTTATATTTTCTCTAAGTGCACATTTTTCAAACTGAACATTTTCAAACGATCACTTCCAAGACAGTCTTGTGAAATCACAATATCCCATTTTAACTAGCTAGCCACTAACGTTTTTTAACAAATCATGAATTACTTTGCACCGTGTTTGTACGACTAATAATTTATGTATAATCCAAAAGTCAACTCTGAAATTTTTAAATAAATCATGCCACACTTTGAACTGGACACTAAATCTGTTATCTGTTTCTTTGTCAGTTAGTGTGAAGCCTGGCATTGCAAGCTGTTAATAAACTAGTCCGGTTACTTTTAGACCTCCACCCCAGATCACACCTCACTCCAACCCACTTCTCCAAAGTTGTCTGGCTCAGGGTGGAGGACAGAGTAAAACAACTTGCACTGAGCCTGGTCTATAAAATCCGCTACACCTCCTTGATACCGAAGTACATGTCAAACTACTTCCTTAACGTAAATGACCTCCACAACACCAGGGGGAGCTCCACAAACCACGTTAAACCCAGATTTCGATCTAACAAAGGTCTTAACTCATTCTCTTTCTATGCCACATCAATGTGGAATGCACTCCCAACAGGTATAAAAGTAAGTGCATCTCTATATTCCTTCAAAACCGCTCTAAAACAACACTTCCAGGCAACTTCAACCCTTTACTAATACCCTCCTCCATTCACATCCCATCTCCCCGGATTATAAACAACCTAATATAAATAATCAAATGTACTTCTAATGTATTTACTTGCTCTTATGCTATCTGAACTCACTATGTTCTCTGCTGGCTAAATAAGACCTACACTGTTTCAAAGTCCATTTCTCTGTTGATGCAATTGTTGATGACTGAAGTACTGATATCAACAAAAAATCCTCAGCCCACCCCCGGATTGTAAATAATGTAAATAATTCAATGTACATACTATGATGATTAACTTGTGTGATGACTGTATTATGCTGATAGTATATATTTGTACCATGAATTGATTAACGTGGACCCCGACTTAAACAAGTTAAAAAACTTATTCGGGTGTTACCATTTAGTGGTCAGTTGTACGGAATATGCACTGAACTGTGCAATCTATTATTAAAAGTTTCAATCAATCAATCAGAAATGATCTGTTCCAGGGTCAAACTGTACATAAAGTAGCGTCCAGAAGAAGAGCACACAAAGTCTGACTTTTATGGCGCAACCTATGCTAACACAGCTCAACTTATCTCGTTCCTTCCATAGACATCTTCTAAGTAAATGCAGCATTGGCTGCTGTGACGTGAGAAATTGGGCCGCCATCTTGAAGTGGTGATGAGCAGCCTAAACTGACAGTTGACAGGTAGAAAACAAAGATGGTGTTCAGTGTTTTCCTACTCAAATGTGTGACGGGGGGTTACTTTTCACAAGTAATATTTAATATTAACGTACTATTGGTTGTATTTTGTGAAAAGAATATTAGCACAGAGTTGAGAAGGAGCAAATATCTTCAATAGTACAGCTAGCAAACAAGAGTCTGACCAGAATAGAATTGCTTGACAATGAAATTAATTACATTTCAAAATATCATATTGAAAACATCAAGTTGAAATAAATGATGTACATAAAGATTGGAAAACAGAATTTGGTTTTATTCTGAATCCAGTGAAACAGGTTGGTGGTTTTAGCTGATATTAAGACTTTCAGGTGTTATTAATATTTATGTATTTGGCAGACACTTTTATCCAAAGCGACATACATCAAAAATAAATAGAAAACAATCACTGTAAACATGATCATTTAAGGGAGAATGTACAAACCCTGTTTCCATATGAGTTGGGAAATTGTGTTAGATGTAAATATAAACGGAATACAATGATTGCAAATCCTTTTCAACCCATATTCAGTTGAATATGCTACAAAGACAACATATTTGATGTTCAAACTGATAAACATTTTTTTTTTACAAATAATAATTAACTTTAGAATTTGATGCCAACAACACGTGACAAAGAAGTTGGGAAAGGTGGCAATAAATACTGATAAAGTTGAGGAATGCTCATCAAACACTTATTTGGAACATCCCACAGGTGTGCAGGCTAATTGGGAACAGGTGGGTGCCATGATTGGGTATAAAAGCAGCTTCCATGAAATGCCAAGTAATTCACAAACAAGGATGGGGCGAGGGTCACCACTTTGTAAGCAAATTGTCGAACAGTTTTAGAACAACATTTCTCAACGAGCTATTGCAAGGAATTTAGGGATTTTACCATCTACGGTCCGTAAAATCATCAAAAAGTTCAGAGAATCTGGAGAAATCACTGCACGTAAGCAATGATCTTACGGACTTTTGATCCCTCAGGGGATATTGCATAAAAAACCGACATCAGTGTGTAAAGGATATCACCACGTGGGCTCAGGAACCCTTCATAAAACCACAGTCAGTAACTACAGTTGGTCGCTACATCTGTAAGTGCAAGTTAAAACTCTACTATGCAAAGCTAAACCCATTTATCAACAATATCCTGAAACGCCGCCGGCTTGGCTGGGCCCGAGTTCACCTAAGATGGACTGATGCAAAGTGGAAAGGTGTTCTGTGGTCTGACGAGTCCACATTTCAAATTATATTTGGAAACAGAGTACGTGGTGTCCTCCAGAACAAAGACGAAAATAACCATTCGGATTGTTATAGGCGCAAAGTTCAAAAGCCAGCATCTGTGATGGTATGGGGGTGTATTAGTGCCCAAGGCATGGGTAACTTACACATCTGTGAAGGCACCATTAATGCTGAATGGTCCATACAGGTTTTGGAGCAACATGTGTTGTCATCCAAGCAACGTTATCACGGACGCCCCTGCTTATTTCAGCAAGACAAGTGTTACAACAGCGTGGCTTCGTAAAAAAAGAGTGCGGGTACTTTCCTGCCCCGCCTGCAGTCCAGACCTGTCTCCCATCGAAAATGTGTGGCGCATTATGAAGCGTAAAATACGACAGTGGAGACCCTGGACTGTTGAACGACTGAAGCTCTACATAAAACAAGAAGGGGAAAGAATTCCACTTTCAAAGCTTCAACAATTTGTTTTCTCAGTTCCCAAACGATTGAGTGTTGTTAAAAGAAAAGGCGATGTAACACAGTGGTGAACATGCCCTTTCCCAACTACTTTGGCACACGTTGCAGCCATGGAATTCTAAGTTAATTATTATTTGCGGAAAAAAAATAAAATGTATAAGTTTGATCATCAAATATGTTGTCTTTGTAGTGCATTCAACTGAATATGGGTTGAAAATGATTTGCAAATCATTGTATTCCGTTTATATTTACATCTAACACAATTTCCCAACTCATATGGAAACAGGGTTTGTTATACAAAATATCAATACAAAGTGTCAAGACAGAATAAACTCTCTGCTGCTGCAGCAACAGAGAGACAGTATAGATATCTACTGTTGTTTATGTAGGATATATGCATGTCTATATAACCTCATCATATTGTTTCTTCAACTTAAACATAGCTGACCCTTCTCTGGGATTATATTCCCAGTTTTGATCTGGGAAGTCTGGTCACTTTTAGCATATAAAAATATTCTATTACTGTTCAGCAAACTATGAATACTAAAACATGTGTCCTTTATCATCGCTGCACGTATGGTAATAAAAGCAGGTCAAAAGGAGTGATATTCAGTGAGGTAACAGTTGATAGCTCCTGCCAAATGAATTGCACTGAGTGGAGCGGATCACCACTCCAAGATGGCGGCCCCATGTCTCGTCATGTAGGGCTCCATGCTGCCTACCCCTACAAGATGTCTATGGTTCCTTCCCTATGCACATCTATCCTCATTCCACATTTCCTGCAACAACGAGCGCTTCCTCCTTCTTCGCCAACATTAGCTTTTATTAAACAGTGTTGCAAGAAGACACACAAACCACTGTTATCGGCCACAACACACACACTAGTGTGTCTAACTCCTCCCCCACACATCCTGTGCATCCGTCACACACACTTCACAAACACCACAACAAAAAGCCCCACTTGTCTCCAGGCTTCAGCTGTGCAATCACACGACTTAAACGAGGAGTTTGTTCTGGCAAACCAAAAAAGGCCAACGTCCTGTGCGCTGTTCAAAATAGTTGTAAAATAGTTTATTTTTTTGAGCTGTCGAAGTAAACGGAGAAACAAGCAAACAACATTTTCCTTTAAAGGCCTACTGAAAGCCACTACTACCGACCACGCAGTCTGATAGTTTATATATCAATGATGAAATATTAACATTGCAACACATGCCAATACGGCCTTTTTAGTTTACTAATTTACAATTTTTAATTTCCCGCGGAGTCACCTGTTGAAAACGTCGCGGAAAATGACGCATGTTTGTGACATTATTGGTTGGAGGGGACATATTAGCTCAGCACCACTTACGGCTAAAAGTCGTCTCTTTTCATCGCATAATTACACAGTATTTTGGACATCTGTGTTGCTGAATCTTTTGCAATTTGTTCAATTAATAATGGAGACGTCAAAGAAGAATGCTGTTGGTGGAAAGCGGTGGATTGCAGCTGCCTTTAGCAACCGAAACACAGTCGGTGTTTCTTTGTTTGTTGTGAAGCTTTAACACAGAGCGGTCAAGCGAACATGTTTTTCTACGTCAACCAGCAAGTTTTTGGATGGGAAAATTGTGATATTAAGTCGGCTCTTACCGGAGACTTGAGTGGATTACGCGACCTCATCCTGCAGCTCAAAAAGGCGGCTGTGATCTTGGCTCCTAGGCTTCTCCCAGAGACACTGGCGTTCACCGCAGCCATCCGACTTTCAAGTATGACTTTATAATCTCACTAAAATACTATTAACACAATAAGCAGATAAGGGATTTTCCAGAATTATCCTAGTAAATGTGTCTAATTACATGAGAAAAGCTCCCACTGCCGCCGTCTGGAGCCGTCGCCTTTTATTATTATATATATATATATTTTTTTTTATTGATTTTTTTTTAATTTATCAATCAATCACTGTTTACTTATATAGCCCTAAATCACTAGTGTCTCAAAGGGCTGCACAAACCACAACACAAACCACTACGACATCCTCGGTAGGCCCACATAAGGGCAAGGAAAACTCACACCCAGTGGGACGTCGGTGACAATGATGACTATGAGAACCTTGGAGAAGACGAAAGCAATGGATGTCGAGCGGGTCTAACATGATACTGTGAAAGTTCAATCTATAATGGATCCGACACAGCCGCGAGAGTCCAGTCCAAAGCGGATCCAACACAGCAGCGAGAGTCCCGTTCACAGCAGAGCAGGAAACCATCTCATTTTTTTTTAGTGCTTTACTCTAACTTTCCTCATCCACAAATCTTTCATCCTTGCTCAAATTATTGGGAAAATCGTTGCTTTCTCGGTCCGAATCGCTCTAGCTGCTGGTGGCCATGATTGTAAACAATGTGAGGATGTGAGGAGCCCTCACACCGGTGACGTCACGCGCACATTGGCTTCTACAGGCAAAGCTTTTTTATTAGCGACCAAAAGTTGCAAACTTTATCGTCGATGTTCTCTACTAAATCCTTTCTGCAAAAATATGGCAATATCGCGAAATGATCAAGTATGACACATAGAATGGACCTGCTATCCCTGTTTGAATAAGAAAAACGATATTTTTGTGTTGCGCTGTTGAAAATAGCATAACTTTTAGATAAGAAATATTGTATGAAAATCAATACAATGGAATTTATTTGGAATACAATGGAATATATATATATATACATATATATATATATATATATAGTATACCCTCAATTTTGGTGAGTGTTAAAGGTCCTGGTGCCCCAAAAGGGTCACAGTAATTAAAGTTTAAAAAAGTAGCCATATATATAGATTTGTTCCCATTAATACGCTTTGTTTGTCAAAGTCCTGCTTTATATGGCAAAAATGTTCAAAATGTAATATTTGAATGTGAAGTCTTTGGTGCTCTAAAAAGGTAAATAATTCATGACAACATTTTTTGTTGTATGATTTTTTTTTTTTAAGCAATGACAGTTTAATCATCTCTTATTTATCACTGCAGGTGTTGCTGGTTGAAAATACGCTTCCTGTTTTGATGGCGGAAACCGGAAATAAGCGTCCATAGCGCCTTTGCTCGAAAGGATTCTTCATTCATCACTCCAAGCAACGTTTGTAAGTTTCACAGTTTAACTAAAACAATTCTTACCTACTAAAGCGTCCCATGTGTGATGTCTGTATGATTGTTTTCATGCATATTTGTTCGTGCTATCATCATATAACCAAGCTAGTGTCGTTAGCATGAGCTAATATGCTAACACGTTTATTGGTGACTGTGTTAATATTATTAACTTACAATAGCATTATTTTTGTATTGTTTCACTTTCACAAATTTCAGTAAATTCACCAAAACGTCAGCGTGGAGTTATTGAGTCTGTTTAGCTGATTGGAGAGCTAGCTTGCGCAGCTGGTGGCTCCATGACCATGACTTCTGTTTTGTTTGATCAGCCGTTTTACTGCCGCTTTCGGAAACAATTATGGTATGTAAATAAACATTTACAGAATCTTTCTGTATAAATAACTAATTCTACAGCGTATATATCTGCGGCTAATTGTCTGGTAATATATGTGTCATGTCTATGTGATCATGTTTTGTTTTAGTCATGTTCTGGGTTTTGTTTGGCCACTCAGTCCCTGTTTTTGCACTTCCTGGTTTGTTTTGTCACCATGACTACCCATTAGTTTTCACCTGTCCTCATGTCTCATACCTGTTTTGACTAATCACCACAGTATTATTTAAGCCCGTATTTTTCTGTTCTTCATCCTGGCAACATCACCTCCTTCACACCCTCGATCACCTGCCATGCACCTTGTAATCCATGCCAATGATCCATGTCCCGTTCTCGTTTTGTTCCAAGTAAGTTTTCTCATTATTCATGCCACAGTGCAAGTGTGTGGTTTCGTGTTTATAGTTAATTGCTTTTGTTTCATAGCCAAGTTTTTGTACCGCCTTTTGTTTGTTCCTGTTTTTAGTTATAGTGTTATTAAAAAGATGTCTTTACCTTCACGCCGTTTGCGGTCCAAGTTCACTTACATCTTGGGAAAACAACCACCTCATTGTCCAAGTCTTGACAGAAAAACGAATGGGTAGTCATGGTGACAAATCAAACCAGGAAGTGCAAAAACAGGGACTGAGTGGCCAAAAAACTAACAGAACATGACTAAAACAAAACATATGGAAAAATATTTATTTCGTTTAAAATTCTGTGGGTGCGGCCTAATATCCTGGTGCGCTCTATAGTCCGTAAAATATGGTATTTCAAATAATGCAACATTTCCGCCTATTTGCTCTTTTATTCCACTTTTTATGCTGTTTTCTGAAATGTTCCGGGGTCTGTAAAAAAACAGCGTATAAAATAACAAGGAATACGTCTTCCTTCAGGGCTTCACGGTGGCATAGGGGTTAGTGCGTCTGCCTCACAATACGAAGTTCCTGCAGTCCTGGGTTCAAATCCAGGCTCGGGATCTTTCTGTGTGGAGTTTGCATGTTCTCCCCGTGAATGCGTGGGTTCCCTCCGGGTACTCCGGCTTCCCCCCACTTCCAAAGACATGCACCTGGGGATAGGTTGATTGGCAACACTAAATGGTCCCTAGTGTGTGAATGTGAGTGTGAATGTTGTCTGTCTATCTGTGTTGGCCCTGCTATAAGGGGGCGACTTGTCCAGGGTGTACCCCGCCTTCCGCCCGATTGTAGCTGAGACAGGCGTCAGCGCCCCCCGCGACCCCAAAAGGGAATAAGCGGTAGAAAATGGATGGATGGATGGAAATTTAAAATCCCATGGTAATCGCATTTTTAGAAAGAAAAATCAAAAATTAAGTTTTTATCCTTAAATTTTGCAACCCTAATGTGTTTACCATGAATTGATTAACGTGGACTTAAACAAGTTGAAAATGTTATTGGGGTGTTACCATTTAGTGGGTCAATTGTACGGAATATGTACTGAACTGTGCTAATAAATACTAATAAAAGTATCAATCAATCAATCAATCCGTGAGTGACAGGAAGAAAAGTTTAGGTTGTTTCACGCCTCCTAAAAGTCTTTTCCAGACATTTTAAAAAGAAATGCGGCCCAATACCAGTGTCAATAAGTAGTAAATACAATAAAGGGGGGGGGAGACTTTTGGAGCGTGGAAAACAACATTATGGACTCCATAGTGGAATTCCTCAGGTCCTCGTTCACATGGTTGGGGGCGTTAATGTGTCTCTTTTATGTGTGTTGCTGGGGTATTTATTTGTATTCTTGTGTGTGTGTGTGTGTGTGTGTGTGTGTGTGTGTGTGTGTGTGTGTGTGTGTGTGTGTGTGTGTGTGTGTGTGTGTGTGTGTGAACAAGCTGCTGCTGCTGATTTGGGTCATTACCACCGTCTTCTCCCCAAGGGGCTCCGCAGAGGCAGAAGGGCGGGGGTGCATTCTCAATGTGTGTTTGTGTGTGTGTGTGTGTGTGTGTGTGTGTGTGTGTGTGTGTGTGTGTTTGCTTGTATTAGGGCGGGGTTATGTCCCTGAGGAACAGAGACCAATAAATCACTGCGCCCGTCTCTCCTCTGACGCCCAGCTTGTCTGATGAGGGACAGTGACGGGGCGGGGGTGTCATGTGACGAGGGGGGGGGGGGGGGAGGAGGGGTGTCATGTGACTAAGCTCCTGATGAGGCTGAATGGAGAAGGTGGTCAGTTATCGGGGGTTGGGGGTTACGTGTGGGCTGAACCCCCGTAGCAGGACTGAGGGCCCAGTGGGGGAATGAGGCAGCACAGACAATGATGACATCATCACCAAGGGACCAGAGTGAAGGACTTTTGATTGTGATAGAACAGGGGTCACCGACCTTTTTGAAACCAAAGGCTACTTCTTGGGTACTGACTAATGCGAAGGGCTACCAGTTTGATACACACTTAAATAAATTGCCAGAAATAACCAATTTGCTCAATTTACCTTTACTATATATATGTATATATATATATATATATATATATATATATATATATGTATGTATGTATAACAAAATGGGTATTTCCGTCTGTCATTCTATTACAAAAGGTTTTTTGTAGAGAATAAATGATGAAAAAAACACTTATTTGAACAGTTTAAAAGAGGAGAAAACAGGAAAAAAATGAAAATAAAATTTTTAAACATAGTTTATCTTCAATTTCGACTCTTTAAAAGTCAAAATTCACCCGAAAAAAAGAAGAGAAAAAGTAGCTGATTCGAATCTTTTTGAAAAAATGCAAAAATAATTTATGGAACATCATTAGTAATTTTTCCTGATTAAGATTAATTTTAGAATTTTGATGACATGTTTTAAATAGGTTGAAATCTAATCTGCACTTTGTTAGAATATATAACAAATTGGACCAAGCTATGTTTCTAACAAAGATAAATCACTATTTCTTCTAGATTTTGCAGAACAAAAAATTTAAAAGAAAATCAAAAGAATTTGAAATAAGATTTAAATGTAATTCTTAAGATTTTCTAGATTTGCCAGAACAACTTTTTGGAATTTTGATCAAAATAAGTTGGAAGAAATATTTTACAAATATTCTTCGTCGAAAAAACAGAAGCTAAAATGAAAAATTAAATTGAAATGTATTTATTATTCTTTACAATAAAAAAATAAATTTACTTGAACGTTGATTTAAATTCTCAGGAAAGAAGAGGAAGGAATATAAAAAGGTAAAAAGGTATATGTGTTTAAAAATCCCAAAATCATTTTTAAGGTTGTATTTTTTCTCTAAAATTGTCTTTCTGAAAGTTATAAGAAGCAAAGTAAAAAAAAATTATAATATTTTTTTCAAACAACTGAAGACCAAGTCTTTAAAATACTTTCTTGGATTTTCAAATTCTATTTGAGTTTTGTCTCTCTTAGAATTAAAAATGTCGAGCAAACCGAGACCAGCTTGCTAGTAAATAAGTAAAATTAAAAAAATAGAGGCAGCTCACTGGTAAGTGCTGCTATTTGAGCTATTTTTAGAACAGGCCAGCGGGCGACTCATCTGGTCCTTACGGGCGACCTGGTGCCCACGGGCACCGCGTTGGTGACCCCTGTGATAGAACATGGGAGAAGTTTCTTTGAAAGTTTCATACATTGTGCAAGCTCACACAGCCAGGTGGCACTGTTTGCCTTCTTGTGTGTACTTTCTAGTCCAGTCTGCCAGCTAAGGTCTTCATGTGAGTTGCAATGGAGGGAAAGACGGGCTGTTTCCGGGGTGGAGGTGTCAGTAATGAGACCACTACGCTGCTTGGTCTATATTGCCCATTTCATAGAGGCAGATCCTCACATGTGTTCAAAGGTGCCATCTTTATCCTTCATGATGGTCACGGCGGTGGAGCGGCTTGGACCAACCAGTCTTGATTTCAGTACTCTTTCTGAACATTTGACCACATATCATTTTATTTTACTTTCCTTTTCTTTGACACACTGCCATCAGAAGAGTCTGCCTGAGGAAGGGATCAGCAACTTATTGGATCTTCCTGGAACTTTTTCAAACATTAATAAAAATAGGAAAATATGTTTTATTGTGAGGGCTTCACGGTGGCAGAGGGGTTAGTACGTCTGCCTCACAATACGAAGGTCCTGCAGTCCTGGGTTCAAATCCAGGCTCGGGATCTTTCTGTGTGGAGTTTGCATGTTCTCCCCGTGAATGCGTGGGTTCCCTCCGGGTACTCCGGCTTCCTCCCACTTCCAAAGACATGCACCTGGGGATAGGTTGATTGGCAACACTAAATTGGCCCTAGTGTGTGAATGTGAGTGTGAATCTTGTCTGTCTATCTGTGTTGGCCCTGCGACTTGTCCAGGGTGTACCCCGCCTTCCGCCCGACTGTAGCTGAGATAGGCGCCAGCGCCCCCCGCAACCCCAAAAGGGAATAAGCGGTAGAAAATGGATGGATGGATGGATGTTTTATTGTGGTTTTAGTAGGAAAACCAACATGACACAAACTGTCCTATAATTGTAAGAAAGCCCACTGCTGATTATGTTTGTGTTTATGCTTCACCGGTGTGAGTATTTGGCAAGCACCGTTTTGTCCCACTAATTTCAGCGGTCTTTGAACTCACCGTAGTCGTGAGGACTGTGATGCAACAGACTGTGCCACTTTCTCCGACGCTGCCACAAAAAGATGTGTTTTATGCCACTCCTTCTTTGTCTTGTTTTGTCCACCAAACATTTTGTGCTGTACGTGAATGCAAAAGGTGAGCTTTGTTGATGTTATCGACATCCATTGTTTTCGTCCTCTCCAAGGTTCTCATAGTCATCATTGTCACCGACGTCCCACTGGGTGTGAGTTTTCCTTGCCCTTATGTGGGCCTACCGAGGATGTGGTAGTGGTTTGTGCAGCCCTTTGAGACACTAGTGATTTAGGGCTATATAAGTAAACTGATTGATTGATTGATTGATTGATTGATTGATTGACTTGTGTGGAGTGTTAATCAGGCAACTCTCCCGTCCAAAGGCAAAACCTAGTAACTCACTTCTAGCTGATTTTGAGAAAACAAAGGAAAAGCAATCTATCTTGATGCTGTCTTACAAAGAGCTACAAAGTCATCAAACGTATAAATGTTTTCTTGGGCTTTCATTTTCTTGCCGATTGAGCCACAGATTGAATCTGCTCTCATGAACGTGTGCCCTTCCTCCAGATATTTTATCGCGATCTCGGGTGGGCCCCATTCTGCGTTTGCACATTGGGCAAGAGCCGTGTACAGCGTCCGGTTTTTATTTTGACCTCCACAGTTATCTGCCCAGAAGAGTATGCAAGGGGAATCAAGAACAATACATTTAATGAAGGTGCTTGCAACGTCCTGGGCCAATCTTCCAAATATCCCCTCATGCCATAATATCACATAATCAGGTTGACTGTCGGCCCCAATTCGTGCAAATGTCTCATTAAAGACAATAAAACAGGGGTGTCAAACTCAAATACAGAGTGGGCCGAAATTTTAAACTGAACAAAGCCGTGGGCCAAGGATTGAATAAATTAACCTTTTAATAGGGACCCAAACAAGTTTTGCATTGAATATTGAACAAGCAAGACTTATATAACTCTATAGTAACATGCAAAATCGAGTTCCAAATAATAATAATAATAATTAAAAAATATCAATGGCATATCAAATAAAATTTAAATAAAAATTGAGTGCCTTTTTTCTATTTGCAGCCTTCTGAGGTAAATATCAAAATTAACTTTTTCCTCAGGCTAATAATACATTTGAAACTAAAATAACAATAATGAATAAATCAAACATTTAAACCTCGAAGTAGCAAGAGAAAATGCATGAATAAAACGTTAATTATTGCTCAGTTTGCTACACTGATTTGCTTTACCACTGAATATGGAACAAGCAATACTTATATAACTTAAAAGTGCAAAATCAACTTTCAAAAAACAAAACAAAACAAAAAACATCAATGGTAAAATAAATAAAATTTAAATAAAACATTTGATGCCTCTTTTCTATTTGCAGCCTTCTGGGGTAAATATCAACATTACATTTTTCCACAGGCTAATAAATCTTAAAATAAAATAACAATGAGATGGGTGGGGGGCGGGGTTATGTGGTAGCGGGGGGTGCATATTGTCGTGTCCCGGAATAGTTAGTGCTGCAAGCGGTTGTGGGTATTTGTTCTGTTGTGTCTATGTTGTGTTACGGTGCGGATGTTCTCCCGAAATGTGTTTGTCATTCTTGTTTGGTGTGGGTTCACAGTGCGGCGCATATTTTTAACAGTGTTAAAGTTGTTTATACGGCCACCCTCAGTCTGACCTGTATGGCTGTTGAGCAAGTATGCTGGCATTCACTTAAGTGTGTGTATAAGTCGCATATATTATGTGACTTGGCCGGCACGCTGTTTGTATGGAGGAAAAGCGGACGTGACAACATATTGTAGACAACGCTAAAGGCAGTGCCTTTTAGGCACGCCCCCAATATTGTTGTCCGGGTAGAAATCTGGAGAAATTCGGGAGAATGGTTGGAAAATCGGGAGGGTTGGCAAGTGTGAGTATTAGCGGTGAATGCAGTGTTACACCGGCTCTGCCGCTGTATAGTACCGGCGGGCCAGCTCAAATGTTAATTTGATATTGCCTCAAGAGCCAAATGAAATTGCACGGCGGGCCAAATTTGGCCCACGGGCCAGAGTTTGACACCCATGCAATAAGGCGACTGACAAAGAAGCTCCGATTGGTCCCTTGAGATACTAGGTTTTTCTGTTGTATCTACGCAGTTATGTGGTAGTTGCTAGGTCCTGCCATGCGCGTAACAGCTTACTTACGGAACAAATTACAATATCGCATACACTAATGTAAAGCATATCACCTAGGAACTCCAAAATTATTTTCCAGCTCAGTTTTGACCAAAATTGAGTTACTGGGTTTTGCCTTTGGACGGGAGAACTGTGGTCACTACATGACTGTAAGCTAATCGATGCTAACATGCTATTTAGGCAAGCTGTATGTACATATTGCATCATTATGCCTTGTTTGTAGGTAGAGTTTAGTTCAATTAAGTTCCTCTACTTATGTCCTCTGTGTTTTTGATTTATATTTGCATTAGGGCTGGCCGATATGGCCTTTTTTTAATAGCTCGATATTTTTAGGCCATATCGCGAAATTCAGAATCAATTCAAATTTTTTTTTAAATCGATATTTTTTTATATTTTTTTTTAATCAATCCAACAAACCAATCAATACACAGCAATACCATAACAATGCAATCCAATTCCAAAACCAAACCTGACCCAGTAACACTCAGAACTGCAACAAACAGAGCAATTGAGAGGAGACACAAACACGACACAGAACAAGCCAAAAGTAGTGAAACAAAAATGAATATCATCAACAACAGTATCAATATTCGTTATAATTTCAGCATAGAAGTGATTAAAAATCCCTCATTGACATTATCATTAGACATTTGTAAGGATAAAAAAAAAGAACAATAGTGTCACAGTGGCTTACACTTGCATCGCATCTCATAAGCTTGACAACACACTGTGTCCAATGTTTTCTCAAAGATAAAATAAGTCATATTTTTGGTTTGTTTAATAGTTGAAACAAATTTACATTATTGCAATCAGTTAATAAAACATTGTCCTTTACAATTATAAAAGCTTTTAAAAAAAAATCTACTACTCTGCTAGCATGTCAGCAGACTGGGGTAGATCCTGCTGAAATCCTATGTATTGAATGAATACAGAATCGTTTTGAATCGGAAAAATATCGATTTTGAATCGAAAAAATCGATATATAATCGAACCGCGACCCCAAGTTTTGATATTGAATCGAATCATGGGACACCCAAAGATTTGCCGCCCTAATAAAAGTATTTATAAAGGATTTTTGAATTGTTGCTATTTTTAGAATATTTTTGAAAAATGTCACGTACCCCTTGGCATACCTTCAAGTACCCCCAGGGGTACGCATACCCCCATTTGAGAACTACTGGTATACACGGTCACAAAGTATTGTTTTTTTTTCACGTTTGCCGTTATAAAGGAGTTGTGTGTAGTGGAATATATTTAAGATCAATAAAACACAATTTCAAATCTATTTAAATGCGCTCTATAGAGGTTTAAAATCAAACATTTTGATTAAGCTGGCGACAGGCTTTCTTTTCTGCTTCTTACGCAATCTTTGTTGTTGTGAGACTATTCCCTGTACAACAGGGGTCGGGAACCATTTTGGCTCAGAGAGCCAAGAAGCCATATATTTTAAAATGTATTTCCCTAAGAGCCATATAATATTTTTTTTAACACTGAACACAACTAAACGCGTGCATTTTTAACTGAGACCTACATTTCCAGAGTATAACCCAGGGGTAGGGAACCTATGGCTCGGGAGCCAGATGTGGCTCTTTTGATGACTGCATCTGGCTCTTGGATAAATCTGAGCTGATGTTGCTTAAAACGATAAGTAATGAATAATTTCACTTGTAACCACAGTGTTAAAAATAATGTTCAAAATATAAAACATTCTCATGCATTTTTAATCCATCCATCCATGCAAGAAGTTGCGTTAATGGTAAGAAGTTATTTAGTTATTATTGGTTAGTGTGGGGCTTGCCCTCCTAGGGGTTCTTCAGACCCCCAACCACCGACATGAGAACCTGTTTCAGGGTTGCAATATTGTTTTA
The DNA here is from genome assembly GCF_033978795.1 of Nerophis ophidion. NCBI lineage: Eukaryota > Metazoa > Chordata > Actinopteri > Syngnathiformes > Syngnathidae > Nerophis > Nerophis ophidion. The sequence continues at coordinate 8,479,068 of NC_084632.1, forward strand.
TTTTTCAATAAGTCTCTCAGTTGTTTTCCAGCAATTGTATTTCCAGCCCCAACCCCATCTCTCCTCTTGGCTGCTGTTTATAACAGAGCGACAATTGAATAGATAACAAGGCCCAGGTGGGCCATCTACGCACCTGTCGCTGCAGGCCCGCAGGCCACGCCCCTCCACAGTTAGCTTCAGAATAACAATGTTATTACAAATAATAAGAGACCTATTATACTCTAGAAATGTTGGTCTTACTTAAAAATGCACGTGTTTAGTTGTGTTCAGTGTTAAAAAAAAAAATTATATGGCTCTTACGGAAATACATTTTAAAATATTTGGCTTTTCGGCTCTTTCAACCAAAATTGTTCCCGACCCCTGCTATAATAGCTCTCTCATTCTTTGTAATAACATTGTTATTCTGAAGTTAACTGTGGAGGGGGCGTGGCCTGCGGGCCTGCAGCAAAGCGGGATGTTGCCAGGACCGGCCTCAAAATCAGTGACAGGTGCGTAGACGGCCCACCTGGGCCTTTTTATCTAATCACCTGTCGCTCTGTTATAAACAGCAGCCAGGAGGAGAGACGGGATTGAGGCTGGAGCCAGAGCGCGAGTGAGGACGAAAGAGAAAAAGACAATTGCTGGAAAGCAACTGAGAGAAAAATAAAATAAAACAATATTGCAACCCTAAAACAGGCTCTTGGTGGTCTGAAGAACCCCCAGGAGGACAAGCCCCACTCTAACCAATAATAAATAAATTACTTCTTACCATTAACGCAACTTCTTGATCATAAAAATGCATGAGAATGTTTTATATTTTGAATGTTATTTTTAACACTGTGATTACAAGTGGAATTATTCATTACTTGTCGTGTTAAGCAATGTCAGCTCAGATTTATCCGAGAGCCAGATGCAGTCATCAAAAGAGCCACATCTGGCTCAAGAGCCATAGGTTCCCTACCCCTGCCGTACAAGAATCTAAGAGTTCTAGTTCTGTGTGTTCTAATCTGTTTTCCAAACTCAGACTTTCAGTATATTCATGTAAAGGATTGGGCAACCGGCCTCAGATGTTAATATTCATAGAATAATGATGACACATCCCAGGGTTTAGCGTGCTAATATAGTACGTGTGGCTAGGGCCGTGGTCAGTATGACATCATCATATCATTTGCAATACTCCCTCAGTCATTTTCTCTTAGCAAATACAAAAAGAACTGGTTAGCATTTACTACTTTGTCTGCTGAAAGACTCATTGTCTAAATTGGAAGGCTGCAGCGCCACCTTGCCACACCCGCTGGATGACACATGCTTTATTTCCTCAAATTGGATACAATTAGGCTGGCATCCAACGCTCGTTCTGTGAAGTTTCAGGAAGTTTGGGGTGGGTTGAAAAGTAGTTGAAAGGCAGATAATTGATGAGCCTTTTGTCTGCTTTTGTGTATTGCAGCAGTGTGTCGGGGACACTCAGGGGTGCAGTTGTCGGGGGCTCGTTGGAAATATTTGCCTCGACTTGTTTGACTGATGCATGAAGAAGAAAGTCACGTTAGCTGTCACTAAAGTAGCCGATTCCGAACAAAAGTAGAATGTGACCCTGCGCATATTTAGTCACTAAAATGTGAACACAAAAGTAGATACTTTTTTTGTGTGGACTTTTTGACATACACAGCCCAGAAATACAATTAAACACATGTCAAACAAGTAACTCACTATAATATGATCAATAAAAAAAAAAAAATAAAAAAAAAATGCATCAGTCAAACAAGTCAAGGCAAATATTGCCAACGAGCCCCAGACAAGTGCACCCCTGAGTGTCCCCGACACACTGCTGCAATACACAAAAGCAGACAAAAGGCTCATCAATTATCTGCCTTTCAATTACTTTTCAATTGAGGTTGAATTTGAGATTATGTTCTTTTACATATTGTTGGAAACCACCCCACACTTCCCCAAACTTTAAAACTACACGCTTGACCACTTTTTTTGAGGAATTTGTTAGGATAATCTGTATTTCAGTCCTTGACCAATCGCCACTGCCATACACCCACTGATGTATACCCACTGACGTGCACCCACTGCCGTTCACCCACTGCCGTTCACCCACTGCCGTATACCCACTGCCATATACCCACTGATGTATACCCACTGACGTATACCCACTGATGTATACCCACTGACGTATACCCAATGACGTATACCCACTGCCATATACCCACTGCCATATACTCACTTCCGTGTACCCACTGCCGTATACCCACGGACGTATACCCACTGATGTATACCCACTGAAGTATATCCACTGCCGTATACCCACTGCCGTATACCCACTGACGTACACACACTGAAGTATACCCACTGCCCTATACCCACTGCCATATACCTACATCCGTGTACCCACTGCCGTATACCCACGGACTTACACCCACTGACGTATACCCACTAATGTATACCCACTGCCGTATACCCACTGACGTACACACACTGACGTACACACACTGACGTACACCCACTGACGTACACCCACTGACGTATATCCACTGACATATACCCACTGATGTATACCCACTGACGTATACCCACTGAAGTATATCGACTGCCGTATACCCACTGATGTATACCCACTGACGTATACCCAATGACGTATACCCACTGCCATATACCCACTGCCATATACTCACTTCCGTGTACCCACTGCCGTATACCCACTGCCGTATACCCACTGAAGTATACCCACTGACATATACCCACTGACGTATACCCACTGACGTATGCCCAATGACGTATGCCCACTGCCATATACCCACTGCCATATACCCACTGCCGTATACCCACTTCCGTGTACCCACTGCCGTATACACACTGACGTATACCCACTGACGTATACTCACTGACATATACCCACTGACGTATACCCACTGACGTATACCCACTGCCGTATATCCACTGACGTATACCCACTGATGTATACCCACTGACGTATACCCACTGAAGTATATCGACTGCCGTATACCCACTGACATATACCCACTGCTATATACCAACTTCTGTGTACCCACTGACATATACCCACTGACGTATACCCACTGCCGTATACCCACTGACATATACCCACTGACGTATACCCACTGACGTATACCCACTGAAGTATATCGACTGCCGTATACCCACTGACATATACCCACTGATATATACCCACTGCTATATACCCACTTCTGTGTACCCACTGACGTATACCCACTGACGTATACCCACTGAAGTATATCCACTGCCGTATACCCACTGCCATATACTAACTTCTGTGTACCCACTGCTGTATACCCACTGACGTATACCCACTGAAGTATATCCACTGCCGTATACCCACTGACATATACTAACTTCTGTGTACCCACTGCCGTATACCCACGGAGTACACCCACTGATGTATACCCACTTTAGTATATCCACTGCCGTATACCCACTGCCATATACCCACTTACATATACCCACTGACGTATACTCACTGAAGTATACCCACTGCCGTATACCCACTGCCGTATACCCACTGCCATATACCCACTTCCGTGTACCCACTGCCGCATACCCACGGACGTATACCCACTGAAGTATATCCACTGCCGTATACCCACTGCCGTATACCCACTGCCTTGTACCCACTGACATGTACCCACTGCCGTATACCCACGGACGTGTACCCACGGACGTACACCCACTGACGTACACCCACTGATGTATACCCACTGAAGTATATCCACTGCTGTATACCCACTGCCTTGTACCCACGGACGTGTACCCACGGACGTACACCCACGGATGTACACCCACTGCCGTACACCCAATGATGTATACCCACTGACGTATACCCACTGCCATATACCCACTGCCGTATTACCACTGCCGTACACCCACTGACGTATACCCAATGATGTATACCCAATGATGTATACCCACTGACGTATACCCACTGCCATATACCCACTGCCGTATACCCACTGACGTACACTCACTGACATATACCCAATGACGTATACCCACTGACGTATACCCACTGCCATATACCCACTGCCGTATACCCACTGACGTACACTCACTGACATATACCCAATGACGTATACCCACTGACGTATACCCACTGCCATATACCCACTTCCGTGTACCCACGGACGTATACCCACTGACGTATACCCACTGACGTATACCCACTGCCATATACCAACTTCTGTGTACCCACTGACATATACCCACTGACGTATACCCACTGCCATATACCCACTGCCGTATTACCACTGCCGTACACCCACTGACGTATACCCAATGATGTATACCCAATGATGTATACCCACTGACGTATACCCACTGCCATATACCCACTGCCGTATACCCACTGACGTACACTCACTGACGTATACCCAATGACGTATACCCACTGACGTATACCCACTGCCATATACCCACTTCCGTGTACCCACGGACGTATACCCACTGCCGTATACCCACTGACGTACACTCACTGACGTATACCCAATGACGTATACCCACTGACGTATACCCACTGCCATATACCCACTTCCGTGTACCCACGGACGTATACCCACTGACGTATACCCACTGACGTATACCCACTGCCGTACACCCACTGACGTATACCCACTGCCATATACCAACTTCTGTGTACCCACTGACATATACCCACTGACGTATACTCACTGAAGTATATCCACTGCCGTATACCCACTGCCGTATACCCACTGCCATATACCCACTTCCGTGTACCCACTGCCGTATACCCACGGACGTATACCCACTGACGTATACCCACTGAAGTATATCCACTGCCGTATACCCACTGCCTTGTACCCACTGACATGTACCCACTGCCGTATACCCACGGACGTACACCCACTGCCATATACCCACTGATGGATATATGGCCTCAAGTTGTTGGCACGGCCACTCTACCAACCGACCTATACTGCCCCAGTGGGTATGTACCCAGTGGGTATATACTGGGTATATACCCACTGGGGCGGTATAGCTCAGTTGGTAGAGTGGCCGTGCCAACAACTTGAGGGTTGCAGGTTCGATCCTTGCTTCCGCCATCCTAGTCACTGCCGTTGTGTCCTTGGGCAAGACACTTTACCCACCTGCTCCCAGTACTACCCACACTGGTTTAAATGTAACTTAGATATTGGGTTTCACTATGTAAAGCACTCTGAGTCACTAGAGAAAAAGCGCTATATAAATATAATTCACTTCACTTCACTGACGTATACTCACGGACATATATACCCACTGCCGTATACACACGGACCTATACCCACTGCTGTATACCCACTGACGTGCACCCACTGATGTATACCCACTGACGTGCACCCACTGACGTATACCCACTGATGTATACCCACTGACGTATACCCACTGATGTATACCCACTGACGTGCACCCACTGCTGTATACCCACTGACGTGCACCCACTGACGTATACCCACTGATGTATACCCACTGATGTATACCCACTGCCATATACCCACTGCTGTATACCCACTGACGTGCACCCACTGACGTATACCCACTGATGTATACCCACTGCCATATACCCACTGATGTATACCCACTGCCATATACCCACTGATGTATACCCACTGCCATATACCCACTGATGTATACCCACTGACGTGCACCCACTGCCTTATACCCACCGACACTGTAAATGGAAAAACAGTACTGCTGTTTTTAAAGTAAAAAAGGCAGCTCAGTTGCCAGAATTTTACTGTGAAATGTACATTTGTTGTTTTTTTTTACTGTAAATTAAAAAAAAACCCTGCAATTTTACAGTAAAATTTTGGCACCTGAACTGCCAGGTTTTTTTCTGTTTTTGTATTTACTGCAAATCATCAAGTGTATATTTTTGGTTGTATTACTGTAAATGCCAAAACAACACCACAGTTTATTACAGTAAAAAAAAAAAAGTACTGTTTTTTCATTTAGAGAAAAATGCTGTAAAAACCACAGTAAATTTCACATTTTTACCATGAAATCTTTCGCTACTTTTACATTGCACAATTTGATGGATAACTTGCTTTGATATCATTATTATTAGTATTTATTTCAATTTAAAAAATGGTTTGAATGTTTGATCATATATTTATGCATATTTAGACAATATTTAAGTTAACATCATTCACGATTGCATATTTTTTTTTTTATGCCAAAATAGAAAGAAAGAAGACATTTAGTAAGAAAAGTTACAGAAATGTATTGATACGTATTATTTCCAGGCTTTCGAGGGCCACATAAAATGAAGTGGCCTTGACTTTGACACATGTGATGTAGATCTGATGCACAGATTTATTTTAGAAAATAGAAGTGTTGCATATTTCTCTTGTTGCCTTATTTGTATTTGACTTTATTGCAAACCCCGTTTCCATATGAGTTGGGAAATTGTGTTAGATGTAAATATAAACAGAATACAATGATTTGCGAATCATTTTCAACCCATATTCAGTTGAATATGCTACAAAGACAACATATTTGATGTTCAAACTGATAAACACTTTTTTTAAGCAAATAATCATTAACTTTAGAATTTGATGTCAGCAATACGTGACAAAGAAGTTTGGAAAGGTGGCAATAAATACTGATAAAGCTGAGGAATGCTCATCAAACACTTATTTGGAACATCCCACAGGTGTGCAGGCTAATTGGGAACAGGTGGGTGCCATGATTGGGTATAAAAACAGCTTCCCAAAAAATGCTAAGTCTTTCACAAGAAAGGATGAGGCGAGGTACACCCCTTTGTCCACAACTGTGTGAGAAAATAGTCAAACAGTTTAAGAACAACGTTTCTCAAAGTGCAATTGCAAGAAATTTAGGGATTTCAACATCTACGGTCCATAATATCATCAAAAGGTTCAGAGAATCTGGAGAAATCACTCCACGTAAGCAACATGGCCGGAAACCAACATTGAATGACCGTGACCTTGGATCCCTCAGACGGCACTGTATCAAAAACCGACGTCAATCTCTAAAGGATATCACCACATGGGCCCAGGAACACTTCAGCAAACCACTTTCACTAAATACAGTTCGTCGCTACATCTGTAAGTGTAAGTTAAAGCTCTGCTATGCAAAACGAAAGCCATTTATCAACAACATCCAAAAACGCCGTCGGCTTGTCTGGGCCCGAGATCATCTAAGATGGACTGATGCAAAGGGGGAAAGTGTTCTGTGGTCTGACGAGTCCACATTTCAAATTGTTTTTGGAAACTGTGGACATTTGTGTCCTCAGGAACAAAGAGGAAAAGAACCATCTGGATTGTTATAGGCGCAAAGTTCAAAAGAAAAAAAAATAGAAGATTAAAATAACATTTAAAAAATCGGTCTTAGCCTAGGCCCTGGAGTGGGGGTGCAGACTGAGGCCAAGGGGGAAAAAAAACAAAAAAAACAACAACAACTCATAGCCATAGTACACATCCCTCTTCGGATCCAAGACAGCACCGAGAGTCCCATCCACAGGAAACCATCCCAAGCGGAGGCGGATCAGCAGCGTAGAGATGTCCCCAACCGATACACAGGCGAGCGGTCCATCCTGGGTCCCGACGAGCGGTCCAGCCTGGGTCTCGACTCTGGACAGCCAGTACTTCATCCATGGTCATCGGACCGGATCCCCTCCACAAGGGACATAGGAGAAAAAAGAAAAGAAGCGGCAGATCAACTGGTCTAAAAAGGAGGTCTATTTAAAGGCTAGAGTATACAGATGAGTTTTAAGGTGAGACTTAAATGCTTCAACTGAGGTGGCATCTCGAACTGTTACCGGGAGGGCATTCCAGAGTACTGGAGCCCGAACGGAAAACGCTCTATAGCCCGCAGACTTTTTTTGGGCTCTAGGAATCACTAATAAGCCTGAGTCTTTTGAACGCAGATTTCTTGCCGGGACATATGGTACAATACAATCGCAAGATAGGCTGGAGCTAGACCGTGTAGTATTTTATACGTCAGTAGTAAAACCTTAAAGTCACATCTTAAGTGCAGGTGAGCCAGTACTATCGACTCGTCACCCCCAAGAACCGAATCCAATCGTTGTGGTGCCCAAAGATTCACAGCCCAAAGAACTCCCTTCAGCAAGTTTCCCTTTGAGACCGTCACACGTCACTTGTGAAGACTTTGAAACCGCAATAAAAAAAATGTGACCACATCTTCTGTGCCACTGCCTGCAGAACCACACAAGACAAGACAGAAATGCTTTTATTGATGCTGATTCTATGATCCGTATTAATATCACACCCCTTCTTTGGTCCTGATTACAGAGCGATGAAGTCACCTGCCAAGTTCCCCAGGACTCCCACTTGTTTGTCCTTCAAAGCCTCCCCGTCTTCTCCCACATTCCTCAGCTCCAACTTGTGATTATCAAGGTATGCAGGCCTCCTCTCTCCTCTCTCCTCCTGTCCTTTGTTTTGGCCTCGGCGTGCAGGATCCCAGCGAACACGTGTTTACTCACACTCGGCGTACGTGCGTCGGAAAGTACGGCGTGCGTTTACGACCTCGCATGGGACAGCTAAAACCAAAATCTCCTGTTTGGAAGTGTTGTGGGGCTGGGGGGGGGGGGGGGTGACTTTGATGTCCCATGGCGGTGGGAGAGAAGCTATTTAACCGCTGGAGCTCAGCCAACACACACACACACACACACACACACACACACACACCCTCATCCGACCTGCCAATAGCAATATACCGTGTGTGTCCTTCACTTATCTTTTTCTATTATCTATATTATTTCGACCCCCCCCCAGACCTTCCTGTGCACCCTGCTGTGAACACACACACACACACACACACACACACACACACACACACACACACACACACACACACACACACGCACATGCAAAATAAATCCACATCGTCCTTTTTGGGAAGCTTTTTATTCTAATAAGAGCCGTACATTAAAATTCAACAAGGGGAAAACGGCAATAAAATGTCCCCCTTCTTTCTTCAGTCTTCCTTCCTTCTTCACTCGCTCCCTCGCTCCTCTTCATCCCCTCACACACAAACACACACACACCGCGACCCAATGTGCGCACACACATTTTTTTCATCAGTGGTCTGCCCCCCCCCACTGACTCGTCTTTCTCAGCATCCCCCCCGCTGTCCTTCATCCTTTATTCTCTTCTTCCTCCCTCCCCCCTCCACCCTTACACACACACACACACACACACGCACACACACACACACACACACACACGCACACACACATCTATATTTTCCAACTCCACCTCTGGCAGGTTGTGATTTCCACTGTCAGAAATTGCTTTTTCAATATCTCTCCCTCTAATTATGAGCCCCGCTAAAGGGGTCTTGCCACCAGAATACCAATTTTCTACCATTTATTTCCTTTTTCGCCGGAATAATTCTCATGTTCTTGGCGATGAAGACATCACACACACACGCACACACACACACACACACACACACGCTCACAGGGAGGTGTGTGTGCTTTTGCAACATTCACACCAGTGTGGGCCCTTCCATTCCTTCCCTTGAGGTAGTGATTAGCAAAAAACACAAGGGAGGATGATGATGATGATGATGATGATGATGATGCACATCTTTTTTATCTTCCACGCCGGCGAGGACACAATGTTAGGATTTCAAAATGCACCAGCTGCTTTTGTGGCGAGAAGCAGGAAAACCACAGAGTCTGGATACAAGCCGCCACACCACAGCAAGCTGCTTGCTGGGAGCGACGTGGCAGCCGTGAACGAAGCGTTCCTTTTTAAACCGACTCTTTTCGAGTGAACGACGTTGTTGTTGTTTTTTTGCCCGACATATTTTTCCCCTTTTTCAGGCCGCACTTTAATTACTGCCATCTACTGTACATGCATGTGGTTGGAAAAACAAGGATGGACAATTCAAACCCTTAAAGGCCTACTGAAACCCACTACTAGCGACCACGCAGTCTGATAGTTTATATATCAATGATGAAATATTAACATTTCAACACATGCCAATACGGCCTTTTTAGTTGACTAAATTGCAATTTTAAGTTGAAAACGTCGCGGAATGATGGTTGGAGGGGACATATTATCCCAGCACCACTTACGGCTAAAAGTCGTCTCTTTTCATCGCATAACTACAAAGTATTTCGGACATCTGTGTTGCTGAATCTTTTGCAATTTGTTCAATTAATAATGGAGACGTCAAAGAAGAATGCTGTTGGTGGAAAGCGGTGGATTGCCGCTGCCTTTAGCAACCGAAACACTGCCAGTGTTTCTTTGTTTATTGTGAAGCTTTAGCAAACATGTTTCTCTACCACATGTCAACCAGCAAGTTTTTTGGATGAGACAGTTGTGATATTAATTCGGCTCTTACCGGAGACTTGTGCGGAGTTAGCGTCCTCCTGCAGCAGCTGTCATCTTGGCTCCTCCATTTGCTTAATTCTCTCAGAGACACTGGCGGTCACCGCTCCCCTCCGACTTTCAGATATGACTTTATATTCTCACTAAAACACTATTAACCCAATAAGCAGATAAGGGATTTTCCAGAATCATCCTAGTAAAGGTGTCTAATAACATCTGAATCACTCCCACCGCACTTGCCTTTTTTTTTCTTTTCTAGTGCTTCACTCTAACTTTCCTCATCCACAAATCTTTCATCCTCGCTCAAATTAATTGGGAAATCGTCGCTTTCTTGGTTAGAATCGCTCGCGCTGCTGGTGGCCATGATTATAAACAATGTGAGGATGTGAGGAGCTCCACAACACGTGACGTCACGCACACATCGTCTGCGACTTCCGGTACAGGCAAGGCTTTTTTATTAGCGACCAAAAGTTGCGAACTTTATTGTCGATGTTCTCTACTAAATCCTTTCAGCAAAAATATGGCAATATCGCGAAATGATCAAGTATGACACATAGAATGGACCTGCTATCCCCGTTTAAATAAGAAAATCTCATTTCAGTAAGCCTTTAAAGGCCTACTGAAACCCACTACTACCGACGACGCAGTCTGATAGTTTATATATCAATGATGAAATATTAACATTGCAACACATGCCAATACAGCTGGTTTAGTTTACTAAATTGCAATTTTAAATTTCCCGCGAGGTATCCTGTTGAAAACGTCGCGGAATGATGACGCGTGCGTTGGACGTCTCGGGTTGTAGCGGACATTTTTTTCCAGCCCGATCCAGGCTATAAGTAGTCTGCTTTAATCGCATAATTACACAGTATTCTGGACATCTGTGTTGCTGAATCTTTTGCAATTTGTTCAATTAATAATGGAGAACTCAAATAAGAAAGATGTAGGTGGGAAGTGTTGTATTGCAGCTGCCTTTAGCAACACAAACACAGCCGGTGTTTCCTTGTTTACATTCCCGAAGGTGAAGCTTTACTATGGAACAGAGCGGTCAAACGAACATGGTTCCTGACCACATGTCATCCGGCAGGTTTCGGTGATAAAATTGTGGTAATAAGTTGGCTCTTACCGTAGACATGAGCGGAGCTTGCGTCCTGCTGCAGCTGCGTGGCTTCCCTCAGAGACACTGGCGGTCACCACACCCGTGGCCAAACGCCTCCGACTTTCAGGTACCATATAATCCCACTAAAACACTAGTAACACAATAGGCAGATAAGGGATTTTCCAGAATTATCCTAGTAAATGTGTCTAATAACGTCTGAATCGCTCTCATTGCCCTCCCCTTTTTTTTCCTTTTATTCCTTTACTCTCACTATCCTCATCCACAAATGTTTCATCCTCTCTCAAATTAATGGGTAAATCGTCGCTTTCTCGGTCTGAAGCCACTGGGAACTGATTTTTGTTGTTTTTAACCCTTTTGAAATTATGATAATGTTCCCCTTTAAGAACCCCTGGTCTATCCTATCCTCCACTCAGATCAAATCATTTCAATATTAACACAGTCGCGAGAGTCCAGTCCAAAGCGGATCCAACACAGCAGCGAGAGTCCTGCTCACAGCGGGATCCGCTTTGGACTGGACTCTCGCGACTGTGTTGGATCCAATATGGATTGAACTTTCACAGTATCATGTTCGAACCAGCTAAGAACCGCTTCACGGTGGCAGAGGGGTTAGTGCGTCTGCCTCACAATACGAAGGTCCTGCAGTCCTGGGTTCAAATCCAGGCTCGGGATCTTTCTGTGTGGACTTTGCATGTTCTCCCCGTGAATGCGTGGGTTCCCTCCGGGTACTCCGGCTTCCTCCCACCTGCAAAGACATGCACCTGGGGATAAGTTGATTGGCAACACTAAATTGGCCCTAGTGTGTGAATGTGAGTGTGAATGTTGTCTGTCTATCTGCGATGAGGTGGCGACTTGTCCAGGGTGTACCCCGCCTTCCGCCCGATTGTAGCTGAGATAGGCGCCAGCGCCCCCCGCGGCCCCAAAAAAGGGAATAAGCGGTAGAAAATGGATGGGATGGATGGATGTTCGAACCGCTCGACATCCATTGCTTTCGTCCTCTCCAAGGTTCTCATAGTCATCATTGTCACCGACGTCCCACTGGGTGTGAGTTTTCCTTGCCCTTATGTGGGCCTAACGAGGATGCGGTAGTGGTTTGTGCAGCCCTTTGAGACACTAGTGATTTAGGGCTGTATAAGTAAACATTGATTGATTGATTGATTGAATATTGATCAACAGAACTATACATAATCATGTGTATATTTGTAGCAATGTGTTTCATCCAATGTTCACCTATTTATCTATTAAAAAAAAAAAAATCAACTCTTTTGGTGAGTCAAAAAAAGCGTCTCCTTTAAAAGGAGCCGAAATTCCCACGACTAGAACCCTCCCCCCTGTTGCCAGGAAGGGGTTAACCCCAGCGTGAGCCTTCCGCCCCCCCCGCCCCCCTACACTCCCCTTTGATTGACGTGCTGCTTCATCGCTCCAATCAGAGAAGGGACAGTTACCACCCCACGTGGGCACGCCGGCCGCTGATTGGCTGAAATCGCCAAGGCTTTTTCCCCAACCCCACGTGGAGCTTTTCATTCAATCAATGAGAACACAACCACGGACACTTTTTCCTCCTCTATAAAGGAACTTCAAATAAATAATAATGGAAGCGTAGTCGAATATGAATATATACTCATTCCGACAAGAAACTACTTCGTATTAGTTTTGATATAAAAAACAAAATATATGTGGGGCTGCCCCCCTCCCCCGTCCTTTAAGCAGGGCCACTCATATGTTTGTGTCCCATTGCGGGTGAGAGAGGAGGGTGAGGCTGTGAAAAGAGGGAGACAAAAGAGGCTCCGCTTGCATTCAATGCGCCTCTGCCGCAAGCCTGCAAGCAACACAGACGCTCTCTCTTCTTCAGCCTGCACGGGAAGTTTGGACACTTTTGGCGCAGCGAGGCGGCCGGCAGAGGACCCCCGGTGGAAGGGCTCCCATAGGCCGAGCAGAGGACCGGAGGAAGGGCTCTCATAGACCGAGCAGAGGACCGTAGGAAGGGCTCTCATAGACCGAGCACAGGACCGGAGGAAGGGCTATCACAGACCGAGCAGAGGACCGGAGGAAGGGGCCTCATAGACGAACAGAGGACCGGAGGAAGGGCTCTCATTGACCGAGCAGAGGACCGGAAGAAGGGGTCTCATAGACCGAGCAGAGGACCGGAAGAAGGGGTCTCATAGACCGAGCAGAGGACCGGAGGAAGGGCTCTCATAGACCGAGCAGAGGACCGGAGGAAGGGCTCTCATAGACCGAGCAGAGGACCGGAGGAAGGGCTCTCATAGACCGAGCAGAGGACCGGAGGAAGGGCTCTCATAGACCGAGCAGAGGACTGGAAGAAGGGATCTCATAGACTGAGCAGAGGACCGGAGGAAGGACTCTCACAGACCGAGAAGAGGACCGGAGGAAGGACTCTCAAAGGCCGATCACAGAACCGGAGGAAGGACTCTCACAGACCGAGCAGAGGACCGGGCGCTCCTCCTCTCTGCTCCCCCCCACCCCCGGCCTCAAGCGTGGAGAGCTGGGCGGCGGTGCTCCGGGAAGAACCGCAGCCAGAACAAAGGAGGCGAGCGGAGCGGAGAGCAGCTTCCACCTCGTTATTCCTCTCTTCTCCCCAAACAGGATCAATGTATCAGTAAAAAAAAACAAAAACAAAACAACAACAACCGAGGCTCCAACCGAGTATTTCTCCGTCAAGCTTACCGGGGAGACAAGAAGGACAAGACCCGCGCAGAGACGCACGTTGGCGGCCAGGATGTTCCCTCAAAATCGACCACCGGTGAGTAATCGTCTATTTTGTATCATTTTGTTGTAAGTGAGACAACTTTAGAGACTCCACCATTCCTCCTCATTGTCACACTACTGGAGTGCAATGATGGTGAAGAAGTCTGTCCAACTCATCTTCTTGATGACACCTCTGTCAATGTTTCTTGTGCCCACTTTTAAAAACCTCATAATACTCCCTGAAATGTGCAAGAAAGTAGCATTCACCTTGTTTTAACTAAGCATGTCCATTGTTAAAAGTTAGAAATGCACCTAAAATTGCGGCACGGGGGCCATTTGCGGCCCGCAGCTAATCGTTTCCCGGCCCGCCACACATTCTGCAAAAATTGCAAAATTGATAGTATTGCAAAATAAATAAAAAATACATTTAAAAAAAAGTGGAATGAGGTGAAATGTAATGAGAAAAAGTGGCAATGCTGACAGAAAGCTGCCATGCAGGCAGTTTTTTTCCCTTTTGTCTTTATTTTCTTTTTTTTTCATTGCTCAAAAAAAAGGACAAAATTATCTATTAGTTAAAAATTATCACTTTAAAATGTTTAATGTTGAAAAGATATTGCATGTGGTTGCCATTTAAAAACATCAAAGTTTTGACAAAAGAGCATTAAACAAACAAAATAATAGTTCAAACTTAAAATCGACAGATATATCTGAAGTTGATGTTGAAATCTAAGTGGTAAAAGTAAAAAAAAAAAACTAATAAAAATGCATCACTTTATGAGTGGTGAACCTTTCGGATCTCAAATACCGTATTTCCTTGAATTGCCACCGGGGCGCTAATTAATTTAAAACCTCTTCTCACTCCTGCGTTTACCAAAGGCATGCGGTAAAAGTAAGCATGCGCTAATTATTTTAAAACCTCTTCTCACTCCGGCACTTACCAAAGGTATGCAGTAAAAATTTGAGTGTGATGTAAGCTTGGACCTTAAATCCTACTGAATAGCTCTTAATCTTCTTCCCTTTATGCAATTTCAAATTACCGGTATTGAAATCAGCCGCCTCCTCCATTTTGAAAATGATGACTCGTGACGTCACGAGTTTGACCAGGCAGTAATACTAAGCATGCACTAATTATTTTGGGAAGCGAGTTTGACCCGGCAGTAATTCAAGGCATGCGTATATTATATCCCCTGCGGCGATTAAAGGAAATACGGTATATTTAGTAGGATTTTATTTAACTTTTCACTGTGTTTATTCAAAAATATTAAATAATTAAAATCAACGGTGTCCTGCATTATTGATCTTTGAGGGCTTTATTTGCTAAATAAAGGAACTCTCCTGAAGGAATCAATAAAGTACTATCTATCTATCTAAATACTGCATATATCAGTTTTACTATAAAAAACAAAGTTGTCTTTGACAGAAAAGGCATAAAACCTTATTTGTTTTACTTTATATCAAACTCAAGTTGATATAGAGATTTACTGTAAGCATTAAATAAATACAAAAATAATAATTTGACTTATTTTAACATTTTAGTGACTGAGACCCTCTATGCTCACCAGGAGCCCTAAGGATTAAAAAAAAAAATCCATATATTTTGTTATGGTTTGAAAATGAAAAATATCAAAATGGCCCCCGCATGCTTAAATTTTTCCGTTCGCGGCCCTCTGTGGAAAAAGTTTGGACACCCCTGACTTATTGGCACCCTTCTGTTTGATGCAGTCATGCCAAAAAAATAGAACCCGTTATGGACAATTAGTTGCCAAGTTCCGCATCAATGTTTTGCTTGAAGGCGGCCATGTTTTTCAATCATCCATCCATTTTCTACCGCTTGTCCCGTTCGGGGTCGCAAGGGGTTCTGGAGCCTATCGCATCTGCTTCGGGCGTTGAGATAGACGCACCCTGGACAAGTCACCACCTCATCACAGATAGACAACATTCACATTCACACACTAGGGACCATTTACAGTAGTGTTGCCAATCAACCTATCCTCAGGTGCATGTTTTCAACCAATCTTGTTCAAATTTTGCTCACGTGTGCTAGTCAGCTCCTTTAAAGGTGTAAGGTGTGTAGCAAATTTGGTGATCATGGTGCTAAAGAAGAATGAGTGGCTTTCTTGTCGCCATCTTATGGCATCATTGTGGTCATACTACAGCTCGAAATGGGCGTCAAAATGCTAATTTCCACCAAGAGTTGTTGTGTCCATTGTTAACATGGTACTAAAATTGCTGTACTGTACTTATTGGTATGATTGGATATAGTTTTCTAAAGGTTGAAGGCGAGACTGATTAACCTTCGTCTTGTGTTTTAGTTTTTAAATGCATAAAAACACCACATACATTTATTTTTTTGCATCAAAGCTTTTTGACTTTGTCAGGAACCTCTTTGTCAACAAAATAAAACATTTTAATTTTTTTCACTAAATTATAAAATGTTCTGGGAAAAAAATATGCCCTTGGTGTTGTTAGGGTCGGTTTCGACCCGGTTATAAAAATAAGATGATAAAGCAATGATAAGAGCCAAAACTAAACACACTGACAGCCAGCTCCTCTCCCAATCATGTGAGCTTTAGTGGATTCTCATTTTACCTTGTTATCCTGTACAAAAACAAACAAAAGACGGACACTAAAAGTGTCACTTTTTGCCACTCTGATTTTGTTTTTTTATTAGTTTTGGAACTAGTAATCTATTTCTCTTGGTTTCATTTGCTTGATTGGTTGTTTGTTTGATGTTGGATTTCTGTTGCTGAAAAAAATACTTTTTAGCCTTTTTCTTGAAGTAAATATATATGGGTCGAAATTGACCCGTAACACCATAGATGTTACTATAGTTAAAATGAAAAAATAAACAAAACACATTTATTTAAGAGATGTGTTCTAATACCCCTTAGTAATAGTTAGGTAACACAACAACCTTTTTTTATTTATATGATTCTCTTGAGGTTCGTTTTACCATTTTTAAAAATTGAAATCGAGGGGTATACTGACAAAAAAAGGCCCAATGGCCCAAACCAAAAATATTAAAACCAATATTTTCAAGGATAAGGAAGCCTAACAAGGTAACCAAGAGATGAGAAACAAATTGGATGATGGATAATTTTTTTTTGTGTATTTTACAGCTGATTTAAAACATGGGTCAAAACCGACCCGCTAACATAAGAGATGGTAACAGAAAGCTAACACAAGAGGAAGGTTAAGAAAAAACATTAGGACCGCTCCATGGTATTTTGTAAATTTCTAGCACCCCCTATGGCAGGGGTGTCAAACTCAAATCCAGAGTGGGCCAAAATTTAAAACTGAACAAAGCCGCAGGCCAAGGTTGTACAAATTAACCTTTTAATAGGGACCCAAACAAGTTTTGCATTGAATATTGAACAAGCAAGGCTTATATAACTTTATAGTGACATGCAAAATCGAGTTTCAAATAATAATAATAATTAAAAATATCAATGGCATATCAAATAAAACCTAAATACTAATTTAATGCCTCTTTTCTATTTGCAGCATTCTGAGGTAAATATCAAAATATATTGTAGCGTCCCGAAAGAGTTAGTTCTGCAAGGGGTTCTGGGTATTTGTTCTGTTGTGTTTATGTTACAGTGCGTTTGTTCTCCCGAAATGTGTTTGTCATTCTTGTTTGGTGTGAGTTCACAGTGTGGCGCATATTTGTAACAGTGTTAAAGTTGTTTATACGGCCACCCTCAGTGTGACCTGTATGGCTGTTGACCAAGTATGCCTTGCATTCACTTATGTGTGTGTAATAGCTGCATATATTTTGCGAGTGGGCCTGCACGCTGTTTGTATGGAAGAAATGCAGACGTGACGACAGGTTGTAGAGAATGCTAAAGGCAGTCGCCCTCAATATTGTTGTCTGGGTGGAAATCCGGAAAATGCTTGCCCCGGGAGATTTTCGGGAGGGGCACTGAACTTCGGGAGGATAGGCAAGTGTGAGAAATTGAGGTGTTACAGCGGCACCGCTGCTGTGTAATAACGGCGGGCCAGCTGTAATGTTAATTTGATATTCCCTCAAGGGCCAAATTCAATTACAAGGCGGGCCAAATTTGGCCCGCGGGCCAGAGTTTGACACCCATGCCCTATGGGTTGTGGTCAAAGTGCTATGGAGGACATGCGAGCATAGACGTAATACGGATAAACTCAAAGTTGTATAATGATCAGACAAATGGTGAAAGACTTATGGGTGATTAGTTGCCAAGCTCCACGTCAATGTTTGCTTGAAACCGCCCGTGTTCTTCAACCAATCTTGCTCAAAACGCGTACACAGGTTTTTGTTGGTCCCTTGAAGGTATGTATCAAATTTGGTAATGATAGTGTGAAAGAAGAAGAGTGCATGTTTGTTTTTTTTTGCTCTGATTGCTGAGAAGGTGGAAATAATTATAATCTAAAGAGGTTTATTAAAAGCCTACTGAAACCCACTACTACCGACCACGCAGTCTGATAGTTTATATATCAATGATGAAATATTAACATTGCAACACATGCCAATACGGCCTTTTTAGTTTACTAAATTGCAATTTTAAATTCCCCGCGGAGTTTCTTGTTGAAAACGTCGCGGGATGATGATGCGTGACGTCACCGGTTGTTGTGAACATCTTCTTCCACCACCGATCACGGCTAAAAGTCGTCTGCTTTATTCGCATAATTACACCGTATTCTGGACGTCTGTGTTGCTGAATCTTTTGCAATTTGTTCAATTAATAATGGAGACGTCAAAGAAGAACGATGTAGGTGGGAAGCGTTGTATTGCGGTTGCCTTTAGCAACACAAACACAGCCGGTGTTTCCTTGTTTACATTCCCGAAGGTGAAGCTTTACTATGGAACGGAGGGGTCAAGCGAACATGGTTCTCTACCACATGTCAACCGGCAGGTTTTGGTGAGAAAATTGTGGTAATATGTTGGCTCTTACTGTAGACATGAGCGGAGCTTGCGTCGTTCCTCGTGCACCTGTGAAAGAGGCAGCTGCAGACACTCTTGCCTCCTTCGACCAGCCGCCCCCGAACGTGGGATGCTTCCACCGTGGAGGAGGGGGAAAAAAAGCTCAGCCTGGCCCAACCGGCTGCCTTCGCTTCGCCTCGTCGAGAAACGTGGCTTCCCTCAGAGACACTGGCAGTCACCACACCCTTGGCCACACCCCTCCGACTTTTAGGTACAACTCTATTATCTCACTAAAACACTAGTAACGCAATAAGCAGATAAGGGATTTTCTGGAAATATCCTCGTAAATGTGTCCAATAACATCTGAATCGCTCCCACTGCCCTGTCTTTTAAAAAAAAAAATGTTTGTAGTCCTTCACTCTCACTATCCTCATCCACAAATCTTTCATCCTCGCTCAAATTAATAGGGGAATCGTCGCTTTCTCGGTCCGAATCGCTCTCGCTGCTGGTGGCCATGATTGTAAACAATGTTCAGATGTGTGGAGCTCTACAACCCGTGACGTCACGCGCACATCGACTGCTACTTTCGGTACAGGCAAGGCTTTTTTATTAGCGACCAAAAGTTGTGAACTTTATCGTCGATGTTCTCTACTAAATCCTTTCAGCAAAAATATGGCAATATCGCAAAATGATCAAGTATGACACATAGAATGGACCTGCTATCCCCGTTTAAATAAGAAAATCTCATTTCAGTAGGCCTTTAAGACTGCCCCATGGTCATTTTGTAACTGACGTTTTTAGCACCCTCTATAGGTTGTAGTGCTTTGGAAAACATGCCAGTATACATGTATGTAATATAAATATCCTCAAAATGCATAATCATTAAACAATGTATAACTTACCAGGTTGCGCATTAATGTTTTACTTGAAGGCGGCCATGTTTTTCAACTAATTTTGCAAAAATCTTGCACACAAGTGCTTGTCAGTCCCCCCAAAGGTATCTAGCAAATTTGGCACTGGTTGAGCCTACACCCTAGGGGTACATTCGTTATTTTGTACGGTCTGTTGATCCGTGTGAGGAATTTTAACTTATAGGTCAAATCTGGGGCCGCCATGTTATTTGTCGGAAACAGAATACTACGGGCATCACATTAAAGATGTACGTTTTGGATTTTCATCCTTTTGTGTGCAGCGGTTCTGGAGCAGAAGAGTGAGCAAACACCAACATGTTTTTAACCTCAAGGCTATGGCAACAGTGGAAAACTTTGGAAAGTCAAACTGTGCCACTCGGGAAGGATTTGTTTGCCAAAGGTCAAGTTTGTTCTGTTGTTTTCTCGCTATATTATTGCTTGGTTGTTTTTACATTTTTACAACTAAAAAGAGAAGCGTTGTCACGGACCAGGCTAATTAACCCAAAAATGAATATAGATGAATAAAAGTTACCGTAAAACCATGATTGATAACCACACTTTGATAAAGTCATGGAATGGTGGTAACATACTTGCCAACCTTGAGACCTCCTTTTTCTGGAGGTAGGGGGCGTGGTTAAGAGGGGAGGAGTATATTTACAGCTACAATGAAGGATCACTAGCGCCCTCTACCACCAGGAGGCGGGATTAATTTAATGACTCATATTTGACAGACACAGCTATGGTATTGTGACGGTCTCAAGCCGTCGTCTTGCGGGTTCCCAGGACCACCAAGGAAGGACATGGCTTGAGCATTTTGACTTTGTTTATTTTTCAATAAAACCTCAGTCCAGGTCGTTCTTCCGCTCCTCCTCTCCGCTCGCTCGCCGTCTCCTCGCCGCGTCTCCTCCAGCGTGCCCTGCCTGTCTGTCGGACCGTCTGCTCCACAGGTATATTGATAAAACATAGCTGCTTACTGTTTTTTTTTTAGCATACCGGTATTCAATAGCTTGGACCTTAAATCCTACTGAATAGCCCTTAATCTTCTTCCCTTTATGCGATTTCAAATTACCGGTATTGAAATCAGCCTCCTCCATTTTGATAATGACTACAGGGGAAATGACCCGGCGGTAATACTAAGCATGCGCTAATTATTTTGCGAAGCGAGTTTGACCGGGCAGTAATTCAAGGCAGGCGCATACTATATGCCCGGCGGCAATTCAAGGAAATACGATATTTGCTTGCACGTTAGTTACATTGCCTGAGTTGTTTACATAAGTTAGTTGAAAAATCGTGATTCGGATGTGAATCTTTTCCACCACTTGTGGCAGTAATGACAATATTCATCAATAAGAAGAAGTCATAAAAGTCATAGAGAAGTTTCTTAAGCGCATAAAATGTGACTAAAGTTGTGAAGCTTTCATTCGTCTTAGAATTTTATTGATGGTTTAGTTAAGAAACATATATTTATTATGAATTTTGTTAGAATGTATTTATTCTCACACTGCGAACTTGTATGTAAAGGTATTTTTCCTCAGTTTTTCCAAGTAAATATTGGATTTAATATTTATTATTGTAATCAGCCTGAGTTTTTTTGACTTGATAACAATGTTTATGATGAACACGTCCTTTCATATAATTCGATATCCTGTCCAACTGTAAGTAGGTCATTTATAGTTAATGAATACGATTCAAATCAAGATGACTAATTCAGTTGTTTACGTAAGTGAATTGAAAAATAAAGCTGATGTAGATCCACGCGGTTTCCTCTACTTAACATCCATAGAAAGCTTAGAATCCTCTTAAATATATTACACCACATACTGTACATTATATTACTTTAATTTATTTTCACGTAGAGAAAACACATTTTTAAGGTGTGGCGACTTTTTTTTGTCGTAGTAGCGACTTCCTTGTTCATGTACGGAATCCAGTCAACTTCCTTTGTTTGCACTTTATCAAACTGCGCAGGCAAGTGACTTTGTGTGTTTATACTAGAGTATGATAAGGATCAAATTTTACTTGCAGTGTAAACAGTCAGCTGGAAAAAAATCTGATTTCGAAAAAATCCGATTTGGGCCACTTTGGCCTGCAGTGTAAACGTAGTCCAAATCCTGGAACTTTAGAGGGGAACATTATCACCAAACTTATGCAAGCGTCAATATATACCTTGATGTTGCAGAAAAAAGACGATGTATTTTTTTAACCGATTTCCAAACTCTAAATGGGTGAATTTTGGCAAATTAAACGCCTCTCTGTTTATCGGTATTTTAGCGATGACGTCAGAACGTGACGTCACCGAGGTAATACAGCCGTCATTTTCATTTTCAACACATTACAAACACCAGGTCTCAGCTCTGTTATTTTCCGTTTTTTCGAATATTTTTTGGAACTTTGGAGACATTATGCCGCGTCGGTTTGTTGTCGGAGGGTGTAACAACACTAACATGGAGGGATTCAAGTTGCACCACTGGCAAGAAATCTGCCGCCAGACCCCCATTGAATGTACCAGAGTGCCTGCACATTTTACCGGCGATGCTAAGACAGACATGGCACAGAGACGTATGGATAACTTGCAGATGCATTTGCAACGATTAAGTCAACGAAATCACAAACGTGAGTTTTGTTGATGTTGTTGACTTATGTGCTAATCAGACATATTTGGTCACGGCATGACTGCCAGCTAATCGATGCTAAAATGCTATGCTAATCAATGCTAACATGCTATTTACGCTAGCTGTATGTACATTTGAAACTAGATACCCACATTTAATGCGAAACAATCACTTACCAATCGACAGATTTAAGTTGCTCCAGTGTCACAAGATGCGAAAGTCCTGATCGTTTGGTCCGCACATTTTACCGGCGATGCTAATAAGGCAGCCATGCTATGGGCCACTTCATTAGGTACACTCATGCTATGGCCGAATAGCGTCAATAGCTATTCACTCAATAGCTTCAATTTCTTCTTCAATTTCGTTTTCGCTAACTGCCTTCATACTATAACCATCTGTTTCAATACATGCGTAATCTGTTGAATCGCTTTAGCCGCTGAAATCCGAGTCTGAATCCGAGCTAATGTCGCTATATCTTGCTGTGGTAACCGCCATGTTGTTTGTATTGGCAGCACTGTATGACGTCACAGGGAAATGGACAGTCGCATCGCAAATAGCGAAAACCAAGAACTTTAAAGCTTTATTTAGGGATATTCCGGGAGGTGTAAAATTTAGAAAAAAACTTCGAAAAATAAAACAAGCCACTGGGAACTGATTTTTATTGTTTTTAACCCTTTTGAAATTGTGATAATGTTCCCCTTTAAAGGCCTACTGAAACCCACTACTAGCGACCACACAGTCTGATAGTTTATATATCAATGATGAAATATTAACATTGCAACACATGCCAATACGACCTTTTTAGTTTACTAAATTGCAATTTTAAATTTCCCGCAAAGTGTCTTGTTGAAAACATCGCGGAATTATGACGCGTGACGTCACTGGTGGTAGCGGACATG
This sequence comes from Nerophis ophidion, assembly GCF_033978795.1. Lineage (NCBI taxonomy): Eukaryota > Metazoa > Chordata > Actinopteri > Syngnathiformes > Syngnathidae > Nerophis > Nerophis ophidion. Next base: position 8,502,538 of record NC_084632.1, read on the forward strand.
TTCTTCCAGCACCGCTCACGGCTAAAAGTCGTCTCTTTTCATCGCATAATTACACAGTATTCTGGACATCAGTGTTGCAAAATCTTTTGCAATTTGTTCAATTAATAATTAAGACTATAAAGACGAATGCTGTTGGTGGAAAGCGGTGTATTGCAGCTGCCTTAGCAACACAAACACAGCCGGTGTTTCCTTGTTTACATTCCCGAAGATGAAGCTTTACTATGGAACAGAGTGGTCAAGCGAACATGGTTCCTGACCACATGTCAACCGGCAGGTTTCGGTGACAAAATTGTGGTAATAAGTCGGCTCTTACCATAGACATGAGCGGAGCTTGCGGACTCTCTTACCTCCTCCCACCGCAATCACTGGTGGTCACTACACCCCTCCGACTTTCAGGTACCATATAATCCCACTCAAACACTATTAACACAATAAGCAGATAAGGGATTTTCTGGAATTATCCTAGTAAATGTGTCTAATAATATCTGAATCGCTCCCACTGCCCTTGCCTCTTTTTTCCTTTTATTCCTTCACTCTCACGATCCTCATCCACAAATCTTTCATCCTATCTTAAATTAATGGGGAAATCGTCGCTTTCTCAGTCTGAGTCGCTCTCGCTGCTGGTGGCCATGATTGTAAACAATGTGAGGATGTGAACAGCTCTACAACCCATGACGTCACGTGCACATCGTCTGCTACTTCCGGTACAGGCAAGCCTTTTTTATTAGCGACCAAAAGTTGCAAACTTTCTCGTCGATGTTCTCCACTAAATCCTTTCAGCAAAAGTATGGCAATATCGCGAAATGATCAAGTATGACACATAGAATGGACCTGCTATCCCCGTTTAAATAAGAAAATCTCATTTCAGTAGGCCTTTAAATACGCAGGCTTAATTTCTACATGGCCGCTGCAATAGAGTGAACATGAGAGCGGTGGTGTGTGAGTGCTGAGATCTGCTAAGTGTAATTCCAAAGTTGACTATGTGCATTTGTTAAAAAAACATAAAGGTTAAATTAATAAATACAAACTTTAATTTTTCAACAATTTCCCCTGAAATACGCATTGAGGCTATAAAGCATGGGTGTCAAATTCTGGCCCGCGGGCCAAATGAAATTTGGCCCTTGAGGCAATATCAAATTAACATTAGAACTGGCCCGCTGGTATTATACAGCGGCGGTGTCGCTGTAACACCGCATTCACCGCTAATACTCATACTTGCTAAACCCCCCGCAGTGCCCTTCATGAAAATCACAGGGGTCAACCATTCTCCCAAATTTCTCCCGATTCCCACCTGGACAACAATATTGGGGGCGTTCCTTAAAGGCACTGCCTCAAGCGTCCTCTAAAAACTTTCGTCACGTCCGCTTTTTCTACGGCCTAGTCACATGATATATGTGGCTTTTACACACACATACACGCTAATGCAATGCAAGCTTGGTCAACAGCCATACAGGTTACACTGAGGGTGGCCGTATAAACAACTTTAAGACTGTTACAAATATGCGCCACACTGTGAACCAACACTAAACGGGAATGACAAGCACATTTCGGAGAACATCCCCACTGTAACACAACATAAACACATCAGAACAAATACACAGAACCCCTTGCAGTGCTACCTTTTCCTGGGCGCTACAATATAAAAATGTATTATTAGCCTGTGGGAAAAGTTTATTTTGATATTTACCCGAGAAGGCTGCAAATAGAAAAGAGGCATTCAATTTCTATTTCAATTTGATTTGATATGCCATTGATATTTTGAAATGATTAGTATTATTTGAAACTCGATTTTGCATGTCACTATAAAATTATATAAGTCTCGCTTGTTCAATATCCAATGCAAAACTTGTTTGGGTCCCTATTAAAAGGTTAATTTGTTCAACCTTGGCCCGCGGCTTTGTTCCGTTTAAAATTTTGTCCGACTCTGTATTTGAGTTTGACACCCCTGCTATAAAGTGTTTTTTCTTTTTATCCCATTACTCCATTAATGGAGGCAAACTAATGGATAGTCGGGACCCAGGATGGACCGCTCGCCTGTATCGGTTGGGGACATCTCTACGCTGCTGATCCGCCTCCGCTTGAGATGGTTTCCTGTGGACGGGACTCTCGCTGCTGTCTTGGATCCGCTTGAACTGAACTCTCGCGGCTGTGTTGGAGCCACTATGGATTGAACTTTCACAGTATCATGTTAGACCCGCTCGACATCCATTGCTTTCGGTCCCCTAGAGTGGGGGGAGTTGCCCACATCTGAGGTCCTCTCCAAGGTTTCTCATAGTCAGCATTGTCACTGGCGTCCCACTGGATGTGAATTATCCCTGCCCACTGGGTGTGAGTTTTCCTTGCCCCTTTGTGGGTTCTTCCGAGGATGTCGTAGTCGTAATGATTTGTGCAGTCCTTTGAGACATTTGTGATTTGGGGCTATATAAATAAACATTGATTGATTGATTAGTGGATTGATTAAATAATCCATAATGTCCAGATTTTTGACTGCTACTGTACATATTCTGTAGTTCCCCGACCATATAAGGTAAATAATTGAGGATCCAAAAGCAGTACTTTTAATAATTCCACCCCCAGTGACAACCCCTTAAAGGTTCAATGATTTCTCTGAGAGCCGTCCACGGCTTTTAATTTGTGTCAAGTTAGCTGGAGAGCTTTAGAGCCGATGGAAATACATAAACTGTGGTCCTCCAGCTGCGTGAAGTATCAATTAAGGCCACGCTCATTTGTCTAACCCTCATCGCCACGCCGCGCCACCTCGCCGCTGTTTTGACATTCACGCCTCACGCCGTGCGACCACATTTACCATACAAATAGGAATTTACTGTGGAAATGACATCTCTTGTGTTTCCAAGCTACAACGCTGGCAGGATACTCGGCAATGTCTTATGTCGCTATCAGCATTCCAGCACCCGCACTTCCTCTCGTGACCCCCCGCCTGCAGCTGCGAGGTAACAAGGGTCTACAGCAGGGGGGTCGAACTCAAATACAGAGTGGGCCAACATTTAAAACTGAACAAAGTGGCGGGCCAAGGTTGAACAAATTAACCTTTTAACAGGGACCCAAAAAAGTTTTGCATTGAATATTGAACAAGCAAGCCTTATATAACTTTATAGTGACATGCAAACTCGAGTTTCAAATAATAATAATAATAATTAAAAAAATGTCAATGGCGTATCAAATAAAATTTTAATAAAAATTTAATGCCTCTCATAACTTTTATGGACAGAATTTCTAGGCGCAGTCAAGGCGTTGAGGGGTTCCGGTTTGGTGACCGCAGGATTAGGTCTCTGCTTTTTGCAGATGATGTGGTCCTGTTGGCTTCATCTGACCGGGATCTTCAGCTCTCACTGGATCGGTTTGCAGCCGAGTGTGAAGCGGCCCGGAATGAGAATCAGCACCTCGAAGTCCGAGTCCATGGTTCTCGCCCGGAAAAGGGTGGAATGCCATCTCCGGGTTGGGGAGGAGACCCTGCCCCAAGTCGAGGAGTTCAAGTACCTAGGAGTCTTGTTCAGGAGTGAAGGAAGAGTGGATCGTGAGATCGACAGGCGGATCGGTGCGGCGTCTTCAGTAATGCGGACGTTGTATCGATCCGTTGTGGTGAAGAAGGAGCTGAGCCGGAAGGCAAAGCTCTCAATTTACCGGTCGATCTACGTTCCCATCCTCACCTATGGTCATGAGCTTTGGGTCGTGACCGAAAGGATAAGATCACAGGTACAAGCGGCTGAAATGAGTTTCCTCCGCCGTGTGTCGGGGCTCTCCCTTAGAGATAGGGTGAGAAGCTCTGTCATCCGGGAGGAACTCAAAGTAGAGCCGCTGCTCCTTCACATCGAGAGGAGCCAGATGAGGTGGTTCGGGCATCTGGTCAGGATGCCACCCGAACGCCTCCCCAGGGAGGTGTTTAGGGCACATCCAACCGGTAGGAGGCCACGGGGAAGACCAAGGACACGTTGGGAAGACTATGTCTCCCGGCTGGCCTGGGAACGCCTCGGGATCCCCCGGGAAGAGCTAGACGAAGTGGCTGGGGAGAGGGAAGTCTGGGTTTCCCTGCTTAGGCTGTTGCCCCCGCGACCCGACCTCGGATAAGCGGAAGAAGATGGATGGATGGATGGCTAATGCCTCTTTTCTATTTGCATCCTTCTCAGGTAAATATCAAAATAAACTTTTTCACAGGCTAAAAATAAATTAGAAAATAAAATAACAATAATCAATGAATCAAGCATTAATGTGTTGAAGTAGCAAGAGAAAGTGCACAAATAAAACGTCAGTTTGCTTAGCTGATTTGCTTTAACACTAAATATGGAAAAAGCAACATTTATATATGCAAAATTTTAATAGTGGTGGTACCGGAGGGTGTATATTGTAGCGTCCCGGAAGAGTCAATGCTGCAAGGGACTCTGGGTATTTTGTTTATGTTGTGTTACAGTGCGGATGTTCTCCCGAAATGTGTTTGTCATTCTTGTGTGTCTTGGGTCCACAGTGTGGCGCATATTTGTAACAGTGTTAAAGTTGTTTATACGGCCACCCTTAGTGTGACCTGTATGGTTGTTGACCAAGTATGGCTTTCATTCACTCGTGTGTGTTTAAAAGCCGCATATATTATGTGATTAGGCCGGCACGCTGCTTGTATGGAGTAAAAAGCGGACGTGACGACAGGTTGTAGAGAACGCTTTAAGGCACGCCCCCAATATTGTTGTCCGGGTGGAAATCGGTTGAAATTCGGGAGAATGGTTTCCTCGGGAGATACTTGAGAGGGCACTGAACTTCGGGAGTCTCCCGGGAAAATCGGGAGGGTTGGCAAGTATGAGTATTAGCGGGGAATGCGGCTGTATAATACCGGCGGGCCAGGAGGGGGTCCGGTCCGATCCGGTGGCCATGTACTGCTCGCCTGTGTATCGGCTGGGGACATCTCTGCGCTGCTGATCCGCCTCCGCTTGGGATGGTTTCCTGCTGGCTCCGCTGTGAACGGGACTCTCGCTGCTGTGTTGGATCCGCTTTGGACTGGACTCTCGCTACTGTGTTGGATCCATTATGGATTGAACTTTCACAGTATCATGTTAGACCCGCTCGACATCCATTGCTTTCCTCCTCTCCAAGGTTCTCATAGTCATCATTGTCACCGACGTCCCACTGGGTGTGAGTTTTCCTTGCCCTTATGTGGGCCTACCGAGGATGTCGTAGTGGTTTGTGCAGCCCTTTGAGACACTAGTGATTTAGGGCTATATAAGTAAACATTGATTGATTGATATTTTGATATTGCCTCAAGGGCCAAATTAATTTACACGGCGGGCCAAATTTGGCCCCCGGGCCCGAGTTTGACACCTATGGTCTACAGGAAGGCATGAAAGGCAAGCTGCGGCTGTGCGGTTTGCGCCGTCAACCCCATCCCTCTCATCCAGCTCTTCCTCGCCGTGTTCCTGAGAGAGCTCCAAACCACATCTTAATGTACGGGCAGGCGTCCCAGGGCGAGAGGCGCGGTCTGCGGCGGCGCTCCTATGACCCGCTTTCTTTTCAACCCCGCCGGGGACCGCAACACTACGCACACATTCTGTCATCGCTAGATGCGATTTCCACCGCCCAGTCAAGTTGGCAAACACTTTGGTGCAATAACAACCTGCCAGTCTGACACATTCGACCTAAATACTTGGTAAACATGTGGTCTGCAGAATAAAAGTGAACATTTTTTTCAAATCTGTTACACACTTGTGAAGCCCTTTGAGGCAGTCGGGATTAAGGGCTATACAAATAGTGACTGATGGATGTTTTTTATAGCAAAAGATAAACAGAAGGGCGTGATCTATTTGGAAAAATTTAACTACATTCTACCTTACTTGGCATGTCTTAAAACTAACCACAGTGAAGACGGAAGGTAAACAAAATGGAGATTTGAAAAGTGTTGTGAATATGTTGTCTCTCAGAAAGCGAAATAGGCCCTCTAAAGCAGTGGTTCTCCAATGGGGGTACGCGTACCCTTGGGGGTACTTGAAGGTATGCCAAGGGGTATGTGAGATTTTTTTAAAATATTCTAAAAATAGCAACAATTAAAAAATTCTGTATAAATATATTTATTGAATAATAAATATATATACGTGTGTGTGTGTTTGTGTGTATGCGCGTGTGCGTGTGTGTGCTTTCTAAACAATAAAAAAGACCAAATATTTTGTGATAATAAATAATATTGTTGACGATGTACAGCTTTTGTTCTTGGTATGGTTATAGTGGATATTTGTGTAAACTCAGCCATGGCATTTGTTTAGCAACAATTCAAAAATTCTGTATAAATATATTTATTGAATAATAAATATATATACGTGTGTGTGTGTGTATGCGCGTGTGTGTGCTTTCTAAACAATAAAAAAGACCAAATATTTTGTGATAATAAATAATATTGTTGACGATGTACAGCTTTTGTTCTTGGTGTGGTTATAGTGGATGTTTGTGTAAACTCAGCCATGGCATTTGTTTACATTGAGGAGCGCCAGCTTGCTGTTATCCGTCCATCCATTTTCTACCGCTTATTCCCTTTTTGGGTCGCGGGGGGGCACTGGCGCCTATCTCAGCTACAATCGGGCGGAAGGCGGGGTACACCCTGGACAAGTCGCCACCTCATCGCAGGGCCAACACAGATAGACAACATTCACACTCACATTCTGTTAGCGGTGAGCTATTGCAGTGGTTCTTAAATGGGGTTAAGCGTACCCCTGGGGGTACTTGAAGGTATGCCAAGGGGTACGTGAGATTTTTGAAAAATATTCTAAAAATAGCAACAATTCAAAAATTCTGTATAAATATATTTATTGAATAATACTTCAACAGAATATGAATGTAAGATCATAAACTGGGAAAAGAAATGTAACAATGCAACATTCAGTGTTGACAGCTAGATTTTTTGTGGACATATTCCATAAATATTGATGTTAAAGATGTATTTTTTTGTGAAGAAATGTTTAGAATTAAGTTAATGAATCCAGATGGATCTCTATTACAATCCCCAAAGAGGACACTTTAAGTTGATGATTACTTCTATGTGTAGAAATCTTTATTTAGAATTGAATCAACAAGTTTTTAGTTATTTGTATATCTTTTTTTTTTACAAATAGTTCAAGAAAGACCACTACAAATGAACAATATTTTGCACTGTTATACAATTTAATAAATCAGAAACTATTGACATAGTGCTGTATTTTACTTTTTTTAATCTCTTTTTTTTCCGACCAAAAATGCTTTGCACTGATAAGGGGGTACTTGAATAAAAAAAATGTACATCACTGAAAAAAGTTTGAGAACAACTGCCCTTACCTGGCATGTCTTAAAACTAACCATTGTGAAGATGAAAGGTAAACAAAATGGATATTTGAAAAGTGTTGTGAATATGTTGTCTCTCAGAAAGCGAAATAGGTCCTCTAAAGCAGTGGTCCCCAACCACCGGGCCGTGGCCCGATTGGTACCGGGCCGCCGAAGAATTTTTAATTCATTTTTATTTAAAAAAAAAAATATATATATATATATATATATATTTTTTTTTTTTTAAATTTAAAAAATATATATATATATATATATATATATATTTTTTTTTTTAAAATTTTTTTTTTTTTTTTTTTTTTTTTTTTTAAATCACGGTGGAAGAGGGGTTAGTGCGTCTGCCTCACAATACGAAGGTCCTGCAATCCTGGGTTCAAATCCAGGCTCGGGATCTTTCTGTGTGGAGTTTGCATGTTCTCCCCGTGAATGCGTGGGTTCCCTCCGGGTACTCCGGCTTCCTCCCACTTCCAAAGACATGCACCTGGGGATAGGTTGATTGGCAACACTAAATTGGCCCTAGTGTGTGAATGTGAGTGTGAATGTTGTCTATCTGTGTTGGCCCTGCGATGAGGTGGCGACTTGTCCAGGGTGTACCCCGCCTCCCACCCGATTGTAGCTGAGATAGGCGCCAGCGACCTCAAAAGGGAATAAGCGGTAGAAAATGGTTGGATGGATGGATATTAAATCAACATGAAAAACACAATATACACTTACAATTAGTGCACCAACCACAAAAACCTCCCTTTTTCATGACAAAAAAAAAGAAAAAAAAAAAACATCAATATTTATGGAACATGTCCACAAAAAATGTTCCATAAATATTGATGTTAAAGATGTATTTTTTTGTGAAGAAATGTTTAGAATGAAGTTGATGAATCCAGATGGCTCTCTATTACAATCCCCAAAGAGGGCACTTTAAAGGGGAACATTATCACAATTTCAAAAGGGTTAAAAACAATAAAAATCAGTTCCCAGTGGCTTGTTGTATTTTTTGAAATTTTTTTCCAAATTTTACCGGTCTCGGAATATCCCTAAATAAAGCTTTAAAGTGCCTTATTTTCGCTATCTTCGAAACCACTATCCATTTCCCTGTGATGTCACACACAGCTGCCAATGTAAACAAACAATGGCAATAGCACAGCAAGATATAGTGACATTAGCTCGGATTCAAACTCGGATTTCAGCGACTTAAGCGATTCAACAGATTACGCATGTTTTGAAACGGATGGTTGGAGTATGAAAGTATTGAAGAATAAACTGAAGCTATTGAGCGAATAGCTATTGACGCTATTAATAGCCATAGCATGGCCGAATAGCTGCGTTAGCATCGCCGGTAAAATGTGCGGACCAAACGATCAGGACTTTCGCATCTTTTGACACTGGAGCAACTTAAATCCGTCGATTGGTAAGTGTTTTTTTCGCATTAAATGTGGGTGGAAGGAAACGTAATATAGTTGCAAATGCATCTACAGGTTATCCATACATCTCTGTTCCATGTCTGCTTTAGCACCGCCGGTAAATAGCATGTTAGCATCGATTATTGTAGCATGTTAGCATCGATTAGCTGGCAGTCAACATCAACAAAACTCACCTTTGTGATTTCGTTGACTATCGTTGCAAATGCATTTGCATGTTATCCATACATCTCTGTGCCATGTCTGCCTTAGAATCGCCGGTCAAATGCGGAGACACTCTGGCACATTCAATGGGGGTCTGGCGGCAGACACTTTGGCATCTTCGGGCCAGTGGTGCAACTTGAATCCCTCCCTGTTAGTGTTGTTACACCCTCCGACAACACACCGACGAGGCATGATGTCTCCAAGGTTCCAAAAAACAGTCAAAAAAACGGAAAATAACAGAGCTGAGACCCGGTGTTTGTAATGTGTAGAAAATGAAAATGGCGGGTGTGTTACCTCGGCGACGTCACGTTCTGACGTCATCGCCTCCAGCGCGATACACAGTAAGGCGTTTAATTCGCCAAAATTCACCCATTTAGAGTTCGGAAATCGGTTGAAAAAATATATGGTCTTTTTTCTGCACCATCAAGGTATATATTGACGCTTACATAGGTCTGGTGATAATGTTCCACTTTAAGTTGATGATTACTTCTATGTGTAGAAATCTTTATTTAGAATTAAATCACTTGTTTATTTTTCAACAAGTTTTTAGTGATTTGTATATATATATTTTTTTACAAATAGTTCAAGAAAGACCACTACAAATGAGCAATATTTTATATAATTTAATAAATCAGAAACTGATGACACAGTGCTGTATTTTAATTCTTTATCTCTTTTTTTTTTTTTCCCCAACCAAAAATGCTTTGTTCTGATTGGGGGGTAATTGAATTTAATTGAATGGGATGGCGTGGCCCAGTGGGAGAGTGGCCATGCGCAACCCAAAGGTCCCTTGTTCAATCCCCGCCTAGTACCAACCTCGTCACGTCCGTTGTGTCCTGAGCAAGACACTTCACCCTTGCTCCTGATGGGTGCTGGTTAGCGCCTTGCATGGCAGCTCCCTCCATCAGTGTGTGAATGTGTGTGTGAATGGGTAAATGTGGAAGTAGTGTCAAAGCGCTTTGAGTACCTTGAAGGTAGAAAAGCGCTATACAAGTACAAACCATTTATCATTATTTAAAAAAAATGTTCACAGGGGGTACATCACTGAAAAAAGGTTGAGAACCACTGCTCTAAATACTAGACCAGGGACGTCCAACATGGTTCAATCCGTCCTGCGAGATGAGTTTGCTGAGTATAAAATTAAGCTGCATTTTCAAATGAAAGAAACTGCTGTTCTCAATGTGTCCACTGGATGTCGCAATAGCAATTCTGTTAGGCAAGCAAATAGTGACAGTACATGGCAAACCCAGAGTTTGACCTATAAGTAAAAATTCCTCACGAATCAACAGACCGTAAAAAATAAGGAATGTAGCTTTTAGGGTGTAGGCTCAACCAGTGAGTATCTACCAACTTTGGTAGGTACCTTTTGGGGGACTGGCAAGCATGTGTGTGCAAGATTTTGGCAAGATTTGTTGAAAAACATGGCCGCCTTTAAGCAAAACATGGATGCGAGACCTGGCAACTAATAGATTGTTTAATGATTATGCAACTGTGAGGATATTTGCATACTAGCATGTTTTCCAGAGCACCACAATCTACACGGTAAAGTGACGCTTTAAAAGAAACACTTCAAATGCTGCGTGAGACTCTGCACGTTAATATACAAACCCCGTTTCCATGTGAGTTGGGATATTGTGTTAGATGTAAATATAAACGGAATACAATGATTTGCAAATCCTTTTCAACCCATATTCAGTTGAATATGCTACAAAGACAACATATTTGATGTTCAAACTGATAAACATTTTTTTTCGTGCAAATAATCATTAACTTTAGAATTTGATGCCAGCAACACGTGACAAAGAAGTTGGGAAAGGTGGCAATAAATACTGATAAAGTTGAGGAATGCTCATCAAAGACTTATATGGAACATCCCACAGGTGTGCAGGCTAATTGGGAACAGGTGGGTGCCATGATTGGGTATAAAAGCAGCTTCCATGAAATGCTAAGTAATTCACAAACAAGGATGGGGTGAGGGTCACCACTTTGTAAGCAAATTGTCGAACAGTTTTAGAACAACATTTCTCAACGAGCTATTGCAAGGAATTTAGGGATTTTACCATCTACCGCCCGTAAAATCATCAAAAGGCTTAGAGAATCTGGAGAAATCACTGCACGTAAGCAATGATATTACAGACCTTTGACCCCTCAGGCGGTACTGCATCAAAAACCGACATCAGTGTGTAAAGGATATCACCACATGAGCTCAGGAACACTTCATAAAACCACTGTCAGTAACTACAGTTGGTCGCTACACCTGTAAGTGCAAGTTAAAACTCTACTATACAAAGCCAAACCCATTTATTTACCAACAACACCCTGAAACGCTGCTGGCTTCGCTGGACCCGAGCTCATCTAAAATGGACTGATGCAAAGTGGAAAAGTGTTCTGTGGTCTGACGAGTCCACATTTCAAATCATATTTGGAAACAGAGGACGTGGTGTCTTCCACAACAAAGAGAAAAATAACCATTCGGATTGTTGTAGGCGCAAAGTTCACCAGCCAGCATCTGTGATGGTATGGGGGTGTATTAATGCCCAAGGCATGGGTAACTTACACATCTGTGAAGGCACCATTAATGCTGAAAGGTCCATACAGGTTTTGGAGCAACATATGTTGTCATCCAAACAACGTTATCATGGACGCCCCTGCTTATTTCAGCAAGACAATGCAAATCCACGTGTTACAACAACGTGGCTTCGTACTAAAAGAGTGCGGGTACTTTCCTGGCCCACCTGCAGTCCAGACCTGTCTCCCATCGAAAATGTGTGGCGCATTATGAAGACTAAAATACGACAGCGGAGACCCCGGACTGTTGAACGACTGAAGCTCTACATAAAACAAGAATGGGAAAGAATTCCACTTTCAAAGCTTCAACAATTAGTCTCCTCAGTTCCCAAACGTTTATTGAGTGTTGTTAAAAGAAAAGGTGATGTAACACAGTGGTGAACATGCCCTTTCCCAACTACTTTGGCACATGTTGCAGCCATGAAATTCTAAGTTAATTATTATTTGCAAAAAAAAAAGAAAGTTTATGAGTTCGAACATCAAATATCTTGTCTTTGTCGTGCATTCAACTGAATATGGGTTGAAAAGGATTTGCAAATCATTGTATTCAGTTTATATTTACATCTAACACAATTTCCTAACTCAAATGGAAACGGGGTTTGTGTCTTTAAATAAATATATTTAGAAAGCTATTCTCTTTAATGTGTTCTCCTGGCTAGAATCGGGTCAGTGGTCGTCTTGGAAAAAACACAACAACTTTGTCTTGCAGAAGTCGAGCAACCAAGATGATAGATTGTTCTCATTTGTGTTGCTCGCACATTGTTTTCACATCATTTAAATGTCAGCTCGGCTTTAAAAGAGGAGCTGATAAGAAGTAACAAGGCTTGATTTAGATTGCACGTTGAGTTGATTTTGGAATGTAAAAGCATTGTGGGAAATATTCTGTACATGTTTGCTTTGGCAGGAACACCTTTTCCCTTGCTGTGTTGTCTCCACCATCATAATCTTTCCAAATGATTATCTGCATGTTCTCCTAACATCCCCGGCTTCCCTTTTTGCTCCATTTTCTTCAGGACAATGCCCTCGTTTGGGGGAGGGGTTTGCTAATGGCCACAACTGTGAGTGCTCATTTATTCTGTTTCCTTACAGCATTTGTCCTTCGCATCGTCTAACAGCTGCTGTCACGCTCGCTAACAATGGAACTTATCATTTCTGTGTTTTGGAACAGCCGTCTTAAATGATCAGGCAGGTTTCTGATCAATAGAATCTTGTGGTGCAGTTGCTAATCAAAGATTAGAGCAGGGTTGTCCAAAGTGTGCAGCCAGCAGCTTATTTTCTAGTCTAGAAATACTATTTAAAAAAAATAATAATAATGAAGTAGAATAAAAGAGCAAATAACGGATGGATCAGATCAGTGGTTCTCAACCTTTTTGCAGTGATGTACCCCCTGTGAACATTTTTTTTATTCAAGTAGCCCCTAATTAGAGCAAAGCATTTTTGGTTGAAAAAAAGAGATAAAGAAGTAAAATACAGCACTATGTCATCAGTTTCTGATTTATTAAATTGTAAAACAGTGCAAAATATTGCTCATTTTTAGTGGTCTTTCTTGAACTATTTGGTAAAAAAAGATATAAAGATCCATCTGGATTCATGAACTTAATTCTAAACATTTCTTCCCCAAAAAATAAATCTTTAACATCAATATTTATGGAATATGTCCACAAAAAATCTAGCTTCCAACAATGAATATTGCATTGTTGCATTTCTTTTCACAGTTTATGAACTTACATTCATATTTCCTTGAAGTATTATTCAATAAATATATTTATAAATGATTTTTGAATTGTTGCTATTGTACCATGAATTGATTGTGGACCCGGACTTAAACAAGTTGAAAAATTTATTGGGGTGTTACCATTTAGTGGCCAATTCTACGTAATATGTACTAAACTGTGCAATCTACTAATAAAAGTTTCAATCAATCAAGCAATGCTATATTTAGAATATTTTAAATATTCTCACGTACCCCTTGGCATACCTTCAAGTACCCCCATTTGAGAACCACTGCTTTAGAGCACTAAACCTGCAGAAAATATTTTTCTCAGGTTTCTCTTTGCTTACATTTTCACACTTTGTACTATTTTGTTATACTGTATTAAGCATTTCTTACATATTCCTTATTTTTGCACCTTCATTTTAGGAGTGTTCAATGTGACTTTACAATTTTGTTGTTGTTGTTTGTTTTCCATGATTGTGTTGACATTTCCTTTCCTTTTTGCCTCCATAGTTCACAGGGCATTATAACCAGAGTAGGGCTTTCCCCATACCAATATTATGATACCAAAATGTATTTTGATACCTTTCGATACTTTTCTGAGTAAAGGGGGTCACAAAAAATGGCATTACTGGCTTTATGTTAACAACAAATCTTAGGGTACATGAAACCTGTTTATTATTTTAATTTAGTCCTTAAAGGGGAACATTATCACAATTTCAAAAGGGTTAAAAGCAATAAAAATCAGTTCCCAGTGGCTTGTTTGATTTTTCGATGTTTTTTTCAAAATTTTACACCTCCCGGAATATCCTTAAAAAATGCTTTAAAGTTCTTGATTTTCGCTATTTGCAATACGACTGTCCATTTCCCTGTGACGTCACACAGGGCTGCCAATACAAACAACATGGCGGTTACCACAGCAAGATATAGCGACATTAGCTCGGATTCAGACTCGGATTTCAGCGGCTTAAGCCATTCAACAGATTACGCATGTATTGAAACAGATGGTCGGAGTATGGAGGCAAATAGCGAAAACGAAATTGAAGAAGAAATTGAAGCTATTGAGTGAATAGCTATTGACGCTATCCGGCCATAGGGTGGGTGTCCCTAATGAAGTGGCCCATATCATGGCTGCCTTATTAGCATCGCCGGTAAAATGTGCGGACCAAACGATCAGGACTTTCGCATCTTGTGACACTGGAGCAACTTAAATCCGTCGATTGGTAAGTGTTTGTTTCGCATTAAATGTGGGTATCTAGTTTCAAATGTACATACAGCTAGCGTAAATAGCATGTTAGCATCGATTAGCGTAGCATGTTAGCATCGATTAGCTGGCAGTCATGCTGCGACCAAATATGTCTGATTAGCACATAAGTCAACATCAACAAAACTCACCTTTGTGATTTCGATGACTTAATCGTTGCAAATGCATCTGCAGGTTATCCATACATCTCTGTGCCATGTCTGTCTTAGCATCGCCGGTCAAATGTGAAGACACTCTGGCACATTCAATGGGGGTCTGGCGGTATATTTCTTGCCAGTGGTGCAACTTGAATCCCTCCCTGTTAGTGTTGTTACACCCTCCGACAACACACCGACGAGGCATGATGTCTCCAAAGTACCAAAAAATAGTCGAAAAAACGGTAAATAACAGAGCTGAGACCTGGTGTTTGTAATGTGGAAATGAATATGGCGTGTGTGTTACCTCGGTGACGTCACGTTCTGACGTCATCGCTACAAGACCGATTAACAGAAAGGCGTTTAATTCGCCAAAATTTACCCATTTAGAGTTCGGAAATCGGTTAAAAAAATACATGGTCTTTTTTCTGCAACATCAAGGTATATATTGACGCTTGCATAGGTTTGGTGATAATGTTCCCCTTTAGATAAAATGTTGAACATACGAGACAACCTGTCTTTTAGTAGTAAGTAAACAAACAAAGACTCTTAAGTAGTCTGCTGACATATGCAGTAACATAATGTGTCATTTACACACCTATTATTTTGTACACATTATAAAGGGCGAACTGTAAAAATGGATTATTACTATTACTGTTAATATCTGCTTATTTTCTGTTTTAACATGTTCTATCTACACTTCTGTTAAAATGTAATCACTTATTCTTCTGTGGTTTGGATACTTTTCATTAATTTTGGATGATACCACACATTTAGGTATCGATCCGATACCAAGTAGCTACAGGATCATACATTGGTCATATTCAAAGTCAGTTAAAAAAAGGAAGACAGATTTTGGAATTATAAAAAATATGGATGTAATCATAGTAGTATCGACTAGATACGCTATTGTACTTGGTATCATTATAGTGGATGTCAGATGTAGATCCCCCCATGGTGTTTGTTTACATTCAGGGATGCTAGCTTACTGTTAGCGGTGAGTTAGTGTATCCTCCTACGGTGTGTAGTGAAGCATGTTTAGCTATTCCTCGTCCTGCAGTGATAATGTAACTTGTAAGAAACTTACTTTATTTGTTGCTATAGAGGCGAGGATTCGTGATTTTGAAGTAGTTAAAACACTGCCGATGGATGTTAGCTGCCAGCGAGCTAGCCATGTCTTGAAGTACATCCCTTCCTGAGGGTATTTCGGTGTTATAACTTCACCTTTATCTTCATGTTGTACACCAAAATGTGTTCGTTCTCCCTTTTCTGTCTACACGCTGTGTCTGCTTGTAAGTACTCTGTGTGTGTGCGCTGCCCAACATGCTCCTCTGCTCGTCAAACCAGCAATGTCACCACGTGACGTCATGTCCAGAAACCGGGACTTTTCAAACGTAGTGTAGTACCATTTTTGATTCACTAGCACCACAATAATATACTATGCTAGTACCAGTATACCGTACAAGCCTAAATCAGATTGATGTATTGAAACTTTTATTAGTAGATAGCGCAGTACAGGACATATTCCGTACAATTGACCACTAAATGGTAACACCCGAATAAGTTTTTCAGCTTGTTTAGGTCGGGGTCCACGTTAATCAATTCATGGTAAATGGTTACATTTGAAATAAAAATGTTTACATTGTATTTTCGATAGGTCATACAAATATCACTAATTATCAATATCTGTTCAGTTCATATACAAACCCTGTTTCCATATGAGTTGGGAAATTGTGTTAGATGTAAATATAAACGGAATACAATGATTTGCAAATCATTTTACACCCATATTCAGTTGAATATGCTACAAAGACAACATATTTTATGTTAAAACTGATAAACATTTTTTTTTTGCAAATGATAATTAACTTTAGAATTTGATGCCAGCAACACGTGACAAAGAAGTTGGGAAAGGTGGCAATAAATACTGATAAAGTTGAGAAATGCTCATCAAACATCCCACAGGTGTGCAGGCTAATTGGGAACAGGTGGGTGCCATGAATGGCTATAAAAGCAGCTTCCATGAAATGCTAACTAATTCACAAACAAGGATGGGGCGAGGGGCGCCAATTTGTAAGCAAATTGTCGAACAGTTTTAGAACAACATTTCTCAACGAGCTATTGCAAGGAATTTAGGGATTTTACCATCTGCCGTCTGTAAAATCATCAAAAGGTTCAGAGAATCTGGAGAAATCACTGCACGTAAGCGATGATATTATGGACCCTTGATCTTTCAGGCGGTACTGCATCAAAAACCGACATCGGTGTGTAAAGGATATCTCCACATGGGCTCAGGAACACTTCATCAAACCACTGTCAGTAACTACAGTTGGTTGCTACATCTGTAAGTGCAGGTTAAAACTCTACTATGCAAAGCCAAACCCATTTATCAACAACACAAAGGAACGCCGTCGCCTTCGCTGGGCCCGAGCTCATCTAAAATGGACTGATGCAAAGTGGATAAGTGTTCCGTGGTCTGACGAGTCCACATTTCCAAATTATATTTGGAAACTGTGAACGTGGTGTCCTCCGGAACGAAGAGGAAAATAACCATTCGGATTGTTATAGGCGCAAAGTTCAAAAGCCAGCATCTGTGATGGTATGGGGGTGTTTTAGTGCCCAAGGCATGGGTAATTTACACATCGTTGAAGGCACCATTAATGCTGAATGGTCAATACAGGTTTTGTTGCAACATATGTTGTCATCCAAGCAACGTTATCATGGACGCCCCTGCTTATTTCAGCAAAACAATGCCAATCCACGTGTTACAACAACGTGGTTATGTAGTAAAAGAGTGCGGGTACTTTCCTGGCCTGACTGCGGTCCAGACATGTCTCCCATCGGAGCATTATGAAGCGTAAAGTACGACAGCGGAGACCCCGGACTGTTGAACGACTGAAGCTCTACATAAAACAAGAATGGGAAATAATTCCACTTTCAAAGCTTCAACAAATAGTTTCCTCAGTTCCCAAACGTTTATTGAGTGTTGTTAAAAGTAAAGGTGATGTAACACAGGGGTGAACATGCCCTTTCCCAACTACTTTGGCACGTGTTGCAGCCATTCAATCAATCAATCAATGTTTATTTATATAGCCCCATATCACAAATGTCTCAAAGGACTGCACAAACCATTACGACTACAACATCCTCGGAAGAACCCACAAAAGGGCAAGGAAAACTCACACCCAGTGGGCAGGGAGAATTCACATCCAGTGGGACGCCAGTGACAATGCTGACTATGAGAAACCTTGGAGAGGACCTCAGATGTGGGCAACCCAGGGGGGGGTTGCAATGGATGTCGAGCGGGTCTAACATGATACTGCGAAAGTTCAATAAGCTCTAAGTTAATTATTATTTGCAAACAAAAATGTAGTTTGAGTTTCAACATCAAATATCTTGTCTTTGTAGTGCATTCAACTGAATATGGGTTGAAAAATATTTGCAATTAATGGTATTCCGTTTGTATTTACATCTAACACAATTTCAATCAATCAATCAATCAATGTTTATTTATATAGCCCCAAATCAGAAATGTCTCAAAGGACTGCACAAATCATTACGACTACAACATCCTCGGAAGAACCCACAAAAGGGCAAGGAAAACTCACACCCAGTGGGCAGGGAGAATTCACATCCAGTGGGACGCCAGTGACAAAGCTGACTATGAGAAACCTTGGAGAGGACCTCAGATGTGGGCAACCTCCCCCACCTCTAGGGGACCGAAAGCAATGGATGTCGAGCGGGTCTAACATGATACTGTGAAAGTTCAATTGGCTCTAAGTTAATTACTATTTGCAAAAAAAAATGTTGTTTGAGTTTCAACGGGACGGGACTCTCGCTGCTGTCTTGGATCCGCTTGAACTGAACTCTCGCGGCTGTGTTGGAGCCAGTATGGATTGAACTTTCACAGTATCATGTTAGACCCGCTCGACATCCATTGCTTTCGGTCCCCTACAGGGGGGGGGTTGCCCACATCTGAGGTCCTCTCCAAGGTTTCTCATAGTCAGCATTGTCACTGGCGTCCCACTGGATGTGAATTCTCCCTGCCCACTGGGTGTGAGTTTTCCTTGCCCTTTTGTGGGTTCTTCCGAGGATGTTGTAGTCGTAATGATTTGTGCAGTCCTTTGAGACATTTGTGATTTGGGGCTATATAAATAAACATTGATTGATTGATTGAACATCAAATATGTTGTCTTTGTAGTGCATTCAACTGAATATAGGTTGAAAATAATTTGCAATTAATGGTATTCCGTTTATATTTACATCTAACACAATTTCCCAGCTCATATGGAAAGAAGAAAAATGGTAAATAAAAAAATAAACTTAACATTCATTTATGAATGGAAAGGAGCAGAAAGAAGTGTCCCCCTATTATTAGGAAACAATGTAAAACACTAATATCGTGATAGTTGTCTGCCCTAAAAAATAGACATATTAGGGCTCTATACTGGGGTCTTGGAGCGTGACCACTGCAACCTACCATCCAGGCTTCTTGCAGTATTTGCTTCTTCCTTCATGTGTTGCTCTTATGTCCTCACGCCAGTTCTCCCCCTCCATCTTGTAGCGGTGTAGTTAGTGGGTTAGTTGCAGCAAACTGGGCACAGCCAGCACGGCCGCCCCGGGCCCGGTTTATTTCAGCTCTTTATCAGGGCTGCTGCCCACGTGCGAGCCGGGCCATCCATCAGCAGCTCGCCTCCTTTTGCTCGGCCAGCAGTTAGAGGACGGAGAGAGAGAGAGAAAATGAAGGAAAAGAGGCTGAAGGGAATTGTGGTTTACACTCGCTGCCGTGGAGGTGTGCGCCCCGGTGGGATCAGCAAATGAGCGGAGGGGGGATGTTAGTTTGGGGGGTGGGGTCACCTCCAGCAATTAAAGCAGCTGACATGCACACTGTGGTGATGTGCTAATGTGGGCTGACAGCAGGGACAGTTGAATAGGGAGGGTGGGGGTCCGATGTATGGCGCTAATGAAACAGGTGCCACTCCCCTCTTAAGTGCCGGACTCATTGAGAGATTAGCAGCATGTTTCTCCATCTTGAAGCCAAATGGGGAGAGCTTTGACTTTTTGTCGTGGCGAGGGAGGGACACTTCATCTCTGCCGTGTGCGTGACCCTTAAGAAGCCCTTTCGGGGCTCAGTGTCCCGTCACCCCAGGTGGTAGGCGGATGTCAGTGGGCTGGACGGGGATTTAGGTGGGCTTAAGGAGTGTAATTAGGTCCTATTTTCCACGGCGTCGTGGCAAGCAGTGTTCATTTTGTTGACTATTCATTTTCATCTTGGCTCACCTTTTGGGATAGGTTGATTGGCAACACTAAATAGCTCGGTTGGTAGAGTGGCCGTGCCAGCAACGTGAGGGTTGCAGGTTCGATTCCCGCTTGTGCCATCCTAGTCACTGCCATTGTGTCCTTGGGCAAGACACTTTACCCACCTGCTCCCAGTGCCACCCACACTGGTTTAAATGTGGGTGTCACTATGTAAAGTGCTTTGAGTCACTTGAGAAAAGCGCTATATAAATATAATTCACTTCACTTCACTAAATGGTCCCTAGTGTGGGAATGTTGTCAATCAATCAATCAATGTTTATTTATATAGCCCCAAATCACAAAGGTCTCAAAGGACTGCACAAATCATTACGACTACAACATCCTCGGAAGAACCCACAAAAGGGCAAGGAAAACTCACACCCAGTGGGCAGGGAGAATTCACATCCAGTGGGACGCCAGTGACAATGCTGACTATGAGAAACCTTGGAGAGGACCTCAGATGTGGGCACCCCCCCCCCCCCCCCCGCAGAAGAATTTTTTATTAAAAAAAAAATTGAAAAAAAAAAATTAATACATTTTTTTTTTTTTTTTTAATTAAATCAACATAAAAAACACAATATACACTTACAATTAGTGCACAAACCACAAAAACCTCAATTTTTCATGACAAAAACGTCCCTTTTTCATGACAAAGAAGGAAAAAAAAAAAAAAAAAAGGACACTCCCCCGGGCTGAGGGGCAAATTATTAAGCGTTGACCGGTCCGCGGATACAAAAAGGTTGGGGACCACTGTTCTAGGGGACCGAAAGCAATGGATGTCGAGCAGGTCTATCATGATACTGTGAAAGTTCAATCCATAGTGGCTCCAACACAGACGCGAGAGTTCAGTTCAAAGCGGATCCAAGACAGCAGCAAGAGTCCCGTCCACAGGAAACCATCTCAAGCGGAGGCGGATCAGCAGCGTAGAGATGTCCCCAACCGATACAGGCGAGTGGTCCATCCTGGGTCCCGACGAGCGGTCCATCCTGGGTCTCGACTCTGGACAGCCAGTACTTCATCCATGGTCATCGGACCGGACCCCCTCCACAAGGGAGGGGGGGACATAGGAGAAAGAAAAGAAGGGCAGATCAACTGGTCTAAACAGGAGGTCTATTTAAAGGCTAGAGTATACAGATGAGTTTTAAGGTGAGACTTAAATGTCTATCTGTGATGAAGTGGCGACTTGTCCAGGGTGTATCACGCCTTCCACCCGATTCCAGCTGAGATAGGCTCCAGCACCCCCCCGCGACCCTGAAAGTAATAAGCGGTAGGAAATGGATGGATAACCTTTTTTTTTTTCCCCCTGACTGAAACGAGAGCGTACCTAATCCAAACAAACACATGCCGACCAAGACTAACGGAAGTAAGTAACGTTCTAGTCAGCCAATGAAAACAAAACCAAAACCGCAGATGGGTGTGACATGTTTGGACTGGCGGGCCGTGCGTGTCCCAACTAGGCCTTCAGTGATGTCCGATTTCAATGATGACCTCTCAAAATACCACATGACCATTTCTGGAGAAATACTCTACAGCAGGGGTCACCAACCTTTTTGAAACCAAGAGCTACTTCTTGGGTACTGATTAATGCGAAGGACCTTTAATAAATAAATAAAAAAAAAAATAAATAAATAAATATATATATATATATATATATATATATATATATATATATATATATGAAAAATGGGTATTTCTGTCTGTCATTCCGTTGTACATTTTTTTTCCTTTTACGGAAGGTTTTTTGTAGAGAATAAATGATGAAAAAAACACTTAATTGAACGTTTTAAAAGAGGAGAAAACAGGAAAAAAATTAATAAAATTTTGAAACATAGTTTATCTTCAATTTCAACTCTTTAAAATTCAAAATTCAACCGAAAAAAATAAAAGAAAAACTAGCTAATTTGAATCTTTTTGAAAAAATTTAAAAAAGAATTTATGGAACATCATTAGTAATTTTTCCTGGTTAGGATTAATTTTAGAATTTTGATGACATTTTTTAAATAGGTTAAAATCCAATCTGCACTTTGTTAGAATATATAACAAATTGGACCAAGCTATTTTACTGACAAAGACAAATCATTATTTCTTCTAGATTTTCCAGAACAAAAATTTGAAAAGAAATTGAAAACACTTTGAAATAAGATTTAAATTAGATTTTACAGGTTTTTCTAGATTTGCCAGAATATTTTTCTTTTATTTTAATCATAAGTTTGAAGAAATATTTCACAAATATTCTTCGTTGAAAAAACAGAAGCTAAAATGAAGAATTAAATTAAAATGTATGTATTATTCTTTACAATAAAAAAAAGAAATGTACTTGAACATTGATTTAAATTGTCAGGAAAGAAGAGGAAGGAATCTAAAAGGTAAAAAGGTATATGTGTTTAAAAATCCTACAATCATTTTTAATTTTTTTTCTCTAAAGTTGTCTTTCTGAAAGTTATAAGAAGCAAAGTAAAAATAAAAAATTAATTCAAACAAGTGAAGACCAAGTCTTTAAAATATTTTCTTGTATTTTCAAATTCTATTTGAGTTTTGTCTCTCTTAGAATTAAAAATGTTGAGCAAAGCGAGACCAGCTTGCTAGTAAATAAATACAATTTAAAAAATAGAGGCAGCTCACTAGTAAGTCCTGCTATTTGAGCTATTTTTAGAACAGGCCAGCAGGCGACTCATCTGATCCTTACGGGCAACCTGGTGCCAGCGGGCACCGCGTTGGTGACCCTTGATCTACAGAAACATATTGACGCCCTTGTGCGCATCGAAACACCTCAACAGTGTTCGAAACGGGTTATTGTCTGGCACAGTTGAAAATCAATAAACCCGCATCACCAATTAAAACATATCTTGTGTGATTCTGTCAAAATTTAAATTGCAAAAAAACATACTAAACGTGAAAATATAAAGAAATAGAATATTTAAACTCACAATTTGTAGCGCCCATTCGACGCCGTATAAGCCAGTGGTACCACGAGCATTTCCCAATTTTATCGCCGACGTGTCCTCACAAGATGTCGGTCAATCAATCAATCAATGTTTACTTATACAGCCCTAAATCACAAGTGTCTCCAAGGGCTGCCCAAGCCACAACAGGCTCAGATCCCACATCAGGGCAAGGAAAAACTCAACCGAATGGGATGACAATGAGAAATCTTGGAGGGGACCGCAGATGTGGGGACCCTCCCGGGCAACCGGTGCAATGGACGTCGAGTGGATCTAGCATAATACATAATATATCCATTCATCCATCCATTTTCTACCGCTTATTCCCTTTCGGGGTCGCGGGGGGCGCTGGTGCCTATCTCAGCTTCAATCGGGCGGAAGGCAGGGTACACCCTGGACAAGTCGCCACCTCATCGCAGGGCCAACACAGATAGACAGACAACATTCACACTCACATTCACACACTAGGGCCAATTTAGTGTTGCCAATCAACCTATCCCCAGGTGCATGTCTTTGGAAGTGGGAGGAAGCCGGAGTACCCGGAGGGAACCCACGCATTCACGGGGAGAACATGCAAACTCCACACAGAAAGATCCAGAGCCTGGATTTGAACCCAGGACTGCAGGAACTTCGTATTGTGAGGCAGACGCACTAACCCCTCTGCCACCGTGAAGCCCATATATACATAATATAGTTTCTCTTTAAATATCCTTCTTGAAAATGGCCTTGCAAATATATACCTGTCACCTAATCAACGTTTTGTTCTCTTCTTTGTGGGTCAACACTTCCTGCTACGTTGCAACTTGTGATTGGATACTCGCTTTGCAATGACAAGTGAGTATCCAATCACAGTCTCGTTAAAATCAGCCACCCTAAATAGGCTACTGTCAACAACTTGTGATCTGATTGGCTATCGCAACTGTATATCAACTCTGTGTTCTCAAATTCACCCCCTAAATTCACCCGATTGGTGTATCCAATCACAGGACGCGTAAATGTCACCTTCAACGTGAGGCCAGCTAGAAGGACTTACAGACAACCCGTGATTTGATTGGCTATCACAACTGTCTATCAACTGTATGTGTCCGTTCACTTACAGTGCACAGACATTGTTGACGCTGAAGGCAGATTTGGTACAGCATGGCAACATAAGCCAGCTGAATTCTGATTGGATACAAACTCTGAACACTAAAAAGAAGGAGCATAATATGACATGAAGAGAATATGAATACTTTTTCATATTTAGGGAAAGTCAATACAAAAACGTTTATCTTTCATTATGATGATGATTCCTGGTGATGTTAGGCCAGCAGAGAAGGTCTTGCTGGCACACCACTGATGCCAACAGGTATCATTCATCAAGTAACAAAATGTTTGACGCTGAGGTGCATACCTGCAAAATTGGCATATAAGCTAACATGCTAATATTAGAATGCTAACCATTGTGCTGTGGACCATTAAAACATTTTCTACAATTTGCAAATGGCCTCCAAGCCAGAAAAATAATAACACAGGCAACACCGTAGCAGTGCTTCCAGACCATAAGGCGCACTGTCGATGAGGGGGTCTAGTCAGGTCTTGTTTCATACAAAAAGCACACCGGATTATAAGGCGCATTAAAGGAGTCATACCATCATTATTATTATTATTTTTCTAAATGTAAAAGACTTCCTTGTGGTCTACATAACATGTAATGCTGGTTCATTGGTCATAATGTTGCATTAAATGGGAACATTATCACAATTTCAGAAGGGTTAAAACCAATAAAAATCCGTTCCCAGTGGCTTATTTTATTTTCCGAAGTTTTTTTCAAAATTTTACCCGTCCTGGAATATCCCTAAAAAAAGCTTTAAAGTGCCTGATTTTCGCTATCTGCGAAGCCACTGTCCATTTTCCTGTGACGCCATCCAGTGATTCCAATACAAACAACATGGCGGTTATCACAGCAAGATATAGCAACATTAGCCGGGATTCAGACTCGAATTTCAGCGGATTAAGCGATTCAACAGATTACGCATGTATTGAAACGGATGGTTGGAGTATGGAGGCAGATAGCGAAAACGAACTTGAAGAAGAAACAAGCTATTGAGCGAATAGCCATTGATAAGATCATGTTTTACCTTATACACACACCATAATAATACTACTATGTTGAAGCACAGTACAATCCATCAAGTGGTGTGGCTTCATAGCTTGCCAAAGTCCTACTAAAACATTTTGACAGATTTTTGAGCGCTGTGTGTACTGTTCTATCTTTTCAATGGAACATGCAACATTTTGGTGTTGTTTACTTGAGTCATATTGCAGTCTACACATATCTCTTATGTGTGACTGCCATCATATTGCAGGCTACACGTATCTCTTATGTGTGACTGCCGTCATATTCCAATCTTCACTTATCTCTTATGTGTGACTGCCATCATATTGCAGTCTCCACATTTCTCTTGTGTGACTGCCATTATATTGCAGTCTACATGTATCTCTTGTGTGACTGCCATCATATTGCAGTCTACACGTATCTCTTATGTGTGACTGCCATCATGTGGCAATCTACACGTATCTCTTATGTGTGACTGCCATCATATGGCAGTCTACACATATCTCTTATGTGTGACTGCCATCATATGGCAGTCTACACATATCTCTTATGTGTGACTGCCATCATATTGCAGTCTACACATATCTCTTATGTGTGACTGCCATCATATGGCAGTCTACACGTATTTCTTATGTGTGACTGCCATCATATTCCAATCTTCACTTATGTCTTATGTGTGACTGCCATCATATTGCAGTCTACACGTATCTCTTATGTGTGACTGCCATCATGTGGCAATCTACACGTATCTCTTATGTGTGACTGCCATCTTATGGCAGTCTACACATATCTCTTATGTGTGACTGCCATCATATTGCAGTCTACACGTATCTCTTATGTGTGACTCCCATCATATTGCAGTCTACACATATCTCTTATGTGTGACTGCCATCATATTGCAGTCTACAAGTATTTCTTATGTGTGACTGCCATCATATTCCAATCTTCACTTATCTCTTATGTGTGACTGCCATCATATTGCAGTCTACACGTATCTCTTGTGTGTGACTGCCATCATGTGGCAATCTACACGTATCTCTTATGTGTGACTGCCATCTTATGGCAGTCTACACATATCTCTTATGTGTGACTGCCATCTTATGGCAGTCTACACATATCTCTTATGTGTGACTGCCATCTTATGGCAGTGTACACATATCTCTTATGTGTGACTGCCATCTTATGGCAGTGTACACATATCTCTTATGTGTGACTGCCATCTTATGGCAGTCTACACATATCTCTTATGTGTGACTGCCATCATATTGCAGTCTACACGTATTTCTTATGTGTGACTGCCATCATATTCCAATCTTCACTTATCTCTTATGTGTGACTGCCATCATATTGCAGTCTACACGTATCTCTTATGTGTGACTGCCATCATGTGGCAATCTACACGTATCTCTTATGTGTGACTGCCATCTTATGGCAGTCTACACATATCTCTTATGTGTGACTCCCATCATATTGCAGTCTACACATATCTCTTATGTGTGACTGCCATCAAATTGCAGTCTACACGTATTTCTTATGTGTGACTGCCATCATATTGCAGTCTACACGTATCTCTTATGTGTGACTGCCATCATATTGCAATCTACACGTATCTCTTATGTGGGACTGCCATCATATTGCAGTTTACACGTATCTCTTATGTGTGACTGCCATCATATTGCAGTCTACACGTATCTCTTATGTGTGACGGCCATCTACTGGTCAGACTTATCAATTCACCATGTAGCAAATAAAATAGTTTCGAGGACGGTAAGCACAACCAAAATTATTCTGTACATTAGACTTTAAGTGCGCCTTGTAGTCCGAAAAATAGGCGATATAAGCAAACACATGCACAAGTGTTAAAAATCAAAGGAATATATAGAAATAAAATAAAGACCCATGCTAATGTTGGCTTAGCTCAAAACAGTTTTGTGGCGCTGTGTCTCCTCTTGGATACACTTGAAGTAAATACACTGGGCCCTCATTCTCCTATTGTTCTTTGCGTTGAACACTGTGTGGTTTTTGCCGTATTGTATTGCCATAGAAACCTCACTCAGGCTTTAGGAGTCTAACTCCAGAGCTGAAAGACTAATGGGCCGCGTGCTGCAGGGGAACGTGGCGCAGTCAAACGCACCGTGCGCAACTTCTGCACACGTCACGTGGCGCCCATGGCACACGCGCACACAAGCCCCCTTTTACACAATTGTGTGTCAGCACGGGACGCACAATAGCGGACGTTCCTTTTGTGCGCGCCGAGCTTGCTCATGTGAAGGCAATAAAGCGCACATGTGCTCGTAAATACTTTTGCGGAGAAGCTGCATCTTGTTCGCATCCGCTGTCTGAGGTGGCGTGTGTGGGCGTGTTGTGTGTGTGTGTGTTGTCTGCTGCGAGGGTGTGTGCGTGTTTGAGTGTGCATTTTTTGGCCTAGCAGGATGTGAGGTCATTGTGGTTTTGTTGCCTGCGGTTTAGAAGCCAGTCCAATGAAAACGGCGAGCACGGCCACACAACCAGTCTGCGCTGTGAGTAATTCTTGCAGTTCTACGTCTCCCATACTTGCCAACCTTGAGACCTCCGATTTCGGGAGGTGGGGGGTGGGGCGGAGGCGTGGTTGAGGGCGTGGTTGGGGCGGGGGGCGTGGTTAAGAGGGGTGGCGTATAATTCACCAACTTGAGTATTTCATATATGTTTCATATATATATATTAGGGCTGGGCAACGATTAAAAATTGTAATCAAAGTTAATCGCACTATTTCTCCGATTAATCGCGATTAACTGCCTTGTATACGCAAAGCCCAATAATGAATTCAAAAGTAGTGTGTAGTGCACCTTTATTGGAATATTCTCCCACATGAACAAAAGCGCCAAATCATTTGTTGTGCAAACACAATTTAAATCAGTCCTTGTTAAACAGTAGCAGTTAAATAGCATATTTTATGAAAATCAACTCAAAAAATTTTAAAAACAAACATTTAAGCTTATTGCCACTGCCAGGGGATTTAAGTTATCCTGTTTGTTATGGAAAATAAATATAATCTACATACAAATCTCTGAGCCACAATCATAACATCCGAACAGGCAATTTCTGAGGTAACAGCAGAAACATTTTTTTTATCAGGGATTTTATGTTTAAAAAAAAAACTATATTATAGGTAGTGGGCTGTTTTAGGGAATTTTTGATCAAATTATCTGTAATAGCAATATTAATAATGTGTTTATTCTGCGTAGTGCACTTAAAATAATTATGACCATATCTAGGAATTGATATGACGGCAATTTTCCGATTGTTTGCTCGGTGCTTTGATAAACTGAATATAGTACCGTATACATGGTACTATATTGTGATGTTATGAGGCAGGGAACAAAATAACTACTCTACCCAGCATGCAACAGGAGTGACGAGCATGCTGGTTGTGTCGCCATGACGGCATCTTGTATTGTGGGTTCTTCCGAGGATGTTGTAGTCGTAATGATTTGTGCAGTCCTTTGAGACAATTGTGATTTGGGGCTATATAAATAAACATTGATTGATTGATTGATATGTTGTGATATGCACGCTCTGAAAGCAAACGTTAAGAACTCAGCCAACACGCCTCGTCTGCATTATTCATAAATAGACAGACAACACATATACTCCGCTGCTTCACAGGCCGCTGGATGTAGCCGGCAAAGTATTCCCATGCTAGCTAGCCGGTCTAGCAAGCACGCGTCATTCAGTCCAAAACGGCCCGATCTATCCACATTCAGAATTGTCTGGCGGTCGTAAGTGATCCCGGAGTGACCACGCTGTAAGCCAGCCATGAAATTTGCAGAATTATCCGGTATTTTTGCCAAATGTTCCATCTTTACCAAGAGCCCCTCGACGCCGAAGCCCGTCCGGGCGTCGCCATCTTATTAAGAAAAGGCGTTAACAAAATAAAAGCATGTAAACAACATACGCAAATGTGCGATAAAATATTTGTCGGCGTTAATAGATTGAGGAGTTAACTCGTAATTAACTTATTAACTTGCCCACCCCTAATAAATATATATATATATATATATATATATATATATATATATATATATATATATATATATATATATGTATATATATGTATATATATATATGTATATATATATATATATATGTATATATATATATGTATGAAATACTTGACTTTCAGTGAATTCTAGCCATATATATTTATTTTATTATATATATAAATAAAAGAAATAGTTGAATTTCCGACGGCACCTATCAAATACACAGTAATAAAAACACAGTGGTTCCGAACATCCTTCACGGATTTGTTGTTGACATCCGCAAATGAGAACGGGATGTTGCTTCCAGCTATCAGCATAGCCATCTTTGTCTCAGCATAAGTTACACCATCGGGTCTCCATTTTGCGAGGTGGCCCATAATACTGGGTTGTGAACGATGCTGCGCTGTGGACGCTTTGTGCTTCGCTTACCGTTCATGGCTGAATATCCGTTCGGCCGCCGTGTTAAATGGAGAAGTCTGTTCTACAAAATTTACAGGAAACATACCTTTTCCCCTTCGAACTCTCCTAGATAAACTGAAATTCTTGTTTCCAATCGTTCTGGAACTTGCAAG
This sequence comes from Nerophis ophidion, assembly GCF_033978795.1. NCBI lineage: Eukaryota > Metazoa > Chordata > Actinopteri > Syngnathiformes > Syngnathidae > Nerophis > Nerophis ophidion. The sequence goes on from NC_084632.1 coordinate 8,532,071, forward strand.
CGTATTTCTTCATTTTGCTCGTCGACGGTGTAATATATTGGGTTGGAGTCAATAGCCAGGCGACGTGATGAACTTACGTTTCCTTACTGTGGGCTGCAGAACAGACTCTATAATGCATGTTCCTTGACTGCACTTAAAGGGGAACATTATCACAATTTCAAAAGGGTTAAAAACAATAAAAATCAGTTCCCAGTGGCTTGTTTTATTTTTCGAAGTTTTTTTCAAAATTTTACACCTCCCGGAATTTCCCGAAAAACTGCTTCAAATTATCTTATTTTCACCATCGCTATATCCACCCGTCCATTTCCCTGTGACGTCATACAGGGCTGCCAATACAAACATGGCGGTTACCACAGCAAGATATAGCGACATTAGCTCGGATTCAGACTCTGATTTCAGCGGCTTAAGCGATTCCACAGATTACGCATGTATTGAAACAGATGGTCGGAGTATGGAGGCAGATAGCGAAAACGAAATTGAAGAAGAAATTGAAGCTATTGAGCGAATAGCTATTGACGCTATTCGGCCATAGCATGGGTGTACCTAATGAAGTGGCCCATAGCATGGCTGCCTTATTAGCATCGCCGGTAAAATGTGCGGACCAAACGATCAGGACTTTCGCATATTGAGACACTGGAGCAACTTAAATCCGTCGATTGGTAAGTGTTTGTTTCGCATTAAATGTGGGTGTCTAGTTTCAAATGTACATACAGCTAGCGTAAATAGCATGTTAGCATCGATTATGTGAATTATATTTATATAGCACTTTTCTCAAGTGACTCAAAGCTCTTTTACACAGTGACACCCAATATCTAAGTTACATTTAAACCAGTGTGGGTGGCACTTGGAGCAGGTGGGTAAAGTGTCTTGCCCAAGGACACAACAGCAGTAACTAGGATGGCACAATCAAACTTGCAACTCTCAAGTTGCTGGCACGGCCACTCTACCAACCGAGCAATGCCGCACCACAGTAGCATGTTAGCATCGATTAGCTGGCAGTCATGCCGTGACCAAATATGTCTGATTAGCACATAAGTCAACAACATCAACAAAACTCAGCTTTGTGATTTCGTTGACTTAATCGTTGCAAATGCATCTGCAGGTTATCCATACATCTCTGTGCCATGTCTGCCTTAGCATCGCCGGCAGACACTCTGGCAAATTCAATGGGGGTCTGGCGGCAGATTTCTTGCCAGTGGTGCAACTTGAATCCCTCCCTGTTAGTGTTGTTACACCCTCCGACAACACACCGACGAGGCATGATGTCTCCAAGGTTCCAAAAAATAGTCGAAAAAACGGAAAATAACAGAGCTGAGACCCGGTGTTTGTAATGTGTTGAAAATGAAAATGGCGGGTGTATTACCTCGGTGACATCACGTTCTGACGTCATCGGAAAAGACCGATAAACAGAAAGGCGTTTAATTTGCCAAAATTCACCCATTGAGAGTTTGGAAATCGGTTAAAAAAATACATGGTCTTTTTTCTGCAACATCAAGGTATATATTGACGCTTGCATAGGTTTGGTGATAATGTTCCCCTTTAAATGTAGAAGACATTTACATTCTATTCTATGTACAGTAGATGGCAGTATTGCCGTGTTTAAGAAGGTCACAACATTGAGTCAGGTCTGTCTGCATGGAGCTGGAGGGGTAGTGGCCTCCAGTTCCGCTTGAAATTTGGGAGATTTTCGGGAGAAAATTTGTCTCGGGGGGTTTTCGGGAGAGGCGCTGAATTTCGGGAGTCTCCCGGAAAATCCGAGAGGGTTGGCAAGTATGACGTCCCCGCACAATATGGATTGTTGTATTGTACTCAGAAATATTGCTGTATCGGCATCGTGGTACAGGGCTCTACTAAATCCTTTCAGCAAAAATATGGCAATATTGCAAAATTATGACACATAGAATGGACCTGCTATCCCCGTTTAAATAAGAAAATCTCATTCCAGTAGGCCTTTAAGAATCCCTGAACTGAGGGCAGACTCTGTTTAGAGCAGTTTGCAAAGAGCGAGGGATGAAAGCAAGCCACCGTGGGATTTCTACAGCTGAGTCGCCAGGTTAGCGTTGGGACATGACCTGTGGCTGTAAAATTCTGCTGCTCTTTCCCGAGTGGGGAAGAAACTAATGGGGCTTTGTGTGTGAGGTCCCGAATGGCTGAGCTAGCAACTCTTCCTAAGAGACACACACTCCACACATATCAATCTTGAGAAAGTCAGTGACTTCACTATTAAAGTGGGTGACATGGTTATCACCAGGAAAGATGAGGTCACCTACCTAGGTTCCATTCTAGAGGCTAATATTTCCTGTGATAAAATCAAGACGGTCATCCAACGAACGAGATTTGTCTACAGAATCTCCTCTCTGGTCAACAAAAGCACCATGAAGATTCTAGCGGGAACTCCCATTCAACTCTTTTGGGACTACGCATGCAGCTCCTGGTACCCCAGCACCTCCAAAACCCTCAAATCTAGACTCCAAACATCCCAGAACAAGCTAGTCAGATTACTTCTAGACCTCCACCCCAGATCACACCTCACTCCTACCCACTTCTCCACTACACCTCCCTGATACCGAAGTACATGTCAAACTACTTCCAGAACGTAAATGACCGCCATAACCATAACACCAGGGTTGGCTCCACAAACCACGTTAAACCCAGATTCTGATCTAACAAAGGTCTTAACTCATTGTCCTTCTATGCCACATCAATGTGGAATGCACTCCCAACAGGTGGAAAAGAAAGTGCATCTCTATCCTCTATTGGGGTGTTACCATTTAGTGGTCAATTGTAGGGAATATGTACTGTACTGTGCAATCTACTAATACAAGTTTCAATCAATCAATCAATCAAAAACTCCATCTTAGGTTGTGTGATGAATATGATAAAGATGGTATACATTTGATACAGCTTTTAAAAGCCTACTGAAATGAGATTTTCTTATTTAAACGGGGATAGCAGGTCCATTCTATGTGTCATACTTGATCATTTCCCGATATTGCCATATTTTTGCTGAAAGGATTTAGTAGAGAACATCGACGATAAAGTTCGCAACTTTTGGTTGCTAATAAAAAAGCCTTGCCTGTACCGGAAGTAGTAGACGATGTGCGCGTGACATCACTGGTTGTAGAGCTCCTCACATTGTTTACAATGTGAGGATGTAATGTGCGGTTTAGCTCGGTTGGTAGAGTGGCCATGCTAGCAACTTGAGGGTTGCAGGTTCGATTCCCGCTTCCGCCATCCTAGTCACTGCCGTTGCGTCCTTGGGCAAGACACTTTACCCACCTGCTCCCAGTGCCACCCACACTGGTTTGAATGTCACTTAGATATTGGGTTTCACTATGTCAAGCGCTTTGAGTCACTAGAGAAAAAGCGCTATATAAATATAATTCACTTCACTTCACAATCATAGCCACCAGCAGCGAGAGCCATTCGGACCGAGAAATCAATCAATCAATCAATCAATCAATGTTTACTTATATAGCCCTAAATCATTAGTGTCTCAAAGGGCTGCACAAACCACAATACAAACCACTGAGCGACGATTTCCCTATTAATTGGAGCGAGGATGAAAGATTCGTGGATGAGGATAGTTAGAGTGAAGGACTAAAAAAAAAAGAATTTCATTTACTAGGATAATTCTGGAAAATCCCTTATCTGCTTATTGTGTTACTAGTGTTTTAGTGAGATCATATGGTACCTGAAAGTCGAAGGGGTGTGGTGACCGCCAGTGTCTTCGGTGGGAGGAGGTAAGAGAGTCCGCAGCTGCAGGAGGACGCAAGCTCCGCTCATGTCTACCTTAAGAGCCGACTTATTACCACAATTTTCTCACCGAAACCTGCCGGTTGACATGTGGTAGAGAACCATGTTCGCTTGACCGCTCTGTTCCATAGTAAAGCTTCACCTTCGGGAATGTAAAGAAGGAAACACCGGCTGTGTTTGTGTTGCTAATGGAAGCTGCAGTACACCGCTTCCCACCTACATCTTTCTTCTTTGACTTCTCCATTATTAATTGAACAAATTGCAAAAGATTCAGCAACACAGATTTGCGGAATACTGTGTAATTATGCGATTAAAGTGGACGATTTTTAGCCATGAGCGGCGCTGGAAGAACATGTCCGCTACAACCGGTGACATCACGCGCACGTGTCATCATTCCGCGACGTTTTCAACAGGGTACTTCGCGGGAAATTTAAAATTGCAATTTAGTAAACTAAAGCGGCCGTATTGGCATGTGTTGCAATGTTAAAGGCCTACTGAAACCCACTACTAGCGACCACGCAGTCTGATAGTTTATATATCAATGATGAAATATTAACATTGCAACACATGCCAATACGGCCGCTTTAGTTTACTAAATTGCAATTTTAAATTTCCCGCAAAGTGTCCTGTTGAAAACGTCGCGGAATGCTGACGTGTACGCGTGACTGTTAGGAAATATTAGCGCTGCGCACACACGGAGTTAAAAGTCGTCTGCTTTAACCGCATAATTACACAGTATTTTGAACATCTGTGTTGCTGAATCTTTTGTAATTTCTTCAATTAATAATGGAGAAGTCAAAGTAGAAAGATGGAGTTGGGAAGCTTTAGCCTTTAGCCACACAAACACACGGTGATTCCTTGTTTAAAATTCCTGGAGGTGAAGATTTACTATGGATCAGAGCGGTCAAGTGAACATGGATCCCGACCAAACGTCAACCAGCAGTTTTCAGTGAGAAAATTGTGGTAAAAAGTCGCCACTTACCGGAGATCAGCGGAGCTCGTGCCGTCCGTACAGCTGCCGTCGACTTCCATCAGACACTGGAGTCAAAACGCCACACCCTTCCGACTATCAGGTACTATTAAACTCACTAAAACACCAGCAACACAATAGAAAATAAGGGATTTCCCAGAATTATTCTGGTAAATGTGTCTAAAAACATCTGAATCCGTCCCAATTGATTTTTTTTTTCTAGTCCGTCGCTATCAATATCCTCAGACACGAATATTTCATCCTCGCTCAAATTAATTGGGAAATTGTCGTTTTCTCGGTCCGAATAGCTCTTTTTGTTGGAGGCTCCCATTAAAAACAATGTGAGGATGTGATCAACGGTTGATGTCATCGTCTGCTTCTTCCGGTAAAGGTAGGGCTTTTCACATAATCATGTTTCATCAAACATGTATCAACGTTGTTGCCCTAGGGTAAACTGGGTAACACAAGGCATATTGACAGAGCTTAAACCATTCTGACTATAACAATCTACAAGATTAATATCGGTTGCCTCTCTCTCTTCCCTTTCATCTTTCGGTATTCCTTCTTCTTTTTTTTTTTCTTCTTTTTTCATTTATTTATTTTTTTTTAATCATCTTTCTAGCTATCATTATGTATACATATCGCATTTGAACAACTTTATTGTTGATAGAGGTAAACTATTGGTTTTGTTAATGATCAATAGCGCTTTTTGTATTTGTATTTGTATTGCTCCAGTTTTAGTGTAAAAATGCTCATTGTCATTACTATATTATTTATTTCACTAACTGCTTATTTGCTATCACTTTTACGATCATATTTGTACATATTATGTATGTGCTGGTGTTGTTCTATTGTTGTTGTTGTTATTGTTGTATTTGCTGTTGTTGTTTTTGTCTCTCTGTCTAATCCCCCTCTTATCCCCACAATTTCCCCCTTTGTCTTCCTTTTTTTCTCTTTCTATCCCCTCCTGCTCCGGCCCGACTGCACCAAATGATAATATAAATACATTTAATAAAGTCACATTCAAATAAGACAACAAGAGAAGTATCCTACACTTCTCTTTTGTAAAGTACATCTGAACAGCCGATATGGGCATCTACATCTACTATATGATTTGCCTGAGAAGCTGGACAGGATAAAAAAAAAAAAATACTAAAACACTAGCAACACAATAGAAAAATAAGGGATTTCCCAGAATTATCCTAGTAAATGTGTCTAAAAACATCTGAATCCGTCCCAATGCAATCATGTTTTTTTTTTAACTTGATTTTTTTTTTTTTGTAGTCCGTCGCTATCAATATCCTCAAACACAAATCTTTCATCCTCGCTCAAATTAATGGGGAAATTGTTGCTTTCTCGGTCCGAACGGCTCTTTTTGTTGGAGGCTCCCATTAAAAACAGTGTGAGGATGTGAGGAGCCATCAGCCATCATGTTAGACCCGCTCGACATCCATTGCTTTCGGTCCCCTAGAGCAGTGGTCCCCAACCTTTTTGTATCCGCGGACCGGTCAACGCTTAATAATTTGTCCCGCAGCCCGGGGGAGTGTCCTTTTTTTTTTTTTTTTTTTTTCCTTCTTTGTCATGAAAAAGGGACATTTTTGTCATGAAAAATTGAGGTTTTTGTGGTTGGTGCACTAATTGTAAGAGTATATTGTGTTTTTTATTTTGATTTAATAATAAAAATATATATATATGAAGTGAATTATATTTATATAGCGCTTTTCTCAAGTGACTCAAAGCGCTCTACATAGAGTTACATTTAAACCAGTGTGGGTGGCACTGGGGGCAGGTGGGTAAAGTGTCTTGCCCAAGGACACATTGGCAGTAACTAGGATGGCACAAGCGGGAATCGAACCTGCAACCCTCAAGTTGCTGGCACGGCCACTCTACCAACCGAGCTATGTCTGCGGGCTATAGAGCGTTTTCCGTTCGGGCTCCAGTACTCTGGAATGCCCTCCCGGTAACAGTTCGAGATGCCACCTCAGTAGAAGCATTTAAGTCTCACCTTAAAACTCATTTGTATACTCTAGCCTTTAAATAGACTCCCTTTTTAGACCAGTTGATCTGCCGTTTCTTTTCTTTTTCTCCGATGTCCCCCCCTCCCTTGTGGAGGGGGTCCGGTCCGATCCGGTGGCCATGTACTGCTCGCCTGTGTATCGGCTGGGGACATCTCTGCGCTGCTGATCCGCCTCCGCTTGGGATGGTTTCCTGCTGGCTCCGCTGTGAACGGGACTCTCGCTGCTGTGTTGGATCCGCTTTGGACTGGACTCTCGCGACTGTGTTGGATCCATTATGGATTGAACTTTCACAGTATCATGTTAGACCCGCTCGACATCCATTGCTTTCCTCCTCTCCAAGGTTCTCATAGTCATCATTGTCACCGACGTCCCACTGGGTGTGAGTTTTCCTTGCCCTTATGTGGGCCTACCGAGGATGTGGTAGTGGTTTGTGCAGCCCTTTGAGACACTAGTGATTTAGGGCTATATAAGTAAACATTGATTGATTGATTGAATAAGAAAATCTCATTTCCGTAGGCTTTTAAAAATGCAACAAGTCACAAAACAACTAGGGTTGAAAAAAAATCTAAATAATGCATTAAAAAAAAACTATTCTATATATCAAATACATCAGTTGTCATTTCTTCTGTTCACTTGATTTAAATCTGCACAGAATACAATCATTTTCATGTTGATGTCTTACTTGTGCGTACATGTATGTTGATGTTGTCTCATCTGCACACGTCTTATATGTTGATGTTGGCAGTGGCGTCATGCCAACATGCCATTCTGATTTCCACAGCTTTCATCCTCTCCCCGCAGCGCCGGCGTTTTTTTTTTGGCAAGGGCGTGTGAGCGATGTTGCCGTTAATGAAAGCTAATGTGTTGCTGATGTGAGAGCAGCCAGTTTTCAAAGGAGTCGTCATTATTTGCTCTCGCCGTCATTACTAGATGGAAGGAACTTTTAGTGTTTGTTTGCGCGCACATCCCCCCTGGGAGAGAGGTTTGTCAGGGTTGCGTCCAAGATCCCTTCATGTGGCCGGACTCCATCCTCCATCCTCAGCCCGTGTCTCACACAGACGTTAAGTACTCTCAGAAAATGCCTGGCTGGGGCGGGACTGGCAGCGCACATGAAAAGCTTGGAAAGCTGCGTGAGGACACGTCCAGGGATGTGGGGAAGTGACCGAGTCAGCTCCAAGAGGAACTCCATACTCCGTGGTAAAGTGAGGTGGAGGCGGGCGATCCGTCCATTTGGACATGCTTACTTATGCTGTCTTTAAGTTGAAGTGGAGTGGTGTGTTTTTTTGTTTTTTTGATGACACCTCTTGGCCACAATAAGTTAAGCTCATGACACAGTAAGTTGGATACGGACACGTTTGTTACTGGATACTTGCTATTATTGCCGGTACTTTTTATGTTTAAGTAATACAGTATACCGTATTTCCTTGAATTGCCGCCGAATATACAGTGGGGCAAAAAAGTATTTAGTCAGCCACCGATTGTGCAAGTTCTCCCACTTAAAATGATGACAGAGGTCTGTAATTTTCATCATAGGTACACTTCAACTGTGAGAGACAGAATGTGGAAAAAAACCCCAGGTATTCACATTGTAGGAATTTTAAAGAATTTATTTGTAAATTATGGTGGAAAATAAGTATTTTGTCAACCATTCAAAGCTCTCTGATGGAAGGAGGTTTTGGCTCAAAATCTCACGATACATGGCCCCATTCATTCTTTCCTTAACACGGATCAATCGTCCTGTCCCCTTAGCAGAAAAAAAAGCCCCAAAGCATGATGTTTACACCCCCATGCTTCACAGTAGTTATGGTGTTCTTGGGATGCAATTCAGTATTCATCTTCTTCCAAACACAACAAGTTGAGTTTATACCAAAATGGATACATGGATGATACGGCAGAGGATTGGGAGAATGTCATGTGGTCAGATGAAACCAAAATAGAACTTTTTGGTACAAATACGCACCTTGCGTCCCTCAGGTGCTACTGCATTAAGAAGCCACATCAGTGTGTAAAGGATATCACCACATGGGCTCAGGAACACTTCAGAAAACCACTGCCAGTAACTACAGTTGGTCGCTACGTCTGTAAGTGCAAGTTAAAAGTCTACTATGCAAGGACAAAGCCATTTATCAACAACACCCAGAAACGCTTCGCTGGGCCCGAGCTCATCTCAGATGGACTGATGCAAAGTGGGAAAGTTTTCTGTGGTCTGACGAGTCCACATTTCAAATTGTTTTTGGAAACAGAGGACGCCGTGTCCTCCAAAAATGAGGAAAGGAACCATAGGGACTTTTCTAGGGTGAAAGTGTTCTAGGCAGCATGTGTGATGGTATGGGGGTCTATTAGTGGCCAAAGCACGGGTAACTTACACATCTGTGAAGGCAACATTAATGCTGAAAGGTACATACACTTTTACGAGCAACATATGTTATCATGGACGCCCCTGCTTATTTCCGCAAGACAAGACTTAAAAACTCTACCCTGCATGCTGCAATTAAGCTATATAATGACACTAATTAAAAGAGTAATATAGTTGTATACCAGAATGCTAACGGTTTCCATGCTGCTGCTGCCTTGAGGATGTTCAAAATGTTTAAAATACTGTTTGTTCTTTTCATTTTTCATTGATGTTTGTTTGATATCTATCGTAAAGTTCAGCTGTTTTTTCAGTGGGGCCTTGGCTCCACTGCAAGCATGAATAAATAAAGTCAAGTCAAGTCAAATGCCAAGCCAGGTGTTACAACAGCGTGGCTTCATAGTAAAAGAGTGCGGGTACTAGACTGGCCTGCCTGCAGTCCAGACATTGAAAATGTGTGAAGGGAGACTGTTGAACAACTTAAGCTGTACATCGAAAGCAAGAATGGGAAATAATTCCACCCTAAATTAAATTCAAATTAAGTTTATTGGTTCAAACTTTAAATATCTTGTCTTTGCAGTCTATTCAATTGTATATGAGGAAAATGATTTGCAAATCATTGTATTCTCTTTTTATTTACGAATTACACAACGTGACAACGTCACTGCTTTTGTGTTGCTGCAGTGTGTACAATATACCTTTCTTGGAATGTGGTCCTAGAGAGCTATGTTTCACTTTCTTTCTCTTTATTCAACTTAAATAATTAAGTTGTTGCGTGGATCGAGATTTTAAATTTAAAAAAAAAACTCTCCAATTATTGGCTGCTGGTACATTTGAATGTGAAGAGGATTTAGCTCCGAGCCTCAGGCAGTGTGCCCCCTGTCCCCCCCCTCCCTACTAAGTGGTTAATATTGAATTAAGACGATTGTTCTTTAAATGATCATTTTACATGAGGGAAAAAACAGTTGATTAACATAAACTGTGGATCAGGGCTGTCCAAGCTTTTTCTGAGGGTTGGTACATTTTATACATTAAAGCAGGGGTCACCAACGTGGTGCCCGTGGGCACCAGGTCGCCCGTAAGGACCAGATGAGTCGCCCGCTGGCCTGTTCTAGAAATAGCTCAAATAGCAGCACTTACCAGTGAGCTGCCTCTATTTTTTAAATTGGATTTATTTACAAGCAAGCTGGTCTCGCTTTGCTCGACATTTTTAATTCTAAGAGAGACAAAACTCAAATAGAATTTGAAAATCCAAGAAAATATTTTAAAGACTTGGTCTTCACTTGTTTAAATAAATTCATTTATTTTTTTACTTTGCTTTTTATAACTTTCAAAAAGACAATTTCAGAGAAAAAATACAACCTTAAAAATTATTTTAGGATTTTTAAACACATATACCTTTTTACCTTTTAAATTCCTTCCTCTTCTTTCCTGACAATTTAAGTCAATGTTCAATTAATTTTAAATTTTTTATTGTAACGAATAATAAATACATTTTAATTTAATTCTTCATTTTAGTATTTGTGAAATAATTCTTCAAACTTATGATTAAAATTCAAAAACATTATTCTGGCAAATCTAGAAAATCTGTATAATCCAATTTTAAATCTTATCTCAAACTGGATTTTAACCTATTTAAAACATGTCATCAAAATTCTTAAGTTAGTCTTAATTGGGAAAAATTACTATTGATGTTCCATAAATTTTTATTTTAATTTTTTCAAAAAGATTCGAATTAGCTAGTTTTTCTCTTCATTTTTTTTCGGTTGAATTTTGAATTTTAAAGAGTCGAAATTGAAGATAAACCATGTTTCACAATTTAATTTTCATTTTTTTCGTGTTTTCTCCTTTTTTAAACCTTTCAATTAAGTGTTTTTTTATCATTTGTTCTCTACAAAAAACCTTCCGTAAAAGGAAAAAAAATGTATGACGGAATGGCAGACAGAAATACCCATTTTTTTATATATATATATATATATATTTATCTAAGGTAAATTGAGCAAATTGGCTAATTCTGGCATATTATTTAAGTGTGTATCAAACCGGTAGCCCTTCGCATTAATCAGTACCCAAGAAGTAGCTCTTGGTTTCAAAAAGGTTGGTGATCCCTGATCTAAGTAATAATTAAGATTTTTGTTATCAATGTTGAAATCATGATTACTAAAGCAGTGTTGGGGTGTGAATGTAATACCATCATTTCATTTGTAATGTCTAATAAAAAGACTATAGATAAACATTATTCTTATAGTTTTCGACACATATTACGTTTTTTTTCATTCTTTAATTATATCAACTTGTCAGCAGTTTGTCATTACCTTCATCTCTATTTTTACATTTTGATAGAGGGAGTATATATATATGTATATATATATATATATATATATATATATATATACATATACATATACAGATATATATATATATATATATATATATATATATATATATATATCTGTATATGTATATATATATATATATATCTGTATATGTATATATATATATATATATCTGTATATGTATATATATATATATATATCTGTATATGTATGTATATATGTATATGTATATATATATATATATATCTGTATATGTATATATATATATATATATCTGTATATGTATATATATATATATATATCTGTATATGTATGTATATATATATATATATATATATATATATATATCTGTATATGTATATATATATATCTGTATATGTATATATATATATCTGTATATGTATATATATATATCTGTATATGTATATATATATATCTGTATATGTATATATATATATCTGTATATATATATATATATATCTGTATATATATATATATATATCTGTATATATATATATATATATATATATCTGTATATATATATATATATATCTGTATATATATATATATATCTGTATATATATATATATCTGTATATATATATATATATCTGTATATATATATGTATATATATATATATCTGTATATATATATATATATATATATCTGTATATATATATATATATATATATATATATATTTGTATATATATCTGTATATATATATATATCTGTGTATATATATATATATATATATATATATATTTGTATATATATCTGTATATATATATATATCTGTGTATATATATATATATATATATATATATATATATATATATTTGTATAGATATATATATATATATATCTATACATATATATATATCTGTATATATATATATCTGTGTATATATATATCTGTGTGTGTGTATATATATATATATATATATATATATATATATATATATATATATATATATATATATATCTGTGTATATATATATATATATATATCTGTATATATATATATCTGTATAGATAGATATATATATATATATCTGTGTATATATATATATATTTTTGTATATATATATATATATCTGTGTATATATATATATATATCTGTGTATATATATATATATCTGTATATATATATATATATCTGTGTATATATATATATATATCTGTGTATATATATATATATATATCTGTGTATATATATATATATATATGGGTTGTACTTGTATAGCGCTTTTCTACCTTCAAGGTACTCAAAGCGCTTTGACACTACTTCCACATTTACCCATTCACACACACATTCACACACTGATGGAGGGAGCTGCCATGCAAGGCACCAACCAGCACCCATCAGGAGCAAGGGTGAAGTGTCTTGCTCAGGACACAACGGACGTGACGAGGTTGGTTCTAGGTGGGATTTGAACCAGTGACCCTCGGGTTGCGCACGGCCACTCTCCCACTGCGCCACGCCGTCCCTATATATCTGTATATATATATATCTGTGTATATATATATATATATATATATATATCTGTATATATATGTCTTGATTGGATTATCCGGAGAATAGTGCTCGATACCGTGGTAGAGCGCAATATGTAGGTGTGGGAAAAAAATCACAAAACTACTTCATCTCTACAGATCTGTTTCATGAGGGGTTCCCTCAATCATCAGATTTACAGTCAAAAAAAGGAGTGAACATCCCAGTAAACAAAGTAAAGACTTTATACACAAGTTGTGACAATTTTCCCAACACATCGCCTGCTGCATGTTTCCTCACCTCATTAATAACTCTGTCACGGCAGCTGATGGACGCTGTATTGAGGAAAGGAAAGCAACATCTAATAGTTTTCTTCTTCGCTGTGTACCTGTAGTGTGGGGACAAGTGTCTCCAATATTGTCCACACCTATCTCCAGTGTGCTCTTAAACGCAAGGCGGGAAGCGAGGGAAAAGGATGTTAAACCAAGCGCTTGGCTCCATTTACTCCGAGAGCAAAGTCCGTGTAGTTAGTCCGCCATGACTATCAAGCCAAACGACACTAGTGCGAATGCACCTGACTGTGTGTTGCTGAACATGCATTAATAAATTATGTTGTTTGTTTTTTGGTAATTAAAAAATTAGACATAATCCAAACAGTCTGGAATTTTATCGCAAATTATCATTGATTGATTGATTGATACTTTTATTAGTAGATTGCACAGTTCAGTACATATTCCGTACAATTGACCACTAAATGGTAACACCCCAATAAGTTTTTCAAATTGTTTAAGTCGGGGTCCACGTTAATCAATTCATGGTAATGAATCATAATACAGTTTATTGTTACATGCCTTGTACATTAACAAGTAGAAACCTAATAACCTACTCAGTGGCCTAGTGGTAGGTTGGGAGGTCAAACCCCGGCCGAGTCATACCAAAGACTATAAAAAAATGGGACCCATTACCTCCCTGCTTGGCACTCAGCATCAAAAATTGGAATTGGGGGTTAAGTCACCATAAATGATTCCCGGGCGTGGCACCGCTGCTGCCCACTGCTCCCCTCACTTCCCAGGTGGTAATCAAGGGGATGGGTCAAATGCAGAGGACAAATTTCACCACTCCTAGTGTGTGTGTGACAATCATTGGTACTTTAACTTAAAAAGTCAAGGGGGTTCACGGCATGTTCTTGCCGCAAATGTTGGTCAATATTTTGGGGCCATTACGGCAAACGACGAGGGCGGTGGCGCCACTTGCTGCGGTTCAATTCGAGCCCTGGTTATTGATATCGACCGGTATCAACTTATACCGTGATACATTTTTCATGAGTATCGCCCAGCTCTATGCTGCAGGCCTGCCTCACTGTGGACACCATCCATCCATCCATTTTCTTCCGCTTATTTGAGGTCGAGTGGTGGTGGCAGCAGCCTAAGCAGGGAAGCCCAGACTTCCCTCTCCCCAGCCAATTCGTCCAGCTCCTCCCAAGGTTTTCCCAGGCCAGCCGGGAGACATAGTCTTCCCAACGTGTCCTGGGTCTTCCCCTTGGCCTCCTACCGGTCGGACGTGGCCTAAAAAAACTCCCTAGGGAGGCGTTCGGGTGGCATCCTGACCAGATGCCCTAACCACCTCATCTGGCTCCTCTCCATGTGGAGGAGCAGCGGCTTTACTCTGAGTTCCCCTCGGATGACAGAGCTTCTCACCCTATCTCTAAGGGAGAGCCCTAAACTCATCTGGGCCGCTTGTACCCGTGATCTTGTCCTTTCGGTCATAACCCAAAGCTCATGACCATAGGTGAGGATGGAAACGTAGATTGACCGGTAAATTGAGAGCTTTGCCTTCCGGCTCAGCTCCTTCTTCACCACAACGGATCGACACTGTGGACGCCATTGATGTACAACAATGATTCTTCAAAAAACTCCACTTCTAGACGAAGCAATATAATCATTTGAACATTTTCGACGTGATATAATTGATATTATTTTCCTCTTTTAGTAGTCCGTACTATCACTCCGCTAACTACTTGACCTTCCCAGGGCTGGAGAAGTGGCCCCTGCCCGTCGGCGAGTGAAATCTGTGATGTTGTTGACAGAGAGTCGGGTAGACGGACAGACTGAGAGGACCCCCCCCAACCCCTCCCCCACGCCGTACCGTCCTCGCCGTGCAGCTCTCCGCCTTTTGTCTGCGTGTCCTCCAGCATTACACTCCTGCTTGTAGTCTCCTAATTGCTGTGGACCCCGCAGAGAGGGCAGCCAAGGCGCGGGGGGGGGGGGGTTCTGAGGACTCCACAGTCCTCCTGGGGTCCCACCCTCCCTTCTTTCTCCCTCTCAGGCCGGCCGTGAAACAATGTGGGCTCATTTGGCTAAAAAGCTCATGCTGCTTCAAGTCTTTGTGAGCCATTCACATCTGGCGAGGCCCGCCACCGCACTCCAGCCCCGCCCCCTCACTGTCCACCCATCACGCTTTTGCCTGATTGTTGCATCTCGAATGAGCACCGCGTTGCATTAAAATATAATCTCCCTCCGCAGGCTCCTCTGCAGCCACCCCCAGGGTCCTCGGCCTCCGTGGTGGCGGCCGCCGCAGCAGCAGCCGCCGCCGCGTCAGGGACCGCCCAGTCGCTGAAACTGACATACCCAGAGACTTTGGACCGCATCAAGGAGGAGTTCCAGTTCCTGCAGACCCAGTACCACAGGTGAGTGTTTGGGGGACAGGTTGAGTTTCCCCTCAGGCTGCATGTTTGTGTTAGTACGCCATGTTGGATTCTACTGCTTACTCTACACGCTGCTCGCACACAATATGTGAAGAATGAGGGATTTCAGCTCGCTATGTGTCACCGCTTTTTCTTTCATCACCCCCCCAACCCCCAAGCCCTGCCCCCTTTGGCACACCTTCACATAACCCCCCACTCCCACTCTTATCCTCTCATCCAGCTTTCATTTAGCCCGCCAAAATCCCCCCAACCCTCCGCCTCTCACCATTTTTTTGTGTCCCACTTCAAACTTCTTTTGTACACCCTCCCAGCTACAGTCTTCAACCCCTGTGGCTACTGCGGAAATGTGTGTGTGTGAGTGTTCTTCTAAAGCTATCCTTGTTTGCAATAAGTTGTGGGAAGAAGGAAGACTTTGATATATTTTGTATATTAAAATGGCAAACACATGCATTTCCATCCATCATCCGCTTAGCCTGAGGTGGGGTCGCGGGGGCAGCAGCTTAAGCAGAGAAGCCCAGACTTTCCTCTCCCCAGCCACTTGGTCCAGCTCCTCCCGGGGGATCTCGTGGCGTTCTCAGGCCAGCTAGGATACATAGTGCTCTAGGTCCTCTGGGTGTAAACATCCTGTCCTCCGTGAGAAATCTCGGAGTGATCTTCGATAGTGCCTCAAATTCACCAAACAGGTCAACTCAGTGGTTAGTACTAGCTCTTACCATCTCCGAAACCTAGCAAAGACCAAGGCCTATCTCTCCCAGAGCGACCTGGAGACTGCTATCCACGCCTTCATCATACACCGGCTATACTACAACAATTCACTGTACGTTGGCATTGATCAGGCATCACTCTGCCGTTGTCAGGTTCAAACACTGATGACATCTAACAATCAGACAAGAAACAAGGAAACATGTATTTTGGGCTGTACTCTAGTTACAGATCCAAACTACGTTCTAAAAAAAAGCCCGCGTGCCTCCTCTATTTATTAGGAAAGTCCCTATTGCATCACTGTCGCTAAGGGAAAGGGGCTAGACTCGACAACTCCACTTAGACACAATATATGATTATACAATAATGCAAATATGTTGACACTTGGTGCTATCGTCCAGTCCCCATTTTGTCTGGTCCCGGAACACAATGTTCGGCCTTAGTAGACAGAAGGCGGAGTACTGGTGCCATCACCTAGTCTCTGTTTTGTCTGGTCCCAGTCAGCAGGCCGAGTCTGGACAAAACACCCATAAAGAAAGGCTAGCAATATCTCAAATTACTAGCTCTGCAAAAATACAGAAATACCACTTCAGCACAAATTCACAATACTTTATAGCATAAAGTTATGATGATAATATATACATAATTATTCTAACATTTCCCTCCTGTTTATCACATAACTTCCCCAGACTTTTCTTATCCCTAATAACCTCTTCTTGCGATTTTCAGTTAATAGTTCATTTCTTTAGGGCCAAGATATGTTTACACTCAGAGTTCAACGTCATCATATTTTCGTATTTTTTCTATACATATAGTCACCAGGGTCTGAAAACAGATCAGGAACACCGTCCAGGCAGGTATCCTCGTGATCAGATTTGCAGCTTGTGCAAAACGCGGCTGCCCGTCTCCTCACCAGCACCAAAAAACGCGAGCACATCACCCCAGTCCTGGCCTCACTCCACTGGCTCCTTGTCCGTTACCACATTGATTTTAAATTACTTTTAATTGTTTTTAAATCCCTAAATGGTCTGGCCCCACAATACCTGACCGAGCTTCTGCATCACCATACCTCGTCTAAAGCCCTAAGGTCAGCTGACCAACTGCTGTTGGCGGTCCCTAGATCCAGGCTAAAGACCAGAGGGGACAGAGCCTTTTCCGTTGCCGCCCCTAAGCTCTGGAACAGCCTTCCGCTCCACATTAGGCCAGCCCAGAGCCTGGGGGTTTTCAAAACCCTACTTAAGACCTACCTCTTCTCGCTGGCCTTTGACCTGAGCTGAGTCTGCCCACTAGGCCACCATTTCTAGTCCTACCCCCCCACCCCTTCGCTTTAGTTTAATTTTTTCTATTTGTCGCAGTTTTTATTACTATGATTTTTAATTTAGCAAATTTTTTTACTTTTACTCGACCCCTTTTACCGTATTGCTTTTTGCACTATTTTGTTCAGCTTTGTTTATGTTCTTTGTTTGTTTTCTGTTTGTGTTGCTCTATGCTTTTTTTTTAACCTGTAAATCACTTTGGTTCAATTTAAAAGTTGTTGTAAACGTGCTATATAAGTAAAATTGACTTGATTTTACTTGACTTGACATAGTCTTCAAAACGTGTCCTGGGTCTTCCCCGTGGTCAACATTCCAAAAAAAGTGCAGTTCCCCTTTAAAAAACTTGTTGTGACTGCGTCTTTCCAGGTCATGCAAGTGACAGGAAGAAAAGCTCCAACTTGTTGATGTCTGTGTAAAAATGTCCTAGGGCAAGAATACTGTCTTGCATGTGGGTGAATATGTTGGATACATGGAGGAAAGAAAGCTGTATTTAAGTGTATAATATAAATAATAGCGGTAATAATGAATAAAAAAATAGTTTTTTCCCAATATAGTGGAGTATTATTTTGTAAAAAGGACAAGTTCTTGTTCTCACCGCCTTGACCTTGCAGATTATTTGTGGACTTCAAGATGATTTCTAGGACGGGTTTAATCAAAGCTAAGGAATTCCGGTAATGTCTTGAGCTTTTTCTTTATTTGTCCCTGAGACCAACTTGTTTTTCTTTCCACTGTTTGACTGAATGTCTACAAAAATTTTATTTTCTGGGTAATGCCAGGCCGTCATGGTAATATTTCTGCATAATTCCAAAATATTTGCAGAAGCTTTCTTTCTTGTTTGATTTGATCTTGACAAATGAATTCATTGATGGCATGTGAGTCATCCTTGCTGTTGATTGGTCTCCTGGCTCCCGTCCCGGAGTGACAAAAAACACCTGGAGCGCGGCCCTCTCGCCAAGCACGCCTTGCAATAGAAATAATAGATGAATGGATTAGATTCCGATCAGGAAGACGAGCTTCAGATTCCATCCCTCGGACCAGCCCTGTGTCAGGTTGGCAGGAAGAGGTTTGTGAAGGGAAAAGCTAGAAAGAATGTGTGAGCAAATTATTTGGCTGGCTAATAAGTGTTGAGTGAATAGATTGTGTTCATATTTGATGTGCAAACTTAACATACAAACATACTTGCCAACTCTAACGGATTTTCCGGGAGACTCCCGAAATTCAGCGCCTCTCCCGAAAACCTCCCGGGACAAATTTTCTCCCGAAAATCTCCCGAAATTCAATCGGAGCTGGAGGCCACGCCTCCTCAAGCTCCATGAGAACAGACTCAGCAATGTTGTGACCCTCTTAAACAGGACAATACTGCCATCTACTGTACATTGAATAGAATAGAATGTACTTTATTGATCCCTGGGGGATATTCAGCACCACAGTTCGCTCACAATAAACAATAATAAGAATAAATAATATATTATATATATCATATTATATATACAATATATAATATAAATATATTCTACATTTAAGTGTAGTCAAGGAATATATGCATTATAGAGTCTGTTCTGCAGCCCACAGTAAAGAGACGTAACTTCATCACGTCGCATGGTTATCGACTCCAACCCAATATATTACACCGTCGACGAGCAAAATTAAGAAATACGCTTGCAAGTTCCAAAACGAATGGAAACAAGAATTTCAGTTTATCCAGGAGAGTTCGAAGGGGAAGGGGTATGTTGCCTGTAATTTTTGTAGAACAGACTTCTCCATTGAACACGGTGAACCGATATACTCAGCCATGAACGGTCAGCGAAGCACAAAGTGTCCGCAGCGCAGCATTGTTCACAACCCAGTATTATGGGCCACCTCGCAAAATGAAGACCCGATGGTGTAACTTATGCTGAGGCAAAGATGGCTATGCTGATAGATGGAAGCAACATCCCGTTCTCATTTGCGGACGTCTACAACAACATTGTAGGAATTTTAAAGAATTTATTTGTAAATGATGGTGGAAAATAAGTATTTGGTCAACCATTCAAAGCTCTCACTGATGGAAGGAGGTTTTGGCTCAAAATCTCACGATACATGGCCCCATTCATTCTTTCCTTAACACGGATCAATCGTCCTGTCCCCTTAGCAGAAAAACAGCCCCAAAGCATGATTTTTCCACCCCCATGCTTCACAGTAGGTCTGGTGTTCTTGGGATGCAACTCAGTATTCTTCTTCTTCCAAACATGACGAGTTGAGTTTATACCACAATGGATACATGAATGATACAGCAGAGGATTGGGAGAATGTCATGTGGTCAGATGAAACCAAAATAGAACTTTTTGGTATAAACTCAACTCGTGGTGTTTGGAGGAAGAAGAATACTGAGTTGCATCCCAAGAACACCACACCTACTGTGAAGCATGGGGGTGGAAACATCATGCTTTGGGACTGTTTTTCTGCTAAGGGGACAGGACGATTGATCCGTGTTAAGGAAAGAATGAATGGGGCCATGTATCGTGAGATTTTGAGCCAAAACCTCCTTCCATCAGTGAGAGCTTTGAATGGTTGACCAAATACTTATTTTCCACCATAATTTACAAATAAATTCTTTAAAACTCCTACAATGTGAATTCCTGGATTATTTTTTTCACATTCTGTCTCTCACAGTTGAAGTGTACCTATGATGAAAATTACAGACCTCTGTCATCATTTTAAGTGGGAGAACTTGCACAATCGCTGGCTGACTGAATACTTTTTTGCTCCACTGTATGTTATAAATGTAGTTTTTATCCTTCATAACGTGTCTACTGACAGATATGTTAGAACTATACATATATATATATATATATATATATATATATATATATATATATATATATATAGATATATATATATATATATATATATATATATATATATATATATATATATATATATATATATATATATATATATATATATATATATATGTGTGGGTGTGTGTGTATGTATTTATGTATGCATGCAAGACTTTTGACACAGTAAGATGTTTGACAACGATGTTATGACCATTATGATCCTAATGTTTGCAGGACACACTTTCAAGCCACTTGTTGACTTCTCACTGTTAATACACACACACACACACACACACACTAACATGCATAAGCGGGGCTCCCTAATTATCTGGGCACTCAAATAGACGCTGCCTAGAAATAGCGAGGCTTACTTGTGTATTTTGGCTGTGGAGACGGTGGCTGGATCCTGATAGATGTTGGATTAGACAGCAGGAAAGAGACGCATGGGAAGAGATTAGTGCTGATGAGCTACAACTGCGTGTGTGGCGAGTGTGTGTGTGTGTGTGTTTCGGCAGACCGGGTAGGTATGGAAGGATGAGAGATTAGTAGGGGAACTCCAGAAAGAGACGGGCTAATTAAAGTGTCTTTGGTGGGTCAGTCGGTAGCTCTGATTTTTGGTTGGTGTGTGCACGTGTGTGTTAACGAAGCAGTCTCTAATCAGCAGGGAAGGGAGCTTTAATTACTGTAATTCTTTCTGCACACATTTGCATACACACACACACATGCACACACACACACGGGTTACTGTAAGTGAGTGCTGACAACGTGGTGTGTGTGCTCTTCGCTGTCAGAAGGCTCTTCAGTCGCCACTAACATGCCCTGCTAGTCTTCTCTGCAAACACACACACACACACACGAGACCACACCACTTGCAAAGTGTGTCACGTGACTTTATTGAATGAAGAAACACTATTGGATATTGATCCTTGAGCAGGGTTACAATTGTGATTGGTAATTGAAAGGAAGATATGGACCACCTACCCTAAGTGCTCCAATTAACGCCTCATTTTAGTGAACTGAAGGAGCCAAATGTGTGGTCTGTGCAAGTAAATAAGGATTCTCATGTTAGCGCTGGGTCAAGAAGCAGACAGCTGCGGCTGTAGGCAACCTACTGATTAAGAATGGGTGATGTGGTCTAAAATCTATGCTCTTGGCGTAACAGTTGTTTGGCATATCAATGATTTACCGTGTACCTCTTGCTTGGTTTACTTGCTCGTTTCGGTATCAACTATTTGCTTGGCTAACACAATTGCTATTGCGACATCTAGTGGACACATTTAGAACAGTTGTTTCTTTCATTTAAATATGCCTTTAGGGACATTATCAAGAATGACCTCTTACATCATGGGTGTCAAACTCTGGCCCGCCGTGTAATTTCACTTGGCCCTTGAGGCAATATCGCTCACACTCTTACTTGCCAACCCTCTCGATTTTCACGGGAGACTCCCGAAGTTCAGTGCCCCTCCCAAATTTCATCCCGGACAACAATATTTGGGGTGGACATTAAAGGCACTGCCTTTGGCGTTCTCTACAACCTGTCTCCACGTCCGCTTTTCCTCGATACAAACAGCGTGCCGGCCCAGTCACATATTAATAATGTTGTGTTTATTATGCCCAGTGCATTCAGTATAATTACGACCATATCTAGGAATTGATACGACGGGAATTTTCCGATTGTTTGTTTGTTGCTTTGATAAACTGAACGCATCATAGTTTGCCACCTCAGTAGAACGCAGCCGATTGTATTGTACCATATGTCCCGGCAAGAAATCTGCGTTCAAAGGACTTCGGCTTATTAGTGATTCCCACAGCCCAAAAAAAGTCTGCGGGCTATAGAGCGTTTTCATTTCGGGCTCCAGTACTCTGGAATGCCCTCCCGGTAACAGTTCGAGATGCCACCTCAGTAGAAGCATCTAAGTCTCACCTTAAAACTCATTTGTATACTCAAGCCTTTAAATAGACTCCCTTTTTGGACCAGTTGATCTGCCGTTTCTTTTTTTTTTCTTCTATGTCCCACTCTCCCTTGTGGAGGGGGTCCGGTCAGATCCGGTGGCCATGTACTGCTTGCCTGTGTATCGGCTGGGGACATCTCTGCGCTGCTGATCCGCCTCCGCTTGGGATGGTTTCCTGCTGGCTCCGCTGTGAGCGGGACTCTCGCTGCTGTGTTGGATCCGCTTTGGACTGGACTTTGGCGACTGTGTTGGATCCAATATGGATTGAACTTTCACAGTATCATGTTAGACCCGCTCGACATCCATTGCTTTCCTCCTCTCCAAGGTTCTCATAGTCATCATTGTCACCGACGTCCCACTGGATGGGAGTTTTCCTTGCCCTTGAGTTTTCCTTGCCCTTATGTGGGCCTACCGAGGATGTGGTAGTGGTTTGTGTTGTGGTTTGTGCAGCCCTTTGAGACACTAGTGATTTAGGGCTATATAAGTAAACATTGATTTATTGATTGATATATGCGGCTTATACACACACACACACAAGTGAATGCAAGGCATACTTGGTCAACAGCCATACAGGTCACACTGAGGGTGGCCGTATAAATAGCTTTAACACTGTTACAAATATGCGCCACACTGTGAACCCACACCAAAAAAGAATGACACATTTCGGGAGAACACCCGCACCGTAACACAACAGAACAAATACCCAGAACGCCTTGCAGCACTAACTCTTCCGGGACGCTACAATATACACCACCCGCTATCACCAAACCCAGTCCACCTCAACCCCACCGCCGAAAAGAGGCATTCAATTTTTATTTAAATTTTATTTGATATGCCATTGATATTTTTTAATTATTATTATTATTATCATTATTTGAAACTCGATTTTGCATGTCACTATAAAGTTATATAAGCCTTGCTTGTTCAATATTCAATGCAAAACTTGTTTGGGTCCTTATTAAAAGGTTCATTTGTTCAACCTCGGCCCGCGGCTTTGTTCGGTTTTAAATTCTGGCCCACTCTGTATTTGAGTTTGACACCCCTGTCTTACATACACTACTCATTCCAGTAGTGTATGTAAGAGGTCATTCTGAAAAATGACCCTGATCTACATACACAAATTAGTACATACGCACGCAAATTGGATTATACGCACACAGTTTGAGATACATGTTTGCAAATCATTTTGCTACAATAATACTTCTACAATAGCCGCTAGCGTAAAGTTGCATTGCGTTGAGGAGGCCTTAGTCGACTCGGCCGGACACAGCTAAAATGTGTCATCAACATGCATTAACAGTACATAAATAAATGATAAATGGGTTGTACTTGTATAGCGCTTTTCTACCTTCAAGGTACTCAAAGCGCTTTGACACTACTTCCACATTTACCCATTCACACACACATTCACACACTGATGGAGGGAGCTGCCATGCAAGGCGCTAACCAGCACCCATCAGGAGCAAGGGTGAAGTGTCTTGCTCAGGACACAACGGTCGTGACGAGGTTGGTACTAACATGATAGCATTAAAGCTGTCTGCCACATTTCATGTGTATCGTGCAAATATTGATGTTAAAGATTTCTTTCTTTGTGAATAAATGTTTAGAATGAAGTTGATGAATCCAGATGGATCTCTATTACAATCCCCAAAGAGGACTCTTTAAGTTGATGATTACTTCTATGTGTAGAAATCTTTATTTATAATTGAATCACTTGTTTATTTTTCAACAAGTTTTTAGTTATTTGGATATCTTTGTTTCCAAATAGTTCAAGAAAGACCACTACAAATTGGCAATATTTTGCACTGTTATACACTTTAATAAATCAGAAACTGATGACATAGTGCTGTATTTGTTATGATCCGCTGCTCGGGTCGTTCCATATTCGTGTTTTGTTTCATTTTTGTATTATAGTCTGCCAATGTTTGCCTTATTTCCTTGTTTAGTCTGTTACCATGGTTGCTCTTTAGTTTTCACCTGCCCCTTGTTTTCGACGCACACATGTTCCTTGTGATTACTGCCTTATTTAAAGGCCTACTGAAATGAGATGTTCTTATTTAAACGGGGATAGCAGGTCCATTCTATGTGTCATACTTGATCATTTCGCGATATTGCCATATTTTTGCTGAAAGGATTTAGTAGAGAACATCGACGATAAAGTTCGCAACTTTTGGTCGCTAATAAAAAAAGCCTTGCCTTGACCGGAAGTCGCAGACGATGTGTTCGTGACGTCACTGGTTGTAGAGCTCCTCACATCCTCACATTGTTTACAATCATAGCCACCAGCAGCGAGGGCGATTCAGACCGAGAAAGCGACGATTTCCCCATTAATTTGAGCGAGGATGAAAGATTCGTGTTTGAGGTTATTGATAGCGAAGGACTAGAAAAAGAGAAAAAAAAAGGCGATTGCATTGGGACCGATTCAGATGTTTTTAGACACATTTACTAGGATAATTCTGGGAAATCCCTTATTTCTTTTGTGTTGCTAGTGTTTTAGTGAGTTTAATAGTACCTGATAGTCGGAGGGGTGTGGCCACGGGTGTCTTGAGGCCAGTGTCTGAGGGAAGTCACGGCAGCTGTATGAAGGCGACATTTTACCACAATTTTCTCACCGAAAACTGCTGGTTGACATTTGGTCGGGATCCCATGTTCGCTTGACCGCTCTGATCCATAGTAAAGTTTTACCTTCGGAAATTTTAAACAAGGAATCACCGTGTGTTTGTGTGGCTAAAGGCTAAAGCTTCCCACCTCCATCTTTCTACTTTGACTTCTCCATTATTAATTGAACAAATTGCAAAAGATTCAGCAACACAGATGTCCAGAATACTGTGTAATTACGCGGTTAAAGCAGACTACTTTTGGCCGCAAGTCGTGAGGCGCTAATATTTCCTAACAGTCCGTGACGTCACGCGTACACGTCAGCATTCCGCGACGTTTTCAACAGGACACTTCGCGGGAAATTTAAAATTGCAATTTAGTAAACTAAAAAGGCCGTATTGGCATGTGTTGCAATGTTAATATTTCATCATTGATATATAAACTATCAGACTGCGTGGTCGCTAGTAGTGGCTTTCAGTAGGCCTTTAAGCCTGCCCCTTTTGTCATTTCGTCCTCGGTTCCTAATTTGCTCTCATGCAACAAATGACTGCTTTCCATGCTCTACTTGCTAGCTTTCGCGCTACACTTTATTTTATCCCTAATTCTCATGCTAGTTGTTTTGTTTTACCTTTTTGTGCCTTTGTGCCAAGTGTTAGTATTTCTGTTAGTTTCCCTAGCTTCCATGCTAGCGCCCCGTGTTTGCCTTTTCTGCCTCGCACCAGTATTTTTGTTCTTAGCCTTTTATTAGTGAAATAAATTCTTTGTTGATTACTTTACGCTGTGTTCTTGCCCGCCGCATCCTTGGAAGAACAAATCCGGCATCGCTATGCCCACCAAACGTCAAGGTATTTTACTTCTTTATCTCTTTTTTTCAACCAAAAATGCTTTGCTCTGATTAGGGGGTACTTGAATTAAAAAAATGTTCTCAGGGGGTACATCACTGAAAAAAGGTTGAGAACCACTCCTCTAGGGGGTGCTCGCTGCCCAACAAAGGGCCCTATGGTTAAAGGGGAACATTATCACCAGACCTATGTAAGCGTCAATATATACCTTGATGGTGCATAAAAAAGACCATATATTTTTTTAACCGATTTCCGAACTCTAAATGGGTGAATTTTGGCGAATTAAACGCCTTTCTGTTTATCGCTCTGGAGGCGATGACGTCAGAATGTGACGTCTCCGAGGTATTACAGCCGTCATTTTCAACACATTGTAAACATATGGTCTCAGCTCTGTTATTTTCCGTTTTTTCGACTATTTTTTGGAACCTTGGTGACATCATGCCTCGTCGGTGTGTTGTCGGAGGTTGTAACAACACTAACAAGGAGGGATTCAAGTTGCACCACTGGCCCGAAGATGCGAAAGTGTCTGCCGCCAGACCCCCATTGAATGGGCCAGAGTGTCTCCACATTTTACCGGCGATGACAGACATGGCACAGAGATGTATGGATACCCTGCAGATGCATTTGCAATGATAAAGTCAACAAAATCACAAAGGTGAGTTTTGTTGATGTTGACTTATGTGCTAATCAGACATATTTGGTCGCGGCCTGACTGCCAGCTAATTGATGCTAACATGCTATGCTAATCAACGCTAACATGCTATTTACCGGCGGTGCTAAAGCAGACATGGGACGGAGATGTATGGATAACCTGCAGATGCATTTGCAACGATAAAGTCAACAAAATCACAAAGGTGAGTTTTGTTGATGTTGACTGCCAGCTAATCGATGCTAACATGCTACGCTAATCAATGCTAACATGCTATTTACCGGCGGTGCTAAAGCAGACACGGTACAGAGATGTATGGATAACCTGCAGATGCATTTGCAACTATATTACGTTTCCTTCCACCTGCATTTAATGTGATAAAAACACTTACCAAGCGACGGATTTAAGTTGCTCCAGTGTCACGAAATGCTAAAGTCCTGATCGTTTGGTCCGCATATTTTACCGGCCATGCTAACGCAGCTATTCGGCCATGCTATGGCTATGAATGGCATCAATAGGTTCAGTTTCTTCTTCAATACTTTCATACTCCAACCATCCGTTTCAATACATGCGTAGTCTGTTGAATCGCCTAAGCCTCTGAAATCCGAGTCTGAATCCAAGCTAATGTCGCTATATCTTGCTGTGGTATTCGCCATTGTTTACATTGGCAGCACTGTATGACGTCACAGGGAAATGGATAGTTGCGTCGCAAATAGCGAAAATCAAGCACTTTAAAGATTTTTTTAGGGATATTCCGAGACGGGTAACATTTTGAAAAAAAATTCAAAAAATACATCCAGCCACTGGGAACTGATTTTTATTGTTTTTAACCCTTTTGAAATTGTGATAATGTTCCCCTTTTAGAAACACTGCCCTAAATCATTATAAAATATAAAGCGTTGTTTGCAATTATCGCCTGTCTCTAATTAATGCACCGTCCTCTTTGCCGTTTAGGCAAATAAACGCCGGGATTATAATTAGGTCATTTATTTAGCGTGTTTCAGAACCAATCAACCGGGCCTCTGCTGGTCGTAGCCAAGCACTGCCTCCAGTGCTTCCCCGCATCATGCCATTAAGCAACAATCAAGTCCACACATTTTAGATTATCAATTAACTGATTTTTCTACCCGTTCCAAGTGTGTCTGTGTGTGTGTGTGTGTGTGTGTGTGTGTGTGTGCGTGTGTGCGCCCTAAAGGGGTTTGTGTTTCTGGCACAGTACAATACCAGATGATGAGGAAGGGGGAAGTTGATTTGGTTTTATGGTATAAATATTATTCCATACTGCTGCCAATATTTGAAGTGTAAAAATGTCAACATTGTTGTAACCTGCACAACGTCTCACAAAATGCTAGCCCGTGGTCTTAACGGAACTTAATAATAAATATTGATATAGCCGGATACTGCAACCTTTAAGAATGCGACAGGTTATACTCGCAAGGTGTGTTTGTGTCCCTCTAGGACAGGGGTCATCAACACGGTGCCCGCGGGCTCCAGGTCGCCCGTAAGGACTAGATGAGTCGCCCGCTGGCCTGTTTTAACAATAGCTCAAATAGCAGCACTTACCAGTGAGCTGCCTCTATTTTTTAGATTTTATTTCTTTACTAGCAAGCTGGCCTCGCTTTGCTCGACATTTTTAATTCTGAGAGAGACAAAACTCAAATAGAATTAGAAAATCCAAGAAAATATTTTAAAGACTTGTTCTTCACTTGTTGAAATAAATTCTTTTTTTTTTTACTTTTCTTCTTATAACTTTCAGAAAGTCAATTTTAGAGAAAAAATACAACCTTAAAAAGGATTTTAGGACTTTTAAACACATATACCTTTTTACCTTTTAAATCCCTTCCTCTTCTTTCCTGACAATTTAAATCAATGTTCAAGTAAAAAATTTTTTTTTCATTGTAAAGAATAATAAATACATTTTAATTTAATTCTTCATTTTAGCTTCTGGTTTTTTGACTAGGAATATTTGTGAATTTTTTCTTCAAACTTATTATGATTAAAATCCCCCCAAAATATTCTGGCAAATCTAGAAAATCTGTAGAATCAAATTTAAATCTTAATTCAAAGTCTTTTGAACTTTTAGAATTTTTGTTCTGGAAAATCTAGAAGAAATAATGATTTGTCTTTGTTAGCTTGGTCCAATTTGTTATATATTCTAACAAAGTGCAGATTGGATTTTAACCTTTTTAAAACATGTCATCAAAAATATATATTTATTGCGAGAAATCATTAAGATGATCATGTCAGAGTTTGTTGTTGACAAACCCCAAGGTGCAGAGATGGAGGCAGGCAGGGAGTCAGAAAACATGGTTGTAATATAAAATACTAGAACAAAACCAAACAGAGGGTACAAACAAAAAGCATGCACGTGGGCAGATAACAAACTAAGAGAGCTAGCATGGAAGTAAAAAAACAAAAAGGAATTTAGCCTGGAAAACAGAAGTCGTACTTGTACTTACAAAACAAAACGAAAGCAGGGAACAAAAGACAGTAAGCTAAAAACCGCTATCAAACATAGCTTACCGCAACGCTGCATTGACACATCAAGATACGACACGACAGGTAGCAAAGACAAGTGCGACATGTGGCAACGACACGAGCGACATCGACATGACAATACAATAATCCAGCCACTGACTCAAGACAAAGCAGGTACAAACAGGAGTGGGCTGATTGACAACAGGTGTGGCCAGGTGCCAGTCAGCCGCAGCTGAGGGAAAACAGCACACAGAGAGACAAACAGGAAGCTGAACCGAAATAAGAGTGCTGACAGGAAATACTGAGAACACACAGAGGAAAAACTAAAACACAAACAAACTGTCAGTGGCAAGCCTGACAGATCAGTGTTTCCACAAAGATAAATATCATTAATTATTAATAATAACATAGAGTTAAAGGTAATTTGAACAAATTGGCTATTTCTGGCAATTTATTTAAGTGTGTATCAAACTGGTAGCCCTTCGCATTAATCAGTACCCAAGAAGTAGCTCTTGGTTTCAAAAAGGTTGGCGACCCCTGCTCTAGGAGATATGGTAGTTTTTTCTTAGGTGGACTGGTGAGGGAAAGCTGATAAATACTTGATGAGATGCAAAGTGCATCACAGTTCCCAGCACGTTTTATTGCATGAGAGGCGCATGATGGGTTTGTCACCATCAATACCAGCAAAAAAAGAATATCCTTTTAAAATCCCAGTTTAACAGTCAAATAATTGTTTATTGATACAGTATCAATAACTTTGGGTTGCCAAAGTATTGATATTTCCATCGCAAGTCGATAACAACATGCAAAAAGTACATGGTTACCTGCTTATTGTAGTATGGTCCCTACCAACTTATTAAACCAGGAAGGGAAAGTGTGAAGGATTGAATATATTTTATTTTTTTTACAAAAATAACAGCAAAAATAGAAAGTTAATGTTGCAATTATGTTTTTTGTTCTGGTTTGTATCACATCCTTTTTGTGTTTTGTCTTCCTTAGTTCCTGGTGGCACTTCCTGTTTTGTTCCGTTTCCATAGCAACGCATTTGTGTCACCTGCCGTTTGTCTTTCGCGCACACCTGCCTTGTTATTATCCTGTTATTTAAGCCTGCCCTTTTTGTTCCTTCGGTCTCGCAGTCTCAACTTGCTTTCGATGCAACAGGTGACGTCGCTATCCCTCATTGTGGTAAAGACTATTTTGATACTTGTTAGCTTCCACGCTATTCATTTGTTTATTTCCCTAGCTCACACGCTAGCGCCTTTTGTTCTTTCTAGCTCACATGCTAGTTCTGTTGGTTTGTCTGTAGCGCCTTTGTGCAAGTATTTCTGTTCTTAGTTTGTTTTTGTAGTTATCAATAAATCATCATTCTTACCTTCACCCTGTGTCCATTCCGCTTGCATCAACGAGAGAATGCAACCACATCACCACAATGCCAGCAAAACGTCACAAACTGACCCAAAAAGCGGTCTAACGTAATTAGAGGAAGGCTTCAGTTTTCTACAAATGCACTAGCTTGATGCTAATATACATTGTCTTTGCTATCGATTAGCATTAGCAATTTTTTGATGAGGATTTCAACACCTCCAAATGTGTTCACGAAAACTACAACTATGACACAAGTTACAATCCATGGTGCCGAATTGGTACGATACTAACTGTATTACGATTTTTTAGGGCGCAACACACAGCAAAGACTGAACTGAGCAGCACATTATAAACTATACACTAACGCCATTTTGGACTTGCAACTGTAATTACAACTTTAATGTCATACTTGCAAATTAGACTCCAAAATATAATAAAACAATATATAATTACTAGACAGCAGTTATCATAATAAGCAAAAAAAATGAGATTGTATTTAAAAACAATACTAAAAATTAATACCAATGAGTGCTGTGCATTGGTACTGAATGGGTGTAAATTTGAACGTTACATATTCCTATTTTCAGTAAATATTGAAGTCCTCCGACACCCATAATTCAAATTTGATGGCCATGTTTTATTTAAAAATAAACGAGGACTAAAAGTATAAAATGTATTTTTATGACGGAGGCTTTCTCAGGAATGTTTATATGTTTTATAGCACTTTATTTTGGTCCGACCGCCTTATGATGTAAAGCACACACGGCCCAAAATAAGTCTTTATTTATACCAAAGTGTTAAAACGATGTTGTGTTGCAGGACGGCAGCGTGGCCGAGACGTGTCGCACAGTGGATGTTTTTGTCAAATATAGGGTGGTGCTTAAAATCGCTAAAAATGGCAATGACAGAAGTTTGAAGAGAGCAGCGTTTTCCGTACATTCATGGCGGGGCAAAAAAAAGTATTTAGTCAGCCAGCGATTGTGCAAGTTCTCCCACTTAAAATGATGACAGAGGTCTGTAATTTTCATCATAGGTACACTTCAACTGTGAGAGACAGAATGTGGAAAAAAAATCCAGGAATTCACATTGTAGGAATTTTAAAGAATTTATTTGTAAATGATGGTGGAAAATAAGTATTTGGTCAACCATTCAAAGCTCTCACTGATGGAAGGAGGTTTTGGCTGAAAATCTCACGATACATGGCCCCATTCATTCTTTCCTTAACACGGATCAATCGTCCTGTCCCCTTAGCAGAAAAACAGCCCCAAAGCATGATGTTTCCACCCCCATGCTTCACAGTAGGTCTGGTGTTCTTGGGATGCAACTCAGTATTCTTCTTCCTCCAAACACGACGAGTTGAGTTTATACCAAAACGGATACATGGATGATATAACAGAGGATTGGGAGAATGTCATGTGGTCAGATGAAACAAAAATATAACTTTTTGGTATGAACTCAACTCATCGTGTTTGGAGGAAGAAGAATACTGAGTTGCATCCCAAGAACACCACACCTACTGTGAAGCATGGGGGTGGAAACATCATGCTTTGGGGCTGTTTTTCTGCTAAGGGGACAGGACGATTGATCCGTGTTAAGGAAAGAATGAATGGGGCCATGTATCGTGAGATTTTGAGCCAAAACCTCCTTCCATTAGTGAGAGCTTAAAATGGTTGACCAAATACTTATTTTCCACCATAATTTACAAATAAATTATTTAAAATTCCTACAATGTGAATTCTTGGATTTTTTTTTCACATTCTGTCTCTCACAGTTGCAGTGTACCTATGATGAAAATTACAGACCTCTGTCATCATTTTAAGTGGGAGAACTTGCACAATCGGTGGCTGACTATATACTTTTTTCCCCACTGTATGTTTATATATATATATATATATATATATATATATATATATATATATATATATATATATATATATATATATATATATATAGTATTGTATTGTTTCTGCTGTCTGATGATGTAGTTGGAAGTAGTTATTCTATATATCCCTCCATTTTGTACCGCTTGTCCCTTTTTTTGGGGTCCCGGGGGGCGCTGGTGCCTATCTCAGCTACAATCAGGCGGAAGGCGGCATACACCCTGGACAAGTTGCCACCTCATCACAGGGCCAACACAGATAGACAAAAAACATTCACACTCCCCATTTAGTGTTGCCAATCAACCTATCCCCAGGTGCATGTCTTTGGAGGTGGGAGGAAGCCGGAGTAGAACCCACGCAGTCACGGGGAGAACATGCAAACCTCACACAGAAAGATCCTGAGCCCGGGATTGAACCCAGGACTACTCGGGACCTTCGTATTGTGAGGCACATGCACTAACCCCTCTACCACCGTGCTGCCCGGATGTAGTTATTGCTCCTCAAAAAAAGAGCAATAACTACATTTATATAATATATGTAATGGGGAAATATACTATATACCAGGGGTAGGGAACCTATGGCTCTAGAGCCAGATGTGGCTCTTTTGATGACTGCATCTGGCTCTCAGATAAATCTGACCTGACGTTGCTTAACACGATAAGTAATGAATAATTCCACTTGTAATCACAGTGTTAAAAATAATGTTAAAATTATAAAACATCGTCATGCATTTTTAATCCATCCATCCGTTTTCTACCGCACCTGTTCGAGAAGTTGCGTTAATGGTAAGAAGTTATTTATTTATTATTGGTTAGTGTGGGGCTTGCCCTCCTGGGGTTTCTTCAGACCACCAAGCACTGACATGAGAGCCTGTTTCAGGGTTACAATATTGTTTTATTTTTCAATAAGTCTCTTAGTTGCTTTCCAGCAATTGTATTTCCAGCCCCAACCCAGTCTCTCCTCCTGGCTGCTGCTTATAACAGAGCGACAGGTGATTAGATAACAAGGCCCAGGTGGGCCATCTACGCACCTGTCGCTGCAGGCCCGCAGGCCACCCCCCCCTCCACAGTTAGCTTCAGAATAACAATGTTATTACAGAGAATAAGAGACCTATTATACTCTAGAAATGTTGGTCTTACTTAAAAATGCACGTTTTTAGTTGTGTTCAGTGTTAAAAAAAAATATTATATGGCTCTTACGGGAATATATTTTAAAATATTTGGCTTTTTGGCTCTCTCAGCCAAAAAGGTTCCCGACCCCTGCTCTATACTATACCTTTTTTTTCTTTTTTGAAGAGTTATTGCCCTTCAAAAATGAAAGAGCATTTATTTCGTCCACATAAATTTTTGTATGTTTTCCAATTCTCATCGACCAAACAAAAATTCCTTTTGTCCCTGACTTTTAAACACACAACGACAGCAGGTGTGCCAGAGAATAAAAAGACAAAGCAGGAGGGATCAGTAACTTTGTTTGTAATCAGACCACTCCTGATAGTTGTTTTGCTTCTTCAAGCACTCACTTGAATCGTAGTGAAGACGTTTGACCTCCCTGACATCAACGCACGTGTCGCTCTTGGCTGCCGTCAGCCCCCCCCTCCCTCCCATCTAGAAGCACTCACAGGTGGCTCCGTCATGTTTGACATTTTAAAAATGGGAACTTCTTTTTTTTTTTCATGTCAACTTCATTTGTAGTTTGAAGCATTTGTTTTGCTAAAATGCTTTTAGAAGTGGATCCTACAGTTTTTATTTCTTTTTATGGTGTTGAATTTTGTGAGCGTGCACCTTTTTATAGTGGGGCGGCATAGCTCGGTTGGTAGAGTGGCTGTGCCAGCAACTTGAGGGTTGCAGGTTCGATTCCCGCTTCCGCCATCCTAGTCACTGCCGTTGTGTCCTTGGGCAAGACACTTTACCCACGTACTCCCAGTGCCAGCCACACTGGTTTAAATGTAACTTAGATATTGCGTTTCACTATGTAAAGCGCTTTGAGTCACTAGAGAAAAGCGCTATATAAATATAATTCACTTCACTACAGTGCCTTACCTCAAGCAAGTCCTAGAGCAGGTGTCGGCAACCCGCAGCTCACTCTGATGTGTCTCAGCTGCTAAATTGCCGATCCCGAAGATTATTCCGGGAGGTTTCCGGATTTTAGTGCCTCTCCCAGAAATCACCCGGGATAACATTCTCCAATTTTCACCCTGGTCTTCAATACTGAGGGTGTACAGTGATGGCAATGCCTTCAACCTCCTCTACAACATGTCGTCCCGCCCACTTTTACATCACGCGATCTGCGTGCCGACTGCTTTCAATTTATATTCAGCCTCTGTTGACACACAAAGTGGCTGCATTGCATACTTAGTCAACAACCATGCAGGTCACACTGAGGGTTGTGATATAAACAACTTTAGCACTCTTACTAGTATGCGCCACACTGTGAACCCGCACCAAACAAGAGTGATGTTAGAATAATTATGTATATATTATCACACTAACTTTAGAATGCTTAAAGTCTGTTGCTTTAGTTATTAGCTATGGTGCTCAAGTTGGACTTTTTTTCTAATCAATGCAAGGACAAAACTTCTTGTCTGAGCGGTGGCCTCAGCCGCATGATGTTATCATAGTTTTGGCTCACTGGCAGCCTAGGACTTCGGAGACTTCGGCATGGATGGGATGACAGCACGCGGACGAACTCGGCGACAAGGAAAAATCACATTCCGTCACGTACTATGCGTCCTGGTCCTGCTTTGCATAATATATGTGACCACTCCTTTTAGAGGCCGCTTCAGTGATGTTGACTATGGAACTCTGAATAAAAAGGAGAACGCGGCAACTGGACCTTAGTCACATTCCCGCCCTACGCTCTAAGTGTGCAGTGCCCGCGTTCTCCTCATGAGCCCTATTTAACTCTGTGTCTGCTTGATTCCTTGCTTCTTGTCTGATTAATAGATGTCACCAGTGTTTGAACCTGACAAGTGACAAACACATTTCAGGAGAACGTCAGCACTGTAACACGTCGTTAACACAACAAAACAAATACCCAGAATCCCATGCATCCCTAACTATTCTGGGCTATGTTATACACCCCTGCTAGCACCACACTAAGCTCCCCCAGAACCCGCCCACCTCAACCGATGTACAGAGGGGGTGGGGGGAATTTGGTGCTAGCGGGGGTGTATGATTTACGACGCCGAGATCATTATCCATGCGTTTGTTACGTCTCGTCTTGATTACTGTAACGTATTATTTTCGGGTCTCTCCATGTCTAGCATTAAAAGATTACAGTTGGTACAAAATGCGGCTGTGAGACTTTTGACATGAACAAGAAAGTTTGATCATATTACGCCTGTACTGGCTCACCTGCACTGGCTTCCTGTGCACTTAAGATGTGACTTTAAGGTTTTACTACTTACGTATAAAATACTACACGGTCTAGCTCCATCCTATCTTGCCGATTGTATTGTACCATATGTCCCGGCAAGAAATCTGCGTTCAAAGGACTCCGGCTTATTAGTGATTCCCAACGCCCAAAAAAAGTCTGCGGGCTATAGAGCGTTTTCCGTTCGGGCTCCAGTACTCTGGAATGCCGTCCCGGTAACAGTTCGAGATGCCACCTCAGTAGAAGCATTTAAGTCTCACCTTAAAACTCATTTGTATACTCTAGCCTTTAAATAGACTCCCTTTTTAGACCAGTTGATCTGCCGTTTCTTTTCTTTTTCTCCTCTGTCCCACTCTCCTTTGTGGAGTTCTGGCTGTCCAGAGTCGGGCCCCAGGATGGACCGCTCGTCCAGAGTCGGGACCCATGATGGACCGCTCGCCTTTGTATCGACTAGGGACATCTCTGCACACCTGATCCGCCTCCGCTTGGGATGGTTTCCTGCTGGCTTCACTATGGACGGGACTCTCGCTACTGTGTTGGATCCACTTTGGACTGGACTCTCACGGTTGTGTTGGATCTACTATGGATTGAACTTTCACAGTATCATGTTGGACCCGCTCGACATCCATTGCTTTTGGTCCCCTAGGGGAGGGGGTCCTCTCCAAGTTTTCACATAGTCATCATTGTCACTGTCACCGACGTCCCACTGGGGTGAGTTTTCCTTGCCCTTATGTGGGCTCTACCTAGGATGTCGTTGTGGTTTGTGCAGCCCTTTGAGACACTAGTGATTTAGGGCTATATAAATAAACATTGATTGATTGATTGATTGATTGATTGATTGATAATGTAGCCCGGAAGAGTAGGGATGCATGGGATTCTAGGTATTTGTTCTTTTGTGTTTATGTTGTGTTACAGTGCGGATGTTCTCCCGAAATGTGTTTGTCATGCTTGTTTGGTGTGGGTTCACAGTGTGGCGCATACTAGTAAGAGTGTTAAAGTTGTTTAAACGGGCACCCTCAGTGTGACCTGTATGGCTGTTAAACAAGTATGCCTTGCAATCGTCTGCATGTGTCAGCAGAAGTCTCATACGACATGTGATTGGGATGGCAAGCTGATTGAACGTGTTGTAGAGGGCGCCAAAGGCAGCGCCGACATAGGTTGCCCTTATTATTGTTAATCAAGGGAAATCCTGCAAACATTCGTGAGAATAGTTGATCTGACATTCGGTAGTCTCTCGGGATATTCGGGAGGGTTGGCAAGTGTGATGCCGTCAAGCGGCATTCATATAAAACTTTCGGGCCCCACTATCAATACATTTTCATATTGAGGTGCGGTCCACGTGTCTGAGACCCCTGGTAGTAAAAAAAACCCTCTGTATGCAGTGTTATTTCATTTTAAATTTCTAAAGAGTTTTGTGGCTCCCATTGTTTTCTTTATTTTGTGAAACGGGTCAAAATGACTCTTTGAGTGGTAAAGGTTGCCGACCAATGTCCGAGAGGATTTTAAAATGTCGTAAACGGAAATGAAAGTAAAATGTGTGCTTCTGTATTTAAATTGTGATTGTGTGTGTGGCCTTTTATAATGGCAGGGTATTTTTCCCTAACTGAACACGCACAGCTTCAAATGTGTGTGCGTGTGCGTGTGCGTGTGCGTGTGCGTGTGTGTGTGTGCGTGCGCGCGCGCTCATCAGCAGCACAGCACCACCTAAAGTGTGTGAAGACCAGCAGGCTGCTGATTTGTAGCACATTCAGCTGATCACCTTATCTTCTGTCACCGGCAGGCACAGATTGGAGGAACATGCATAAGTGAGACACACACACACACACACACACACACGCACACACACACACACACGCATGGAGTCTGGGGGCACACACACGGAGTCTGTGTGTGTGTGTTTTAGTTGTGCTCTCAGACTCTGTGTGTGTGTGTGTGCCCTCAGACTACGTGTGTGTGTGTCCTCAGACAGAGGGTCTGAGGGCACACACACGCACACGCACACACACACACACACACACACACACACACACACACACACACACACACACACACAGAGTCTAAGGGCACACACATGTACACACACGCGCGCGCACACACACACACACACACACACACAGTGAGTCTGAGGACACACACACACACTGACACACACAGAGTGAGTCTGAGGACACACACACAGTGACACACACACACACACACACACACACAGAGTGAGTCTGAGGACACACGCGCACACACAGAGACACACACACACTCACACAGAGTGAGTCTGAGGACACACACGCACACACAGAGACACACACACACTCACACAAGTGAGTCTGAGGACACATACACACACACACAGAGACACACACACACTCACACAGAGTGAGTCTGAGGACACACACACGCACACACAGAGACACACACACACTCACACAGAGTGAGTCTGAGGACACATACACACACACACAGACACACAGAGACACACACAC
The DNA here is from genome assembly GCF_033978795.1 of Nerophis ophidion. NCBI lineage: Eukaryota > Metazoa > Chordata > Actinopteri > Syngnathiformes > Syngnathidae > Nerophis > Nerophis ophidion. The sequence goes on from NC_084632.1 coordinate 8,570,155, forward strand.
ACTCACACAGAGTGAGTCTGAGGACACACACACAGACACACTCACCCAGAGTGAGTCTGAGGACACACACACGTGCACACACAGAGACACACTCACACACTCACACAGAGTGAGTCTGAGGACACATACACACACACACAGACACACAGAGACACACACACACTCACACAGAGTGAGTCTGAGGACACATACACACACACACAGACACACAGAGACACACACACACTCACACAGAGTGAGTCTGAGGACATACACACACACACAGACACACTCACCCAGAGTGAGTCTGAGGACACACACACGTGCACACACAGAGACACACTCTCACACAGAGTGAGTCTGAGGACACACACACACACACAGAGACACACTCACACACATGCACGCAGTCATATCTCAGCTTTTCTTGCACCTTCAATCTTGTTTTGTCCTTGCCGTGTTTCCTTTTTTTTTTTGCCCTCCGCTAACCTTTTTTTTTCCCTTTCTTAATTTTTTTGGCACAAACCTTCATTTTTACTGCCACGCCGCCCATTGTCCTCATTGAGGTGAAGATCATGTCGGCAGCCTCAGACTGCATTTCCACCACTATGCTTGACACTATTATTTATGTTGCCACTATATACTGCTATACAAGCTGTGCACTGACTACTCTAAAGTAGGGGAGGGAGGGGGAGGGGGGGAATATCTAATGGAACTGGTGTATTACAAATCCCGTTTCCATATGGGTTGGGAATTTGTGTTTGATGTAAATATAAACGGAATACAATGATTTGCAAATAATTTTCAACCCATATTCAGTTGAATATGCTACAAAGACAACATATTTGATGTTCAAACTGAAAAATATTTTTTGTGTGTGCAAATAATCATTAACTTTAGATTTTGATGCCAGCAACACGTGACAAAGAAGTTGGGAAAGGTGGCAATAAATACTGATAAAGTTGAGGAACGCTCATCAAACACTTATTTGGAACATACAGGTTTTGGAGCAACATATGCTGTTCTGCTGAAATAAGAAGGGGCGTCCATGATAATGTTGCTTGGATGACAGGTGTTACAACAGCGTGGCTTCTTAAAAAAAAGAGTGCGGGTACTTTCCTGGCCCGCCTACAGTCTAGACCTGTCTCCCATGGAAAATGTGTGGCGCATTATGAAGCGTAAAATACGGCAGCGGAGACCTCGGACTGTAGAACGACTGAAGCTCTACATAAAACAAGAATGGGAAAGAATTCCACTTTCAAAGCTTCAACAATTAGTTTCCTCAGTTCCCAAACGTTTGAGTGTTGTTAAAAGAAAAGGTGATGTAACACAGTGGTGAACATGCTCTTTCCCAACTACTTTGGCACGTGTTGCAGCCATGAAATTCTAAGTTAATTATTATTTGCAAAAAAAAAAAAAAGTTTATATGAGTTTGAACATCAAATATCTTGCTTTTGTAGTGCATTCAACTGAATATGGGTTGAAAAGGATTTGCAAATCATTGTATTCCGTTTATATTTACATCCAACACAATTTCCCAACTCATATGGAAACGGGGTTTGTACCTTTACCAGAAATTTGGTGAAGGAGCACAATGACAAAATGTGATGTTTGAATGTCTGGTCATGGCCCCATTTCACTTTTGTCATCATGAACGCGCACACACACACACACACACACACACACACACACACACACACACACACACACACACCGAGCCCAGCTGCGAGTGTGTTCTGCTGAGAGGTAGTTGCACTGTAATAAAATCTATAAGATGTTGGTGGTGGGGGGTTTAATCCTTACTATCCTCCACCTTTGGACTCCAATCACCACCACCTCTTCCTCTATCCTGCTTCCCTCCCTCACTTATCCTCCACCGGCTGGCAATGATAAATGACTCAATTATATGCCACTGTGCGTGTGTGTGCGTGCATGTGTGTGTGTGTGTGTGTGTGTGCGTGTGTGTGTGTGTGTACAATGGGAGTGGACGTGGATGTTATTACCTGTTGCTGCGGGGGATGTTAATGTTGCGGTATTAATCATATTCTAATTTTCTTCCACCGCAACACACACACATTCTCAACACACACACCACTGACACCCCCCCCCCCCTGCCCCCCACCCCCATCAATCTATTTGCCTCCTGCAAACAAATCAGCGTAAATGGGCCCAAAATACTGGCTCTCTGGGGAGGAAGGGAGGCTACATGTGACTTGCAATAGGGAAGTGTGTGTGTGTGTGTGTGTGTGCGCGTGCGCGTGTGTGTGCGTGCGTGCGCGTGTGTGTGCGTGCGTGCGTGTGTTCCGGCAATTCTTACTTAATGGGGATTTCGCTCTGTTTACACACCTTTAGGGGACAAAAAAACAGGTCTCCTAAAGGGAAACCTTTTTAAAGGGGAACATTATCACAATTTCAAAAGGGTTAAAAACAATAAAAATCAGTTCCCAGTGGCTTGTTGTATTTTTTGAATTTTTTTTCAAAATTTTACCCGTCTCGGAATATCCCTAAATAAAGCTTTAAAGTGCCTTATTTTCGGCTCTCTGCGAAGACACTGGCCATTTCCCTGTGACGTCACACAGTGCTAAACAAACAATGGGAATACCACAGGCAGATATAGTGTCATTAGCTCGGATTCAAACTCGGATTTCAGCGATTTAAGCGATTCAACAGATTACGCATGTATTGAAACAGATGGTTGGAGTATGAAAATATTGAAGACGAAACTGAAGCTATTGAGCGAATAGCTATTTATGCTATTCATAGCCATAGCATGGCCGAATAGCTGCGTTAGCATTGCCGGTAAAATATGCGGACCAAACGATCAGGACTTCCGCATCTTTTGACACTGGAGCAACTTAAATCCTTCGATTGGTAAGTGTTTTTTTCGCATTAAATGTGGGTGGGAGGAAACGTAATATAGTTGCAAATGCATCTACAGGTTATCCATACATCTCTGTGCCATGTCTGCTTTAGCACCGCCGGTAAATAGCATGTTAGCATCGATTAGCGTAGCATGTTAGCATCGATTAGCTGGCAGTCAACATCAACAAAACTCACCTTTGTGATTTTGTTGACTATTGTTGCAAATGCATTTGCATGTTATCCATACATCTCTGTACCATGTCTGCTTTAGCATCACCGGTAAATAGCATGTTAGCATCGATTAGCGTAGTATGTTAGCATCGATTAGCTGGCAGTCAACATCAACAAAACGCACCTTTGTGATTTCGTTGACTATTGTTGCAAATGCATCTGCAGGTTATCCATACATCTCTGTGCCATGTCTGCTTTAGCATCACCGGTAAATAGCATGTTAGCATCGATTAGCGTAGTATGTTAGCATCGATTAGCTGGCAGTCAACATCAACAAAACGCACCTTTTAGATTTCGTTGACTATTGTTGCAAATGCATCTGCATGTTATCCATACATCTCTGTGCCATGTCTGCCTTAGCATCGCCGGTAAAATGTGGAGACACTCTGGCACATTCAATGGGGGTCTGGCGGCTGACACTTTGGCATCTTCGGGCCAGTGGTGCAACTTGAATCCCTCCCTGTTAGTGTTGTTACACCCTCCGACAACACACCGACGAGGCATGATGTCTCCAAGGTTCCAAAAAATAGTCAAAAAAACAGAAAATACCAGAGCTGAGACCCGGTGTTTGTAATGTGTTGAAAATGAAAATGGCGGGTGTGTTACCTCGGCGACGTCACATTCTGACGTCATCGCTTCCAGCGCGATAAACAGAAAGGCGTTTAATTCGCCAAAATTCACCCATTTAGAGTTCGGAAATCGGTTAAAAAAATAGATGGTCTTATTTCTGCACCATCAAGGTATATATTGATGCTTACATAGGTCTGGTGATAATGTTCCCCTTTAAAGGCCTACTGAAACCCACTACTACCGACCACACACTCTGATAGTTTATATATCAATGATGAAATATTAAGATTGCAACACATGCCAATACGGCCGCTTTAGTTTACTAAATTGCAATTTTAAATTTCCCGCGAAGTGTCCTGTTGAAAACGTCGCGGTATGATGACGCGTACGCGTGTCGTCACGGACTGTTATGAAATATTAGCGCTGCACACACACACAGCTAAAAGTTGTCTGCTTTAACCGCATAATTACACAGTATTCTGGACATCTGTGTTGCTGAATCTCTTGCAATTTGTTCAATTAATAATGGAGAATTCAAAGAAGAAAGATGGAGTTCAATCAATCAATCAATCAATCAATGTTTACTTATATAGCCCTAAATCACTAGTGTCTCAAAGGGCTGCACAAACCACCACGACATCCTCGGTAGGCCCACATAAGGGCAAGGAAAACTCACACCCAGTGGGACATCGGTGACAATAATGACCCAGTGGGGCGTTGGGAAGCTTTAGCCTTTATTCACACAAACACACGGTGATTCCTTGTTTAAAATTCCCGGAGGTGAAACTTTACTATGGATCAGAGCGGTCAAGCAAACATGGATCCCGACCAAATGTCAACCAGCAGTTTTCGGTGAGAAAATTGTGGTAAAAAGTCGCCACTTACCAGAGATCAGCTGAGCTTGTGCCGTCCGTACAGCTGCCGTCGACTTCCATCAGACATTGGCGTCAAGACACCCTTCCGACTATCAGGTACTGTTGAACTCACTAAAACACTAGCAACACAAAAGAAAGATAAGGGATTTCCCACAATTATCCTAGTAAATGTCAGGCTTGGACATGGATTGTGTGTGCTTCTTCGACGCAGAGGGATTACAGGACAACCCAGGCGTGAATTCAGGTACATCATATTTATTAAATAAACAAACAAACTACAAAAAGGCAAACCAAGGACGCGCTCTGTGGCAGATAATAATCTATACTAAATTTAAAACAAAACAGCACAATGGCATGACTATATACAAACAAAACAAAACTAGCACTGTGGCATAAATACACAAACTTACACGGCATGGAACTGTGGACGAAGGCGTGAAGTTTGGAACAGCATGGGTAGGGTGCATGCGAGTGTGAAGATCCCAGAATGATGAACAGAAAGAAAATTACTTAAATCCTGGCTGTGATAATCAGGAACAGGTGCGGGACTGAGGGCAGGGGCGTGACAAGGTGGGAACTAATGCGTTGGCATGGAAACAAACAAAACCAGGAAGTGCAAAAAGTGACTGAATGTCCAAAATCAAAACATATCATGACAAAACAAAACATGACCCACAGGTGTGACAGTAAATGTGTCTAAAAACATCTGAATCCGTCCCAATGCAATCGCGTTTTTTTCCTTTAACTTGATTTTTTTATTTTATTTTTTTTCTAGTCCGTCGCTATCAATATCCTCAAACACGAATCTTTCATCCTCGCTCAAATTAATGGGGAAATTGTCGTTTTCTCGGTCTGAATACCTCTTTTTGTTGGAGGCTCCCATTAAAAACAATGTGAGGAGCCATCAACGGGTGACGTCATCGTCTGCTACTTCCGGTACAGGCAAGGCTTTTCTGTTAGTGACCAAAAGTTGCGAACTTTATCGGCAATGTTCTCTACTAAATCCTTTCAGCAAAAATATGGCAATATCGCGAAATGATCAAGTATGACACATAGAATGGACCTGCTGTCCCCGTTTGAATAAGAAAACCTAATTTCAGTAGGCCTTTAAATGATAGTCGGATCCATTCTGAAGATGCCTAAGTGATTTTTAAGCTTTGGCCCCAAAAACATGTTTACTTGTTAGTTTGAGTGAGACATTTGCACAGCAGCCCCCTCATCGGGCTGTAGCTGGTACTGCACTCAATGCTCTGCTCACACTTCTTCCGTGTATAGTTCTTTATTTTTATTTTTTTTAATAAATGCTCCTCAGTAGTCATGTACAAATTTGTGTGAATTATGCAAAATGATTTAAATTTGATCCCCATGAACCTTAAGTATTTTTCCCCAGGGTCCCCAAGTAAGACTGATTAGCACATTACTTCATCAATCCAGAGCAGGGGTCGGGAACCTTTTTGGCTGCGAGAGCCAAGAAGCCAAATATTTTAAAATGTATTTCCCTAAGAGCCATATAATATGTTTTTCAACACTGAACACCACTAAACACGTGCATTTATTCAGTAAGACCAACATTTCCAGAGTATAATAAGTTTCTTATTCTTTGTAATAACATTGTTATTCTGAAGCTAACTGTGGAGGGGGCGTGGCCTGCGGGCCTGCAGCGAAGTGGGGTGTTTTCAGGACCGGCCTCGAAATCAACGACAGGTGCGTAGACGGCCCACCTGGGCCTTTTTATCTAATCACCTGTCGCTCTGTTATAAGCAGCAGCCAGGAGGAGAAACAGGGTTGGGGCTGGAGCCAGAGCGCGAGTGAGGACGAAAGAGAAAAAGACAATTGCTGTAAAGCAACTGAGAGAAAAATAAAATAAAACAATATAGTAACCCTAAAACAGGCTCTTGGTGGTCTGAAGAACCCCCAGGAGGACAAGCCCCACACTAACCAATAATAAATAAATTACTTCTTACCATTAACGCAACTTCTTGAACATAAAAATGCATGAGAATAATTTATATTTTGAACTTCGTTTTTAACACTATGATTACAAGTGGAATTATTCATTACTTATCCTGTTAAGCAATGTCAGCTCAGATTTATCAGAGAGCCAGATGCAGTCATCAAAAGAGCCACATCCGGCTCGAGAGCCATAGGTTCCCTACTCCTGATCCAGAGATTTAAAGATGTGTATGAGCTAACTGGGCAGTGGACATTTTACCTCAGTTTTTTTTTTTATGCCTCCACAACCTGTAGAAAGGGTGGTCCTCACAAGTCATGATAAAAAACTTGGTCCCCTTTCCAAGTGTGTGTGTGTGTGTGTGTGTGTGTGTGTGTGTTTGTGTGTGTGTGTGTGTGTGTACCTGTTGTTCAAACTGTTTGTCTGTTGCCAAAGGCAGTATCCAATTGTATTAGAGTTGGTCAGGTCAGTGCACACCAAATCAGATGGGGTTTTGTTTTTTTTTTTTGTTTTTTTTGCCAGTCTAAACACTGGAAAGTGCTTCTGATCTTTTCACATGTGACTTCAGTCCAAACACCGTGCAACCTGATCTTTGGGCGAGCTCCGTCACTGCTGAGTGCAGAAAAAGGCTCGGGAGTGGATACTTAAAGGCCTACTGAAATGAGATTTTCTCATTTAAACGGGGATAGCAGGTCCATTCTATGTGTCATACTTGATCATTTTGCGATATTGCCATATTTTTGCTGAAAGGATTTAGTAGAGAACATCGACGATAAAGTTCGCAACTTTTGGTCGCTAATAAAGTCTTGCCTTTACCGGAAGTAGCAGACGATGTGCGCCTGACATCACCGGTGTGAGGGCTCCTCACATCCTCACATTGTTTATAATGTGATCCACCAGCAGTAAGAGCTGTTCAGACCGAGAAAGCGACAATTTCCCCATTAATTTGAGCGAGGATGAAAGATTCGTGGATGAGGAATGTTAAAATGAAGGACTTAAAAAAAAAAAAAAAATTTACATTTACTAGGATAATTCTGGAAAATCCCTTACTGTATCTGCTTATTGTGTTTTAGTGAGATTATATAGTACCTGAAAGTCGGAGGGGTGTGGCCACGGGTGTGGTGACCGCCAGAGTCTCCGGTGGGAGGAGGTAAGAGAGTCCGCAGCTGCAGGAGGACTCCAGCTCCGCTCATGTCTACCTTAAGAGCCGACTTATTACCACAATTTTCTCACCGAAACCTGCCGGTTGACATGTGGTCGGGAACCATGTTCGCTTGACCGCTCTGTTCCATAGTAAAGCTTCACCTTCGGGAATGTAAACGAGGAAACACAGGCTGTGTTTGTGTTGCTAAAGACAGCTGCAATACACCGCTTCCCACCTCCATCTTTCTACTTTGACGTCTCCATTATTAATTGAACAAATTGCAAAAGATTCAGCAACACAGATGTCCGGAATACTGTGTAATTATGCGATTAAAGCGGACGACTTTTAGCCGTGAGCGGTGCTGGAAGAACATGTCGACGGCTCCAGGCGGCGGCAGTGTGAGCGTTTCAGATGTAGTTAGACACATTTACTAGGATCATTCTGGAAGATCCCTTATCTGCTTATTGTGTTAATAGTATTTTATTGAGATTGTAAAGTCATACCTGAAAGTCGGATGGCTGCGGTGAACGCCAGTGTCTCTGAGAGAAGCTGAGGAGCCAAGATCACAGCTACCTTTTTGAGCTGCAGGATGAGGTCGCGTAATCCACTGAAGTCTCCGGTAAGAGCCGACTTAATATCACAATTTTCCCATCCAGAAACTTGCTGGTTGACGTAGAGAAACATGTTCACTTGACCGCTCTGTGTTAAAGCTTCACAACAAACAAAGAGAAACCGGCTGTGTTTCGGTGCTAAAGGCATTCTTATTTGACGTCTCCATTATTAATTGAACAAATTGCAAAAGATTCAGCAACACAGATGTCCAGAATACTGTGTAATTATGCGATGAAAAGAGACGACTTTTAGCAGTAAGTGGTGCTGGGCTAATATGTCCCCTCCAACCAATAATGTCACAAATACGCGTCATCATTCCGCAACGTTTTCAACAGGAAACTCCGTGGGAAATTTAAAATAGTAATTTAGTAATCTAAAAAGGCCGTATTGGCATGTGTTGCAATGTTAATATTTCATCATTGATATATAAACTATCAGACTGCGTGGTCGGTAGTAGTGGGTTTCAGTAGGCCTTTAAGTCTATCGTCCATGGCCACATTTTCAGTGCATCACTAGTCAGTAGTGTACAAATAAAAGGTTACATGTAATATATGATTGTATATTTTCATTGCAAAGAAGAAGTGATTGTTGAAGAACTGGAATTGACGGGTTCGCTCTCTCCTGGTTTGTTTACAAGTTGCGTACGTCGTGTGAGCTGAAAAATAAATCTCACGCTGCTGTCCATGACGCCTTTAACAGCCATAAGATTACAACCCTGCCAAATATATTACACTAGAGAATATATGGCCCTGCGATGAGGTGGCCAGATGTATATGTAATATATGGATATGTGTGTATATGTATCATATGTATATATGTGTGTATACGTGTGTATATATATATATGTATATATAAATATGAATACAGTACAGGCCAAAAGTTTAGACACACCTTCTCCTCATTCAATGAGTTTTCTTAATTTTCATGACTATTTACATTGTAGATGATCACATCAAAACTATGAATGAAAACATGAGGAGTTAAGTACTTCACAATAAAAGGTGAAATAACTGAAAACATGTTTTATATTCTAGTTTCTTCAAAATAGCCACCCTTTGCTCTGATTACTGCTTTTCATACTCTTGGCATATTCTCTCCATGAGCTTCAAGAGGTACCTGAAAGGTCGCCTGAAATAGTTTTCACTTCACAGGTGTGCTTGAAGCTACAATCTACAATGTAAATAGTCACGAAAATAAAGGAAACACATTGAAGGAGAAGGTGTGTCCTAACTTTTGGTATGTACTGTATATATGTGTGTATATACATATTATATTATAATGCATGTATAATTAATGAGGTGTGTCCAAACTTTTGGTCTGTACTGTGTGTGTGTCTGTATTTATGTGTGTGTGTGTGTGTGTGTATATATATATATATATATATATATATATATATATATATATATATATATATATATATATATATATATATATATACACACACATAAATATGTGTGTGTGTGTGTTTTTATGTATATGTTTGTGTGTGTTTATGTATGTGTGTTTATGTATATATGTGTGTTTATATGTGTTTATATACGTATATATATGTGTAAATATATATATATATATATGTATGTGTGTTTATGTGTTTATATTTGTATATATATGTATGTGTTTGTGTTTATAAATATGTATACATCTATGTGTTTATATGTGTTTATATATATATGTGTATGTGTATATATGTGTGTATATATTATATATAAATATATATATACATACATATATATACATATATATGTATACATACATATATATGTATATGTATGTATATGTATATATATGTATGTATATATATATATGTATATATATATATATGTATATATATATATATATATATATATATATATCCTGAGTAGTCCTGGGATTGAACCCAGGACTACTCAGGTCCTTCGTATTGTGAGGCAGACGCACTAACCCCTCTATCAGCGTGCTGCCCCGTCTGAGCAAGTCAAATATTCAATTGTGCACATTCAACCTACGAGCTGTGCTCTTTTAGAACAGAGTGATCTTTCTATAATCCACGGAATACGACACATGTGTTTTTGTGGTGCCTTCAAGGACCGCTGAGCAGAATAGGACACCACACCACGACACCCGCGAGAAATTATAAATAATTGATTTATTCTGTCGGGCACATTTGATTTAAAAACATCTTAAAGTGCTTCACTACAAACCAATATTTAAAACAAAAAGTTGGCCATTAAATAATGGCTTTTTGACAGTGTCTATTTATTTTTGTTTGTTTGTGCAGCCCTTTGAGGCACTGGTGAATAATGACTACATAAATATACTTTGATTTGATAAATAGATTTTTTTTTAAATGGTCGAAAAGAGCCTGACTATGCACACTTGCCTAGGTGCCAGGGCACAAGTGGGACTGGCCTTTCCCACTCCTGCTCTTAGGCGATCATTCTGTCAGCGCTGGCTTTCACCTCCTTATCCTCGTTGACGGAGTGAGAGAAGCTTTGTGTGGAACTACCGTATTTCCCTGAATTGCCGCCGGGGCGCTAATTAATTTCACTCCTGCGCTTACTAAAGGCAAGCATGTGCTAATTATTTTAAAACATCTTCTCCTTCCGGCACTTACCAAAGGCATGCAGTAAAAATTTGAGTGTGATGTAAGGATACCATCATGAAAAGCACTTTTCATTAAAAAAAAAAAAACGTTATCATGGTCTTACCTTTACTTATAAATGAAGTCAGGCACTAGCGCCCCCCGCGATCCCAAAGGGAATAAGCGGTAGAAAATGGATGAAAGTCCATGCCAGCTCCATCCATCCATCCATCCATTTTCTACCGCTTATTCCCTTTCGGGGTCGCGGGGGGCGCTGGCGCCTATCTCAGCTACAATCGGGCGGAAGGCGGGGTACACCCTGGACAAGTCGCCACCTCATCGCAGGGCCAACACAGAGAAACAGACAACATTCACACTCACATTCAAACACTAGGGCCAATTTAGTGTTGCCAATCAACCTATCCCCAGGTGCATGTCTTTGGAAGTGGGAGGAAGCCGGAGTACCCGGAGGGAACCCACGCATTCACGGGGAGAACATGCAAACTCCACACAGAAAGATCCCGAGCCTGGATTTGAACCCAGGACTGCAGGACCTTCGTATTGTGAGGCAGACGCACTAACCCCTCTGCCACCGTGAAGCCCCCATGCCAGCTCCTTCTGATCAAAAGCATGGATAACTTGTTTATAGAAGTCTTCCTTATCTTTCTTCAATTTTAAAAGTCTCTCTGTCTCGATGGAGATCTTCCTTTATTACCTCCTGCTTCAATTGAAAGTCCAGTTTAGAAAACAGCTATCAGACCGCTGCTATCAGTTAGCTCGGCTCCTCAAGTGCGGGCGACAAATAGAATTATCCTCACAACTCCCCCTCCCGTTCTGCTCCGTGGGTGATCCCTTTATCCCACCACTGCCACCATGAAGTGTTATTGTATGAATAAAACACTGGGTATTTAGGACTGGAACATGCTTTATTTCAGCCCGGTTGTTTACATAGCCAGCATAGGAGTGTTACATCCTAAAAGGTCTGTCGTGCACCCCCACGTTAAATCTGTTCCCAGCACATATCATTGTCACTTCTTCTGCAGCCGAGTAGTCACAAGAAGGATCACTAGCGCCCTCTACCACCAGGAGGTGGGAGTCATTTAATGACTCATATTTGACACACGCAGCTACGGTATGTTAATAAAACATAGCTGCTTACTGTTCTTTTTAGCATACCGGTTATTCAATAGCTTGGACCTTAAATCCTACTAAATAGCTCTTAATCTTCGTCCCTTTATCAATCAATCAATCAATGTTTATTTATATAGCCCCAAATCACAAATGTCTCAAAGGACTGCACAAATCATTACGACTACAACATCCTCGAAAGAACCCACAAATGCGATTTCAAATTACCGGTATTGAAATCAGCCTCCTCATTTTTGAAAATGACGACAAGGGAAGTGTCACGAGTTTGACCCGGCGGTAATACTAAGCATGCGCTAATTATTTTGCGAAGCGAGTTTGACACGGCAGTAATTCAAGACAGGCGCATACTATATGCCCGGCGGCAATTCAAGGAAACACAATATGTGGAACTGTCTCATCCAACGCTGTTTTGATTTCATTAACTTTTCTTCTTTTTTTGTCCTTGCAGTTTGAAGCTGGAATGTGAGAAACTGGCCACGGAGAAGACTGAGATCCAGAGACACTACGTTATGGTGAGCCACTGACACGCCACACACACACACACATAGACACACACACGCTCCACAATAGAGTAAACAAATTGTGTCTGAGTTGTGGACTAAGCACTTCAACGCTGCTTAGCTTCATCCTGCACATTTCCCTTTTAGATGAGTATTTCAGGAAATAACGAGTCTGGGTTGTCATTTTCAAAATGAAGCAGTCAAATTTCAAAGATTATTAAAGGCCTACTGAAATGCGATTTTCTTATTCAAACGGGGATAGCAGGTCCATTCTATGTGTCATACTTGATCATTTTGCGATATTGCCGCATTTTTGCTGAAAGGATTTGGTAGAGAACATCGATGATAAAGTTCGCAACTTTTGGTCGCTAATAAAGAAGTCTTGCCTGTACCGGAAGTAGCAGACGATGTGCGCGTGACGTCACGGGTTGTGGAGCTCCTCACATCCTCACATTCTTTATAATCATAGCCACCAGCAGCAAGAGTGATTCAGACCAAGAAAGCGACGATTTCCCCATTAATTTGAGCAAGGATGAAAGATTTGTGGATGAGGAAAGTTAGAGTGAAGCACTAGAAAAAAATAAAAGATTAAAAAGGCGACGGCAGTGGGAGCGATTCAGATGTTATTAAACACATTTACTAAGATCATTCTGGAAAATCCCTTATCTGATTATTGTGTTACTAGTGTTTTAGTGAGATTATAAAGTCATACCTGAAAGTCGGAGGGGTGTGGTGACCGCCAGTGTCTCTGACGGAAGCCATGGAGGAGCCAAGAAAGTCGCAGTTGCCTCTTTAACAGCTGCAGGAGGACGCAAGCTCCGCTCATGTCTCCGGTAAGAGCCGACTTATTACCACAATTTTCTTACCGAAACCTGCCGGTTGACATGTGGTCCAGAAACATGTTGGCTTGACCGCTCTGTTCCATATTAAAGCTTCACAACAAAGAAAGAAACACCGGCTGTGTTTTGGTTGCTAAAAGCAGCTGCAAAACACAGCTTTCCACCAACAGCGTTCTTCTTTGACGTCTCCGTTATTAATTGAACAAATTGCAAAAGATTCAGCAACACAGATGTCCAGAATACTGTGTAATTATGCGATGAAAAGAGACGACTTTTAGCAGTAAGTGGTGCTGGGCTAATATGTCCCCTCCAACCAATAACGTCACAAGCACGCGTCATCATTCCATGACGTGTTCAACAGGACACTTCGCGGGAAATTAAAAATTGCAATTAAGTAAACTAAAAAGGCCGTATTGGCATGTGTTGCAATGTTAATATTTCATCATTGATATATAAACTATCAGACTGCGTGGTCGGTAGTAGTGGGTTTCAGTAGGCCTTTAAGAATGTTCTCAAGCATCGGCATTAAATCTCCAAGAACTATTGAATTATTTCCTGCAGGAAGAAGTCTCCAACAGTTCTGTGACCCACAGGTACTGCAGAGGCGTCCTGGAAATGTTGCTGGTTTAGACTACCGGGTATTTTTTTTTAAAGTTACACAGTATTCCCCACACAACTATTTATTACATATTAATATTGATCCAGCAAATGTGAGTGTGAATGTTTTATGTCTATCTGTGTAAGTGATATTTGAGTGGGCGTCACATTAGTGCCAAAAATCCAAGCGGATAAAAACTCTGTTATCGCACGCTGATTCTCCACTTCATACCCGCCCCCAAAGTGCCAAAACGGAGACTTATGTGTGACTGCCATCATATTGCAGTCTCCACGTATCTCTTGTGTGTGACTGCCATCATATTGCAGTCTACACGTATCTCTTGTGTGTGACTGCCATCATATTGCAGTCTCCACGTATCTCTTGTGTGTGACTGCCATCATATTGCAGTCTACACATATCTCTTGTGTGTGACTGCCATCATATTGCAGTCTACACGTATCTCTTGTGTGTGACTGCCATCATATTGCAGTCTACACATATCTCTTGTGTGTGACTGCCATCATATTGCAGTCTACACTTATTACTTATACGTATTAAATATACCTCGGTTGGTAGAGTGGCCGTGCCAGCAACTTGAGGGTTGCAAGTTCGATCCCAGCTTCCGCCATCCTAGTTACTGCCGTTGTGTCCTTGGGCAAGACACTTTACCCACCTGCTCCCAGTGCCACCCACACTGCTTTAAATGTAACTTAGATATTGGGTTTCACTATGTAAAGCGCTTTGAGTCCCTAGAGAAAAAGCGCTATATAAATATAATTCACTTCACTACTTATGTGTGACTGCCATCATATTGCAGTCTACACATATCTCTTATGTGTGACTGCCATCATATTTCCGTCTACACTTATTACTTATGTGTGACTGCCATTATATTGCAGTCTACACTTACAGTATTTCTTATGTGTGACTGCCATCATATTGCAGTTTACACATATTACTTATGTGTGACTGCCGTCATATTGCAGTCTATAATTATTACTTGTGTGACTGCTGTCATATTGCAGTCTACACATCTCTCTTGTGTGTGACAGCCATCATATTGCAGTCTACACGTATATATTATGTGTGACTACCATCATATTGCAGTCTACACTTATTACTTATGTGTAACTGCCGTCATATTGCAGTCTACAATTATTACTTGTGTGACTGCTGTCATATTGCAGTCTACACATATCTCTTGTTTGTGACTGCAACCGTATTGCAGTCTACACGTATATATTGTGTGACTACCATCATATTGCAGTCCACACATATTACTTATGTGTGACTGCCATCATATTGCAGTCTACAATTATTACTTGTGTGACTGCTGTCATATTGCAGTCTACACATATCTTTTGTATGTGACTGGCATCATATTGCAGTCTACACTTATTACTTATGTGTGACTGCCATCATATTGCAGTCTACACTTATTACTTACATGTGACTGCCGTTGTATTGCAGTCTACACTTACAGTATTTCTTATGTGTTACTGCCATCATATTTCAGTCTACACTTCTTACTTATGTGTGACTGCCATTATATTGCAGTCTACACTTACAGTATTTGTTATGTGTGACTGGCATCATATTGCAGTCTACACATTTTACTTATGTGTGACTGCCGTCATATTGCAGTCTACAATTATTACTTGTGTGACTGCCGTCATATTGCAGTCTACAATTATTACTTGTGTGACTGCTGTCATATTGCAGTCTACACTTATTACTTATGTGTGACTGCCATCATATTGCAGTCTACACTTATTACTTATGTGTGACTGCCATCAAATTGCAGTCTCCACTTATTACTTATGTGTGTCTGCCATCATATTGCAGTCTACACATATCTCTTGTGTGTGACTGCAACCATATTGCAGTCTACACGTATATATTGTGTGACTACCATCATATTGCAGTCTACACATATTACTTATGTGTGACTGCCATCATATTGCAGTCTACAATTATTACTTGTGTGACTGCTGTCATATTGCAGTCTACACATATCTTTTGTATGTGACTGGCATCATATTGCAGTCTACACTTATTACTTATGTGTGACTGCCATCATATTGCAGTCTACACTTATTACTTACGTGTGACTGCCGTTGTATTGCAGTCTACACTTACAGTATTTCTTATGTGTTACTGCCATCATATTTCAGTCTACACTTATTACTTATGTGTGACTGCCATTATATTGCAGTCTACACTTACAGTATTTATGTGTGACTGGCATCATATTGCAGTCTACACATATTACTTATGTGTGACTGCCGTCATATTGCAGTCTACAATTATTACTTGTGTGACTGCAATCATATTGCAGTCTACACTTATTACTTATGTGTGACTGCCATCATATTGCAGTCTACACTTATTACTTATGTGAGACTGCCATCATATTGCAGTCTACACTTATTACTTACGTGTGACTTCCATTATATTGCAGTCTACACTTACAGTATTTCTTATGTTTGACTGCCATCATATTTCAGTCTACACATATTACTTGTGTGACTGCCATTATATTGCAGTCTTCACTTACAGTATTTCTTATGTGTAACTGCCATCATATTACAGTTTACACATATTACTTATGTGTGGCTGTCGTCATATTGCAGTCTACAATTATTACTTATGTGTGGCTGTCGTCATATTGCAGTCTACAATTATTACTTATGTGTGACTGCCATCATATTGCAGTCTACAATTATTACTTATGTGTGACTGCCATCATATTGCAGTCTACACTTATTACTTATGTGTGGCTGTCGTCATATTGCAGTCTACACTTATTACTTATGTGTGACTGCCATCATATTGCAGTCTACACTTATTACTTATGTGTGACTGCCATCATATTGCAGTCTACACTTATTACTTATGTATGACTGCCATCATATTGCAGTCTACACTTATTACTTATTTGTGACTGCCATTATATTGCAGTCTACACTTACAGTAGTTCTTATGTGTGACTGCCATCATATTGCAGTCTACACTTATTACTTATGGGTGACTGCCATCATTTTGCAGTCTACACTTATTACTTATGTGTGACTGCCATTATATTGCAGTCTACACTTACAGTATTTCTTATGTGTGACTGCCATCATATTTCAGTCTACACTTATTACTTATGTGTGACTGCCATTATATTGCAGTCTACACTTACACTATTTCTTATGTGTGACTGCCATCATATTGCAGTCCACACATATTACTTATGTGTGACTGCCGTCATATTGCAGTCTACAATTATTACTTGTGTGACTGCTGTCATATTGCAGTCTACACATATCTCTTGTGTGTGACTGCCATCATATTGCAGTCTACACGTATATATTATGTGTGACTACCATCATATTGCAGTCTACACTTATTACTTATGTGTGACTGCCATCATATTGCAGTCTACACTTACTACTTATGTGTAACTGCCATCATATTGCAGTCTACATGTATCTCTTATGTGTGACTGCCATCACATTGCAGTCTACATGTATCTCTTATGTGTGACTGCCATCATATTGCAGTCTACACTTATTACTTATGTGTAACTGCCATCACATTGCAGTCTACATGTATCTCTTATGTGTGACTGCCATCTGCTGGTCACACTTATCATCCCACCATGTAGCAAATAAAATCGCTTCGAGGTCGGTAAGCACAACCAAAAGTATTCAGTACATTAGGCGCACCGGGTTATTAGTTGCACTGTTGCGTCTTGAGAAAATGAAAGTGCGCCTTGTAGTCTGAAAAATAAGGTAGTTGTTCTGGCACATTTTCTCCACCAGGTGGATTCTACCAACAAAATGTGATCATGAATGACCAAAGAAGTGTACATGTTGTCATGGTGCAATAAATAAAAGGCAGCATTTTGGGTGTGAGCTTGTTGTGGTGGGTGGTATTGATCCACCAGCTGAGCCAGGGCACGCTGCCAAGATCCCACCTGGACCTGCCCACCAATGCTGTGTGGCATCCCTGGCACCGGCATGGGCATTTTCTGGAGGGGTTGAAGTTTTGGCTCTTGCTAAAAAAAAAAAAAAAAAAAGCTGGCACAGAGCACAAGCGAGGTCTCCTTTTCTGCCCGATGATTTGGAGGAGTTTGGCTGTTGCTAGGGAACAGTCGAAACCTGGCACAGCAACTGTCAAGCAGAGCTGCCAGCTGCCAGGAGAGCCATCTTTTTTTATGGAGGCACACACACACACAGACACACACACACACTTAGACGTGTGCGTGCCAAGGAAGAAGTCTGCAGGGAGACAACCCCAGCCCCGTCTCCCATCCTGCTATCCTGCCAGAATGTTCCGGCGCTCCAACTTGCCAATCTCCACTCTGAAAAGCAAATGTCAGCCTGTCACTTTTTAGGCTTCTGACTTGAAAACGCTCTCCTTTCCCGTCGAGAGGGGGGTGGGGGGGACCTCTTCCCCCTTACTCCTGTGGCCCCTCAGCCCCTCCTAAAAGTGTTGGGGTCAAATATGTAAATTTAGAGGTGATTACAGCAGAAGAGTGACTCCTTCATGAACACCCTTCCTTGCTTCCTTGCTTCCCGGCTGCTGCTGCCATGCTGCCAGAGGTGCTTCATGCACCCGCTGACTGATTGCATCTCTATCCAGATCTTTTCCTTCAACATGCATGTGCTCATGTGCATAATTGACCATGACGCATGTGCACTCCAGGGGTGTGGCTCTTTGGCTACCTAACCATTCCATCCACCTCCAAATCCTGGGGGTGACGATTCAATTCAGAAATTATTATATTTTTGAAGTATTTGTTTCAGGGGTGGGAGCCACACGGTTCTAGTCTTGGGGGTGTCGATTCCATTCAAAATGGTTCTCGATTCAAAATCAATTCTTGTTTAATAACATTGGGTGCCAGTTCTGTGACGGACTACAGTCCTCCATTAAATAAACAGCTCTGATACATTTATATTTTACTTTTTAAAACAACCGGTTTTGTCTGAAAAAAAAATGCTAGATTTAATGAAGTCAGACAGAGAGAAGTCAAGAAGAGAAGTATCCAACATGTGTACATCACTGACGATCATCTACTTCTACTACATCACCTCCATGACTATTACATCACCTCCATGACTACTGCATCACCTCCATGACATCTATATGACCTCCATGACTACTACATCACCTCCATGACTACTACATACATACTACATACTACTACTAGACTGCTTCATCCCAAGTGCAGTACTAATAGACTCAAAAACTCCTTTGTCCCACACGCCATTAGACTGTACAACTCCTCTCTGGGGCGGGGGGTGGGGGGCACGAGGATGACAGGGGATGCAAAACAATAACAGTGCAATACGTTTTCATAACATGGTCACTACTGCCTACTTTGTCTTGTTATATTCTTATTTTACTGTTATATTTTTATTCCCATTGTTGCTTTTTATTTTTTTATTCTTATTGTAATATTTCTCTATTTGTTTCCATTTAAACCCCCTTTATTTACTTTTTACTTTTATTTAAATTGATCTCAACTCTGTACACTGCTGCTGGAATTTTAATTTTCCTGAAGGAATCAATAAAGTACTATCTATCTATCTATCTATCTATCTACATCACCACTCTGACTATTACATCACCTCCATGACTACTACATCACCTCCATGACATCTATATGACCTCCATGACTACTACATCAACTGTCTGACTACCACATCACCTCTCTGACTACTACATCACCTCCATGGCATCTATATGACCTCCATGACTACTACATCACCTCTCTGACTACTACATCACCTCCATGGCATCTATATGACCTCCATGACTACTACATCACCTCTCTGACTACTACATCACCCCCATGACTACTACATCACGTTTATGACTACTACATCACCTCTCTACTACATCACCTCCATGACATCTATATGACCTCCATGACTACTACATCACCTCCATGACTACTACATCCCCTCTCTGACTACTACATCCTCTCCATGACTACTACATCACCTCTCTGACTACTACATCACCTCTCTACTACATCACCTCCATGACATCTATATGACCTCCATGACTACTACATCACCTCCATGACTACTACATCCCCTCTCTGACTACTACATCCTCTCCATGACTACTACATCACCTCTCTGACTACTACATCACCTCCATGACTACTACATCAACTTTCTGACTACTACATCACCTCCATGACTACTACATCACCTCTCTGACTACTACATCACCTCCATGGCATCTATATGACCTCTGTGACTACTACATCCCCTCTCTGACTACTACATCACCTCCATGGCATCTATATGACCTCCATGACTACTACATCCCCTCTCTGACTACTAAATCCTCTCCATGACTACTACATCACCTCTCTGACTACTACATCACCTCCATGACTACTGCATCCCCTCCATGACTACTACATCACCTCCGTGACTACTACATCACTTCCATGACTACTACATCACCTCTCTGACTACTACATCACCTCCATGACATCTATATGACCTCCATGACTACTACATCACCTCTCTGACTACTACATCACCTCCATGACATCTATATGACCTCCATGACTACTACATCACCTCTCTGACTACTACATCACCTCCATGACATCTATATGACCTCCATGACTACTACATCACCTCTCTGACTACTACATCACCTCCATGACATCTATATGACCTCCATGACTACTACATCACCTCTCTGACTACTACATCACCTCCATGACATCTGTATGACTTCCATGACTACTACATCACCTCTCTGACTACTACATCACCTCCATGACTACTACATCATGTTTATGACTACTACGCCACCTCTCTACTAATTCACCTCCATGACATCTATATGACCTCCATGACTACTACATCACCTCTCTGACTACTACATCACCTCCATGACATCTATATGACCTCCATGACTACTACATCACCTCTCTGACTACTACATCACCTCCATGACATCTATATGACCTCCATGACTACTACATCACCTCCATGACTACTACATCCCCTCTCTGACTACTACATCACCTCTCTGACTACTACATCACCTCCAGGACATCTATATGACCTCCATGACTACTACATCACCTCTCTGACTACTACATCACCTCCATGACATCTGTATGACTTCCATGACTACTACATCACCTCTCTGACTACTACATCACCTCCATGACTACTACATGTTTATGACTACTACACCACCTCTCTACTAATTCACCTCCATGACATCTATATGACCTCCATGACTACTACATCACCTCTCTGACTACTACATCACCTCCCCGACTACTACATCCCCTCTCTGACTACTACATCACCTCTCTGACTACTACATCACCTCCATGACTACTACATCACCTCTCTGACTACTACATCATCTCCAAGACTACTACATCACCTCTCTGACTACTACATCCCCTTTCTGACTACTACATCGCCTCCATGACTACTATATCACCTCCATGACTACTACATCAACTGTCTGACTACTACATCACCTCCATGACTACTGCATCCCCTCCATGACCTCTATATGACCTCCATGACTACTACATCACCTCCATGACTACTACATCACCTCTCTGACTACTACATCACCTCCATGACCTCTATATGACCTCCATGACTACTACATCACCTCCATGACTACTACATCACCTCCATGACCTCTATATGACCTCCATGGCTACTACATCACATCCGTGACTACTACATCCCCTTTCTAACTACTACATCACCTCCATGACTACTACATCACCTCCATGACTGCTACATCAACTGTCTGACTACTACATCACCTCCATAACTACTGCATCGCCCCCATGACCTCTATATGACCTCCATGACTACTACATCATCTCCATGACTACTACATCACCTCCATGACTACTACATCACCTCTATGACTGCATCACCTCAATGACCTCTCTATGACCTCCATGACTACTACATCACCTCCATGACTACTACATAAACTGTCTGACTACTACACCACCTCCATGACTACTACATCAACTCTCTGACTACTACATCACCTCCATGACTACTGCATCACCTCCATGACCTCTATATGACCTCCATGACTACTACATCATCTCCATGACTACTACATCACCTCCATGACTACTACATCACCTCTATGACTGCATCACCTCAATGACCTCTCTATTACCTCCATGACTACTACATCACCTCCATGACTACTACATCACCTCTATGACTGCATCACCTCAATGACCTCTCTATTACCTCCATGACTACTACATCACCTCTCTGACTACTACATCACCTCCATGACTACTACATCACCTCAGTGACTACTACATCACCTCCGTGACTACTACATCACCTCCGTGACTACTGCATCACCTCCATGACTACTACATCACCTCTCTGACTACTACATCAACTCTCTGACCACTATATGACCTCTGTGACTATTATATGACCTCTCTGACCACTATATGACCTCTCTGACCACTATATGAACTCTCTGACTACTATATGACCTCTCTGACTACTATATGAACTCTCTGACCACTATATGACCTCTCTGACCACTATATGACCTCTGTGACTATTATATGACCTCTCTGAAAACTATATGACCTATTTGACTACTATATGAACTCTCTGACTACTATATGAACTCTCTGACCACTATATGAACTCTCTGACCACTATATGACCTCTCTGACTACTATATGACCTCTCTGACTACTATATGACCTCTCTGACCACTATATGACCTCTGTGACTATTATATGACCTCTCTGAAAACTATATGACCTCTTTGACTACCATATGACCTCTCTGACTACTATATGAACTCTCTGACCACTATATGACCTCTCTGACCACTATATGACCTCTCTGACTATTACATGACCTCTCTGACCACTAAATGACCTCTGTGACTATTATATGACCTCTCTGACTACTATATGACCTCTCTGACTACTATATGACCTCTCTGACCACTATATGACCTTTCTGACCACTATATGACCTCTCTGACTACTATATGACCTCTCTGACCACTATATGAACTCTCTGACCACTATATGACCTCTCTGACTACTATATGAACTCTCTGACCACTATATGAACTCTCTGACCACTCTATGACCTCTTTGACCACTATATGACCTCTCTGACCACTACGTGACCTCTCTGACTACTATGTGACCTTTCTGACTACTATGTGTGACCTCTCTGACTACTATATGACCTCTCTGACCACGATATGACCTCTCTGACTACTATATGACCTCTCTGACCACTATATGACCTCTCTGACCACTATATGACCTCTGTGCCTATTATATGACCTCTTTGACTACTATATGACCTCTTTGACTACTATATGACCTCTCTGACCACTATATGACCTCTCTGACTACTATATGACCTCTCTGACTACTATATGAACTCTCTGACCACTATATGACCTCTCTGACCACTATATGACCTCTCTGACCACTATATGACCTCTCTGACTATTACATGACCACTATATGACCTCTCTGACCACTATATGACCTCTGTGACTATTATATGACCTCTCTGACTACTATATGACCTCTCTGACTACTATATGACCTTTCTGACCACTGTATGACCTCTTTGACCACTATATGACCTCTGTGACTACTATATGAACTCTCTGACTACTATACGACCTCTCTGACCACTATATGACCTCTCTGACTACTATATGACCTCTCTGACTATTACATGACCTCTCTGACCACTATATGACCTCTGTGACTATTATATGACCTCTCTGACTACTATGTGTGACCTCTCTGACTACTATGTGTGACCTCTCTGACCACTACATGACCTCTCTGACCACTACATGACCTCTCTGACCACTACATGACCTCTCTGACTACTATGTGTGACCTCTCTGACTACTATGTGTGACCTCTCTGACCACTATATGACCTCTCTGACCACTACATGACCTCTCTGACTACTATGTGTGACCTCTCTGACCACTATATGACCTCTCTGACTACTATGTGTGACCTCTCTGACTACTATGTGTGACCTCTCTGACCACTACATGACCTCTCTGACCACTACATGACCTCTCTGACTACTATGTGTGACCTCTCTGACTACTATGTGTGACCTCTCTGACCACTATATGACCTCTCTGACCACTACATGACCTCTCTGACCACTACATGACCTCTCTGACTACTATGTGTGACCTCTCTGACCACTATATGACCTCTCTGAGTGGCTGCACAGAACACAATAACGTTCAAACATCCATTTTTTATTTGAATCAATTAAGAATATTGACAGGTAAGAATCTCTATTCACCCTTTATATGTATATAATGGTATACATGATGAGATGTACAAACCCCGTTTCCATATGATTTGTGAAATTGTGTTAGATGTAAATATAAACAGAATACAATGATTTGCAAATCCTATTCAAGCCATATTCAGTTGAATATGCTACAAAGACAACATATTTGATGTTCAAACTGATAAACATTTTTTGCAAATAATCATTAAATAATCATAATTTGATGCCAGCACTACGTGACAAAGAAGTTGGGAAAGGTGGCCATAAATACTGATAAAGTTGAGAAATTCTTATCAAACACTTATTTGGAACATCCCACAGGTGTGCAGGCTAATTGGGAACATGTGGGTGCCATGATTGGGTATAAAAGCAGCTTCCATGAAATTCTAAGTAATTCACAAACAAGGATGGGGTGAGGGTCACCACTTTGTAAGCAAATAGTTGAACAGTTTTAGAACAACATTTCTCAACGAGCTATTGCAAGGAATTTAGGGATTTTCTCATCTAAGGTCCATAAAATCATCAAAAGGTTCAGAGAATCTGGAGAAAACACTGCACGTAAGCCATGATATTACGGACCTTGGATCCCTCAGGCGGTACTGAATCAAAAACCGACATCAATTTGTAAAGGATATCACCACATGGGCTCAGGAACACTTCATAAAACCACTGTCAGTAACTACAGTTGGTCGCTACATCTGTAAGTGCAAGTTAAATTTCTGCTTTGCAAAGCAATACCCATTTATCAATAACAC
>NC_084632.1:8600131-8647631 GCF_033978795.1 Nerophis ophidion
TGTGCGTGGGCTGACTGCGGCCACAGCAGATGCTCACCATGAATATTTTAGTTCAACTCCCTGGCAAAGGTTCCATTTGCATGGACCAGATGTAAGCGGCTGAAATATTTACCACATTGGTCCAAGGGAAGAAGCAGGCCACAGCAACCATGTGTGTGTGTGTGTGTGTGTGTGTGTGTGTGTGTGTGTGTGTGTGTGTGTACAGTAGGTCAAAAAAGTATTTAGTCAGCCAGCGATTGTGCAAGTTCTCCCACTTAAAATGATGACAGAGGTCTGTAATTTTCATCATAGGTTCACTTCAACTGTGAGAGACAGAATGTGAAAAAAACATCCAGGATTTTACATTGTAGGAATTTTAAAGAATTTATTTGTAAATTATGGTGGAAAATAAGTATTTGGTCAACCATTCAAAGCTCTCACTGATGGAAGGAGGTTTTGGCTCAAAATCTCACGATACATGGCCCCGTTCATTCTTTCCTTGACACGGATCAATCGTCCTGTCCCCTTAGCAGAAAAACAGCCCCAAAGCATGATGTTTCCACCCCCATGCTTCACAGTAGGTATGGTGTTCTTGGGATGCAACTCAGTATTCTTCTTCCTCCAAACAAGACGAGTTGAGTTTATACAAAAATGGATACATGGATGATACAGCAGAGGATCGGTAGAATGTCATGTGGTCAGATGAAACCAAAATAGAACTTTTTGGTATAAACTCAACTCGTGGTGTTTGGAGGAAGAATGATATTGAGTTGCATCCCAAGAACACCATACCTACTGTGAAGCATGGGGGTGGAAACATCATGCTTTGGAGCTGTTTTTCTGCTAAGGGGACAGGACGATTGATCCGTGTTAAGGAAAGAATGAATGGGGCCATGTATCATGAGATTTGAGCCAAAACCTCCTTCCATCAGTGAGAGCTTTGAATGGTTGACCAAATACTTATTTTCCACCATAATTTACAAATACATTTTTTAAAATTCCTAAAATGTGAATTCCTGGATTTTTTTTTTCACATTCTGTCTCTCACAGTTGAAGTGTACCTATGATGAAAATTACAGACCTCTGTCATCATTTTAAGTGGGAAAACTTGCACAATCGGTGGCTGACTAAATACTTTTTTGCCCCACTGTATGTATGTATATGCATGCATATTTATTCATCACAATAACTATCGTTTTTTTCGTCTCCTTCTCACCACCTTCAGACGGAGATTGCCAAGCGGTTGAATGTGATCTGTGCTCAACTCATCCCATTCCTGTCACAGGAGGTGGGCCTGCACACACACGCACGCACACACACACACACACACACACACACACATTCATGCACAAGTTAGAAGAGGGTGAAAATATGTCATCCTCGCATTATTTTCTGGTATTTACCATTCGAAATGTCAAATGAAAGAAAATTGTCCAGAAAAGGGAAAACGTCCTCACAAAATGACAGAAGGCACACACAGTTTAATAAGATAAAATTAATCGAAATGTAAAGTCAAATGTCCACACAGGTGAAAGAAAAAGAATACGGTGCAAAGATTTGTTTATTCCAGGAATTAGGTTTGCAAGGTGAAAACATAATATAAAGTATAACAAGCAATTCAAGTTATTTCAAGCCATCTTGTCACATGGTGTTGATGATTCTGGCTTGTAGCTTATGAAAACATCAAATGGATCATCTTTGAAAATTTGGGGTTTTCCAAAATTGTACAAACCCCGTTTCCATACGAGTTGGGAAATTGTGTTAGATGTAAATATAAACGGAATACAATGATTTGCAAATCATTTTCAACCCATATTCAGTTGAATATGCTACAAAGACAACATATTTGATGTTCAAACTGATAAAAAAAAATTTTTTGCAAATAATCATTAAATTTAGAATTTGATGCCAGCAACACGTGACAAAGAAGTTGGGAAAGGTGGCAATAAATACTGATAAAGTTGAGGAAGGCTCATCAAACACTTATTTGGAACATCCCACAGGTGTGCAGGCTAATTGGGAACAGGTGGGTGCCATGATTGGGTATAAAAGCAGCTTTCATGAAATGCTAAGTAATTCACAGTCAAGGATGGTGTGAGGGTCACCACTTTGTAAGCAAATTGTCGAACAGTTTTAGAACAACATTTCTCAACAAGCTATTGCAAAGAATTTAGGGATTTGACCATCTACGGTCCGTAAAATCATCAAAAAGTTCAGAGAATCTGGAGAAATCACTGCACGTAAGCGATGATATTACGGACCTTTGATCCCTCAGGTGGTACTGCATCAAAAACCGACTTCAGTGTGTAAAGGATATCACCACATGGGCTCAGAAACACTTCATAAAACCACTGTCAGTAACTACAGTTGGTCGCTACATCTGTAAGTGCAAGTTAAAACTCTACTATGCAAAGCAAAACCCATTTATCAACAACACCCAGAAACACCGCCGGCTTGGCTGGGCCCGAGCTCATCTATGATGGACTGATGCAAAGTGGAAAAGTGTTCTGTGGTCTGACGAGTCCACATTTCAATTTATATTTGGAAACTATGGACGTGGTGTCCTCCGGAACAAAGAGGAAAATAACCATCCGGATTGTTATAGGCGCAAAGTTCGAAAGCCAGCATCTGTGATGATATGGGGGTTCATTGGTGGCCAAGGCATGGGTAACTTACACATCTGTGAAGGCACCATTAATGCTGAAAGGTACATACAGGTTTTGGAGCAACATATGTTGTCATCCAGGCAACATTATCATGGACACCCCTGCTTATTTCAGCAAAACAATGCCAAGCCATGTGTTACAACAGCGTGGCTTCGTAGTAAAAGAGTGCGGGTACTTTCCTGGCCTGCCTGCAGTCCAGACCTGTCTCCTATCGAAAATGTGTGGCGCATTATGAAGCGTAAAATACGACAGCGGAGACCCCGCACTGTTGAATGACTGAAGCTCTACATAAAACAAGAATGGGAAAGAATTCCACTTTCAAAGCTTCAACAATTAGTTTCCTCAGTTCCCAAACGTTTATTGAGTGTTGTTAAAAGAAAAGGTGATGTAACACAGTGGTGAACATGCCCTTTCCCAACTACTTTGGCACATGTTTCAGCCATGAAATTCTAAGTTAATTATTATTTGCAAAAAAAATATATAAAGTTTATGAGTTTGAACATCAAATATCTTGTCTTTGTAGTGCATTCAACTGAATATGGGTTGAAAAGGATTTGCAAATCATTGTATTCTGTTTATATTTACATGTAACACAATTTGCCAACTCATATGGAAACAGGGTTTGTAGGAGCCACGTACAGTTTTTTGTTCCTTATACATTCCCATGATCAGAAAGGAGCAGATGGAAAAATAATATTCCTAAATTTATTTATCTGCCCCCTTTTTAACACCAATGATTCAAAATGACTTTATCACTGTTCCCTCCACCAACACCCCAACTCAACACACTTTTTCATTTTCCTTGAAGCATTTTCACAATGACACGTCCAATCCAAATCCAAAATCAATTTGATATAATTCCAGTTGTTTCTTTTTCTAACTCTTTTTAAATTCAAAGATATTCTTGCAACTTTTGAAGTCTTTCTTTAGAGCAGGGGTGTCAAACTCATTCCAGATCGGAGGCCACATGGAGAAATATCAACTTCCAAGTGGGCCGTACTGGTAAAATAACGGCACGATAACAAAAAAATAAAGACTACTTCAGTTTGTTTTCTTTGTTTTAAAATAGAACAAGAAAATGTACAAAATCATTATGTTGTTTTTGTATTTTTACACTTACATGTTGCGTTTTTGACGTTATTTATACTTTCTGAATAATTTATGTGATAATGTACATCAGTCAACTCATTGGTGTTCATTTTCAATCTATCAAGTTAAAAAAATAATACCAAAATCAAATTACAGGATGCTATTTATGTATTTTGATTATTTTCCTTTGACTAGTTCACTAACATCATGTGGTTTATTTTAATATTTTTACACATCATCGACAAAAGTACAAAGAATTGCTATTGCGACATCTAGTGGACACATTTAGAACAGCTGTGACTTTCATTCAAAAGTTTCGGCTCATTTTTATAATTAGCAAACTCATCCGGTGGGCCGGATACAACCTTTACGCGGATGTTCTAGCTTTGAACATCAGTAATAGAGTATGCAGTCCTACAATGTCTTTTAGTTTGAATAGTCCTGCGCTAATGAAGAGTGGATTTGCATTTTTAATAAAAATGCAAATAAAAAATGTTTTTCCACATGTGTATTTACACCAATGACATTTTGTTCAGAGAAGAGTACCGATGAATATTGTTATCGCTAAGGAATATGGATGTTTGTATTGATAACAGTAAGTCGGGCATGTTTCCAGTGAGGGTTGGACTCCGCCAAGGCTGGTCTTTGTCACCCATTCTGTTCATAAATTTTATGGACAGAATTTCTAGGCGCAGTCAAGGCGTTGGTGGCCGCGGGATTAGGGCTCTGCTTTTTGCAGATGATATAATCCTGATGGCTTCATCTGGCCAGGATCTTCAGCTCTCACTGGATCGGTTCGCAGCCGAGTGTGAAGCAACTGGGATGTGAATCAGCACCTCCAAGTCCGAGGCCATGGTTCTCGCCCAGAAAAGGATGGAATGCCATCTCCGGGTTGGGGAGGAGACCCTTCCCCAAGTGGAGGAGTTCAAGTACCTAGGAGTCTTGTTCACGAGTGAGGGAAGAGTGGATCGTGAGATCGACAGGCGGATCGGTGCGGCGTCTTCAGTAATGCGGACGTTGTATCGATCCGTTGTGGTGAAGAAGGAGCTGAGCCGGAAGGCAAAGCTCTAAATTTACCGGTCGATCTACGTTCCCATTCTCACCTATGGTCATGAGCTTTGGGTCATGACCGAAAGGACAAGCAAGATCACGGGTACAAGCGGGTACAATGAGTTTCCTCCGCCGGGTGGAGGGGCTCTCCCTTAGAGATAGGGTGAGAAGCTCTGCCATCCGGGAGGAACTCAAAGTAAAGCCGCTGCTCCTCCACATGGAGAGGAGCCAGACGAGGTGGTTCGGGCATCTGATCAGGATGCCACCCGAACACCTCCATAGGGCACGTCCAACCGGTAGGAGGCCGCGGGGAAGACCCAGGACACGTTGGGAAGACTATGTCTCCCGGCTGGCCTGGGAACGCCTCGGGATCCCCCGGGAAGAGCTGGACCAAGTGGCTGGGGAGAGGGAAGTCTGTGCTTCCCTGCTTAGGCTGCTTCCCCCGCGACCCCACCTCGGATATGAGGATGGATGGATGGTATTGATAACATTCTAGCAACATATGTTGTGGCTACAAGTGTGTGAGAAACACACTTTTCTATGCAAATGATTGAACTTGATGAATAATGCTGAAAAGATCCATTGTGACCTGCGAGTAACTTCTTTCCTCCCCCCCTGCAGCACCAACAACAGGTGGTCCAAGCCATGGAGCGTGCCAAACAGGTGACCATGGGGGAGTTAAATGCTTCTATAGGGGTACGTGGGCCCCCCCCCCCCCCCCCCCCTCCGCCTCATAGCGTGTGTACCTTACCCTCCCATTAATTGATGCCTTTCATTTAACCCTGCTGTTAAACCGAGGGCCCCTTCAGCCCACTCCACCAATTGGCCGCACGTAAATACATCAACTATTCCCACCCCCGAGGCCACGAAGCCACACCCACTGCCCTGACCTCCGCATTTCTCCTTCTTTGCACGTCTTGACCTCCTCCTGGAAGTCACCCGCTTCTCTCCTCCTCCTCCTCTGCAGCAGCAGCTCCAAGCCCAGCATCTCTCCCAGCATGCACAGGGTCTGTCGGTGGGCCCGCACCCGTCAGGACTCCCCCACCCGGGGCTGGCGCTGGGCGGGGGCTCCGGTCTGCTGGCCCTGTCGGGGGCCCTTGGGGCCCAGTTGGCCGCCAAGGATGAGAGGGCTCACCTGGAGGCCGCCGCTGCCGCCGCCGCTGCTGCGGAGCATCACAGAGGTAATTTATTACTACTCTCAGTACTTCCTGTTTTGCACACGCCGTTGGCGCCTTGGACTCTAAGTAATGTCAACACTTGTATTGTCTTTCATATCAATGCCCCCAACTTGTCAGGCTTGCCACTGACAGTTTGTTTGTGTTTTAGTTTTTTCTCTGTGTGTGTTTAGTATTTCCTGTTTTTTAGTTCCTGTCAGCACTCTTATTTTGTCTGCTGTGGCTGATTGGCTTCTGGCCACACCTGGTGTCGATCAGCCCGCTCCTATTTGTACCTGCTTTGTCTTCCAGTCAGGGCTGGATTATTGTCTTGTCGATGTCACTTCTTGTCGCTCTTGTCATTGCTACCTGTCGTGTCGAGTCAATGCAGCGTTGCGGTAAGCTATATTTAGTTAGATGTTTTTAGCTTACTGTATTTTGTTCCCTGCTACCAGTTTGTTTTCTTATTAAAGTTAAAGTTAAAGTACCAATGATTGTCACACACACACTAGGTGTGGCGAAATTATTCTCTGCATTTGATCCATCACTCTTGATCACCCCTTGGGAGGTGAGGGGAGCAGTGGGCAGCAGAGGGGCCGCGCCCGGGATTAATTTTTGGTGATTTAACCCCCAATTCCAACCCTTATATAATAATAATAATGGATTTGATTTATATCACGCTTTTCTATTGTTAGATACTCAAAGCGCTCACAGAGAAGTGGAAACCCATCATTTCTGGCGGTATAGCTCGGTTGGTAGAGCGGCCGTGCCAGCAACTTGTGGGTTGCAGGTTCGATTCCCGCTTCCGCCATCCTAGTCACTGCCGTTGTGTCCTTGGGCAAGACACTTTACCCACCAGCTCCCAGTGCCACCCACACTGGTTTAAATGTAACTTAGATATTGGGTTTCACTATGTAAAGCGCTTTGAGTCACTAGAGAAAAGCGCTATATAAAAATAATTCACTTCACTTCACTTCACATTCATTCACACGTGGTGGTAAGCTACATCTGTAGCCACAGCTGCCCTGGGGTAGACTGACGGAAGCGTGGCTGCCAGTTTGCGCCTACGGCCCCTCCGACCACCACCAATCATTCATTCATCATTCATTCACCAGTGTGAGCGGCACCGGGGGCAAGGGTGAAGTGTCTTGCCCAAGGACACAACGGCAGCGATTTGGATGTCAATAGGCGGGAAGCGAACCTGCAACCCTCAGGTTTCTGGCACGGCCGCTCTACCCACTACGCCATGCCGCCCGCAACGCCATGCAGCCCTTAAGGCTGAGTCCCATGGGTCCCATTTTTATAGTCTTTGGTAGGACTCAGCCGGGATTTGAACTCACAACCTACCAATCTCAGGGCGGACACTCTACCCACTAGGCCACTGAGTAGGTACGACTTCAATTTCCTGCTAGATACCCGCTAGCTTCCACGCTAGGCCTTTTTGTTTGTTATCCGCCCATGTGCGCGCTTTTTGTTTGTACCCTTTGATTGGTTTTGTTCTAGTATTTTATGCTAAATCATGTTTTCTCACTCCATGCCTGTCTCCATCTCTGCATCTCGGGGTTCGTCAACAACAAACTTTGACAGAATAATCCAGCACACGACTGGAGGACAAAACAGGTACAAATAGGAGCGGGCTGATTGACACCAGGTGTGGCCGGGTGCCAATCAGCCACAGCTGAGGAGAAACAGACAAAATAAGAGAACTGACAGGAACTAAAAACAGGAAATATTAAACACACACAGAGGAAAAACTAAAACACAAACTGTCAGTGGCAAGCCTGACACATCTTTGCTTTCAAGTCCTTTTAAATGTTGCATAAAGGGCTTGAAAGGATGAATCTTCTGTAAGAAATGATGGAACTGCCAGTTTGTTTGACAAATGAATTAGAACGGATGTGCATGAAGATGTCATTTTTCTACACTGCTTCTCTGCCTTTCATTAAAAACATGCTTCATCATATTAATTAGACAGTCATTGTAATCACAATTGTTTGTCAGATCGGGATAGTAGTTTTGCACATGTTTATGTAAATGAGCACAGGTGTTGGTTTGACTTGATAAAAGGTGTCCTAAAAACATTTTTTTTTGTGTGCTCTTTGCTGTGTTGTCACATGACCTGTCATCATCACCTCTGCCTGGAAACAGACCGGGAAGCAGGACCAGTGAGTAAAAGACTCCATGATTCTATAGATTTATTAGTATACTATTTAGATCAGGGGTCTCAAACATGCGGCTCGCGGGCCAATTGCGGCCTGCAAGACGTTATTTTGCGGCCCGCACTTTGATATCACAATTTAATGTATGTGCAGCCCGCGAGTTTAATATGAACGGAACTTGACGGCATCATACTTCCCAAAGTTCCCAATTTTCACGAGAGTCCCTTTAATATCAGGGTATCCAATCTCCGGTAATCCCTGCCGATTTTTACCCAATCAACAATACTCAGGGAGTGCCGCTGTTCTTAACGCCCTCTGAATCCTGTACAGAAAGCGTGCAAGCCTATTTGATTGTTACATTTGACTGAGCAGTACACGTGTGATGTTGCAAGACATATTTGGTCAACAGCCATACAGGTCACACTGAGGGTGGCCATAAAAAAAACTTTAACACTGTTACAAATATGTGCCAGACTGTGAACCCACACCAAACACGAATGACAAACACATTTCTGTTATGACTCTTCTTCGGCATGGTAATGCCGGTGTGGTTTCTCCAAGGATGAGTCGATGCAGAACACAGCAAAGGTATGATAGAAATGGATTTATTAAATAAAAAGGCTAGGAACAAAAACACTGGTGTACAGAGAAAGCAAACAAAAGACGCTAGCGTGAAAGCTAGGATAAAACACTAGGAAACTAAAACTTGGCACTAGAGCACAAACGAGAAAACAAATCATCAGTATGAAAACTGGAATAGACAAGTGGCATAGCGTGAGAGCTAGCAAGAAAATACATACAATAGAAAGATGAGAGTCGTCACTGTAGAACGTAGGCAAATTAGGATCCGAGAATGAGTGAACTGAAAAGGCGAGCTTAAATAAGGAAGTAATCAACAGTGACAGGTGTGCAGGGACCGTGATTGTGGCAGGTGAACTAATGAACTACCATGGTGACAGATTAAACAGGAAATAAAGACAGCAAACAGGGTGATACAAAAATGCAACAATAAACCATAATATGGGAAGATCGTAGTACGGATCTTAACAATTTCAGGAGAACATCCGCACCGTAATACAACATAAACTCAACAGAACGAATACCCAGAATCCCATGCAGCCCTTACTATTCCGGGCTACAATACACACACCCACGCTACCACCAACCCCCCACACCCCTACCCTCCCTACTTGCGTCGGTTAAGGTTGAGTATATTGTAGCCCGGGAGAGTTTGGGCTGCAAGGTGTTCTGGGTATTTGTTCTCTTGTGTTAGGGTGCGGATGTTCTCCCAAAATGTTTGTCATTCTCGTTTGGTGTGGGTTCGAAGTGTGGCACATATTTGTAACAGTGTTAAAGATGTTTATACGGCCACCCTCAGTGTGACCTGTATGGCTGTTGAGTAAGTACGTCTTGTGTAGAACGTTGTTCTACACAAGTCTCTCACAACATGATTTTGATTAGTCACTTTAGTTGTGTTATGTGCGCAATGACCAGTTGTAGAGCAGTAGTTCTCTTATAGATAGTACGCTATGTGAAGGTATGCCAAGGGTTAAGTAAGATTTATCAAAAACATTCTAAAAGATAGCATCCATCCCTCCATCCATTTTCTACCGCTTATTCCCTTTTGGGGTCGCGGGGGGCGCTGGCGCCTATCTCAGCTACAATCGGGCGGAAGGCGGGGTACACCCTGGACAAGTCACCATCTCATAGTCATAAATAGTTAATAGATTTATTGGATAACACTTCAACAAAATATGAATGTAAGTTCACAAACTGTGAAAAGAAATGCAACAATGCAATATTCAGTGTTGACAGCTAGATTTTTTTGTGGACATGTTCCATAAACATTGATGTTAAAGATTTCATTTTTTGTGAAGAAATGTTTAGAATGAAGTTGATGGATCTCTATTACAATCCCAAAGAGGGCATTTTAAGTCGATGATTACTTCTATGTGTAGAAATCTTTATTTATAATTGAATCACTTGTTTATTTTTCAACAAGTTTTTTAGTTATTTTTATATCGTTTTTTCCAAATAGTTCAAGAAAGACCACTACAAATGAGCAATATTTTGCACTGTTATACAATTTGATAAATCACAAACTGATGACATAGTGCTGTATTTTACTTCTTTATCTCTTTTTTTTTTTCCAACCAAAATGCTTTGCTCTGATTAGGGGGTATTTGAATTAAAAAAAAATGTTCAGAGGGGGTACATCACTGCAAAAAGGTCGAGAACCACTGTTGTAGAGGATGTTAAAGGCAGTGCAATAATGTCGGCCGGGTGGAAATAGATAAAAATTCGGGAGAATGGTTGCACCGGTAGATTGTCGGGAGGTGCACTGAAATTCAGTAGTCTCCCGGAAAAATCGTGAGGATTCATAGAAGGTGAATTCATTAAAAAGTGCATGTTAAATTTTTTAAGAAATCTTTTCTGCCTCACCCAGTTTCTGCATCCAGTGGCCCCCAGGTAAATTGAGTTTGAGACCCCTGATATAGACCCACCTACTTATGTCCATGCTTATGAATATACATACAGAACATACTTCAGCAATTGTAAATGCTTCCATTTTGGTACAGCTGTATAATTACTACACTCATATTCATAACTGGTGGGAGGAGCGATCGCATCAATATTGTGCATATGTGAAAGCAGAATGCACGCTAGTCTTTGACTTTGTGGATTATTTGTAGTTTTTCGGGAGTCATTTCTGCTCTGCAAGGCTTGTGTCATTAATAACCGGTGGGTGGAGCGATTGCATTGATAATGACGCATGCATGTGTAAGAGTTTTTGGTTTTTAAACCTGTGGCTAATATATGTTTTTTTCTTTGTATTTAAAAAAAACACTTTTTATACTACACCGACAGAGACACTGAAAAGGTGTGTTTTCATTTGTGCTACGGTAGAAAATGTACTTCCCATATTTGTGATGGGAACCGGAAGTATAACTGCCTTCTGCCCGAAAGGATCCTTCATTCATTACTCCAAGTAACGTTTCTAAGTTTTACAATACAACCAAAACAATTCATACTTACTAAACCTAAGGAGTGTTTTCATGCATATTCGTACGTGCCATCGTAATGTAATCAAGCTAGTGCCGTCAGCCTTAGCGAATATGCTAACACATTTACGAGTGTCTGTGTTAGTGTTGTTAACTTATACCGGGGCGGTATAGCTCCATTGGTAGATTGGCCATGCCAGCAACTTCAGGGTTCCAGGTTCGATTCCCGCTTCCGCCATCCTAGTCACTGCCGTTGTGTCCTTGGGCACTTTACCCACCTGCTCCCAGTGCCACCCTCACAGCTTTAAATGTAACTTAGATATTTGCTTTCACTACGTAAAAGCGCTTTGAGTCACTAGAGAAAAGCGCTATATAAATATAATTCACTTCATTTCACTTCACCTGTTTGCCAAAGTGTCAGTTATTGTTAATAACCGGTGGGAGTAGCAATTGCATATAGATATTGACACAGGTGTGCAAGTGTGAGAGCAAAATGGACTCTTGGCTTTGACTCTGCAGAATAGTTCTAGTTTTTGGCTTCATTTATGCTCTGCAAAGGGGTTGTCATTACTAACTGGTGGGGGGAGCAATCGCATTGACTATGACACACACAGGTGCATGTGTAAGAGCAACTGGGCTTTGACTTTGTCACTATCTATAGTCTTTCGAGTTCTTCCTGTTTGCCAACGTGTCAGTTATTGGTATTAACTGGTGGGAGGAGCAATTCTCTTGATTATGAACCACATGCACTTGTAAGAGCAAGTAGGCTTTTTGACTTTGTGACTATTTTATTTGTATTCTTTCGGCTAATTCTTGATTGCCGAGGCGTCAGTTATTGGTATTAACTGGTGGGAGGAGCAGTACTTTTGATCATGAACCACATGCACTTGTAAGAGGAAGTAGGCTTTTTGACTTTGTGACTACTTTATTTGTAGTCTTTCGGCTTCTTCTTGTTTGCCGAGGCGTCAGTTATTGGTATTAACTGGTGGGAGGAGCGATCACATTGATTAGGAACTACATGCATGCGTAAGAACAAGTGTGCTTTTTGACTTTGTGATTATTTCCTCTACGTTTATTTTTAGTCTTTCGGTTTCTTCCTGTTTGCCAGGGTGACAGTTATTGTTAACAACTGGTGAGAGGAGCAATCACTTTGATTATGACACACAGGTCTGCATGTGTAAGCGCAAAAATACTGTATATCCTAGGCTTTGGCCTTGTCAGATTGTTTGTAGTTTTTGGGTTATTTACTGTTCTGCATAGGCAATGATTGCAATTTAATCATTAACAAAGGTGGTTGTCATTAATAACTGGTGGGAGGAGCGATCGCATTGACTATGACATGCACATGTGCATGTGTAAGCACAAAAATACACCTCAGGCTTTGACTTTGTTGATTATTTGTAGTGTTTCTGTTTCTTCTCGTTATGCAAGGCGGCAGTTATCACTAATAACTTGTGGGAGGAGCAATCGCATTGTTTATGACAAACGTGCATGTGTAAGAGCAAAATGCACCCTCGGCTTTGACTTTGCAGATTTGTAGTTTTTGTGTCACTTACTGCTCTTCATTGGCAATGATTGTAATTAAATCATTAAATAAGGCGGTGGCCATTAATAACTGGTGGGAGAAGCGATTGCGACGTGTAAGCACACACACACACACACGCACTCATGTTTAAGCACAAGTGGGCTTTGACTTAGTGATTATTTGTAGTTTTTGGGTTTCTTCCTGTTTGCCAGGGTGTCAGTAATCGTTAATAACTAGTGGGAGGAGCGATCGCATTGACGATGACACGTACATGTGCGTGTGTAAGCGCAAAAATACACCCCAGGCTTTGACTTTGTGGATTATTTGTAGTGTTTCTGTTTCTTCTCTTTATGCAAGGCGGCATTTATCACTAATAACGTGTGGGAGGAGCAATCGCATTGTTTATGGCAAACATGTGCATGTGTAAGAGCAAAATGCACTCTCGGCATTGCAGATTTGTAGTTTTCGTGTTACCTACTGCTCTGCATAGGCAATGATTGTAATTAATTTATTAATAAAGGCGGTGGCCATTAATAACTGGTGGGAGAAGCAATTGCATCGATTGTGAAGCACGTGCACACGTGTAAGCACAAGTGGGCTTTGACTTTGTGATTATTTGTAATTTTTGGCTTTCTTCCTGTTTACCAAGGTGTCAGCTAGCGTTGATACGTGTAACTTGTGGGGGGAGCGATCGCACTGTGTATTACCGACACGTGTGCACCCTAGACTTTGAATTTTTTTTAATCTATTTTTTTTAATTTTTTTTTAAGTGCTCTGTCTTGAACATGTATTGCTGACTTTCAGATGACATCACAATAAATCATGTTTGGTTAGCGCAGAATAAAAAAGATAAAAAGAAGCAATGTTAGTGGCTGACCCTCTCACCGCTTCTCTTCCATCACTCCCGTCATTCCTCCTCCTCTCTCCTGCAGAGCTCGCTGTCCAATGGGGACAAAGGTCGCCCTGCAGATTACCTCAGCAACGGCAAGAAGAGGAAAGCGGAGGAGAAGGAGTTCATGACAGACTATGTGAGACAACTTTGCAATTCCTCCTCTTGTGACGTTAGCTTTGCTGTTTGCCCAAAATGAAGTGTGGGAGTTTAGGAGCCCTCTGTACTAATATTGTTTGCAAATGTAACCCTGACTGCATAGAAACTAAAGCTAAATCCAGGAAGTCCGGTTGCAGACTCGGCACCGGCTCAAACACTTGGCCGGGAAACAAGCAGTCAAACAGCACTCGGACTGCCGCTCGGTTAGGTTACAGTTGTCCATGCCAACAAAGCGAGAAAAAAGACGCTTGAAAGTACAGTGAGGCTCCACTCGTCAAAAAATGCTAGCTCGATGCTAACGTTACATTAGATTTGCCATACAATTGCTAAAGATTAGCATTAGTGATATTTACTTACTTTATTTACTGTATAATGCACATGTTAATTTTGACTGTAAATGTATGTGTATTTATATTATTCACATGTGAATAATACTGTATAATAGACTTTTTATGTTATTCACATGTGAATAATGCTGTAAAATAGACTGTATTTATATTATTCACATGTGAATAATGCTGTATAATAGACTGTATTTATGTTATTCACATGTGAATAATGCTGTATAATCGACTGTATTTATATTATTCACATATCAATAATGCTGCAAAATAGACTGCATTTATATTATTCACATGTGAATAATGCTGTATAATAGACTTTTTATGTTATTCACATGTGAATAATGCTGTAAAATAGACTGCATTTATATTATTCACATGTGAATAATGCTGTATAATAGACTTTTTATGTTATTCACATGTGAATAATGCTGTAAAATAGACTGTATTTATATTATTCACATGTGAATAATGCTGTATAATAGACTGTATTTATATTATTCACATATCAATAATGCTGTAAAATAGACTGTATTTATATTATTAAAATATGAATAATGCTGTATAATAGACTGTATTTATATTAACATATGAATAATGCTGTATAATAGACTGTATATTATTCACGTGTGAATAATGCTGTATAATAGAATATTTATATTATTCACGTGTGAATAATGCTGTATAATAGACTGTATTTATATTATTCACATGTGAATAATGCTGTATAATGGACTGTATATTATTCTCATGTGAATAATGCTATATAATAGACTGTATTTATATTATTCACATGTAAAAAATACCTAAGTGTTTATTTTTTATTGTGAGCGAACTATAGTGCTGAATTTCCCCCAGGAATCAATAAAGTACTTTCTATTCTATTCTATTCTATTACATGGCGATTTCAAAAGCTCCAAATGCAGTAATGGAAACTACAACTAAGATGCAAGTTACAATCAAACAGCTGTTATTTTGCAAATTATTTTTAAAAAGTAATTATAGTGAATTTACAAAATGTTTAATAAATGTAATTACTAGGGAATGTAATTATTGCGTTACTTAAAAAATAATACATCAACTATCAGGCATATACGGGAGGGAGATGTTTCATGAGAGCGGGGTGTGTGTGCCTCCTTGCCAAGTAACGTCAGCATTAGCTTAGCTGTGTTTGTTAGCTTAGCAGCAGGAGTTTGCTCTTCTCAGTTTGCCGGCATTTACGGCAGCGCCATTGACTCTTGACCGCATGTGCGTCCGTAGTAGTAGTCTCCTTGTCCGCACGCGCGTGTTGTATGCTGTGTGATGTCGTCTCTTCCTGCGTTGAACCTGCTGTGCTTCCCACACTGTCTTCTTGACATTCAACCAGGTCAAAAGTAATCGGATTACTCAGCACTAGTCAAAGTAATGACTTCAGTGTGTCAGGCTTGCCACTGACAGTTTGTTTGTGTTTTAGTTTTTCATCTTTGTGTTTAGTATTTCCTGTTTTTATTTCCTGTCAGGGCTTTTATTTTGTCTGTTTCCTGTTTTTTTTTCCCTGTGCGCTGTTTTCCCCTCAGCTGCGGCTGATTGGCACATGGCCACACCTGGTGTCAATCAGCCCGCTCCTATTTGTACCTGCTTTTGTCCTCCAGTCAGTGCTGGTTTATTGTCTTGTCGATGTCGCTCTTGTCGTTGCTACATGTCATGTATTGTCGCTCCTTTCGTGTCGTGTTGTATCTTTGCAGCGTAGCGGTAAGCTATATTTCGTTATATGTTTGTAGCTTACTGTTTTATGTTCCCTGCTTCGATTTTTTTCTTTATACAACACGTAACGACTTCTGTTCCCGGTTCTGTTTATGCCAGCCTCCATGCTAAGCCCTATTTGTTTTTGCTAGCTTCCATGCTAAGCTCCTTTTATTTTCTAGCTCCCATGCTAGCTTTCTTAGTTTGCTATCCGCCTGGTGCGCACTTTTTGTTGTACTTTTTGTTTGTTTTTCTCTTAGTGTTTTAAATTAAATCAGGTTTTCTTGCAAAATACCTCCCTCCTTCTCTGCATCTTGGGGTTCGTCACAAACTAGCTCTGACACAGTGACAACGTTGTATAACAACACCCTTTTTATTAGTAATGTGCCGATCGATCATGTTTTACGTCAAAATGCCATCTTCAACCTTCACGATAGTCGCGACTTGGACCGTCATATAAACACTTTCAAATATTTTTCGATGTCTCATTTCACTTTCCTTTTCTTTGTCGCACTGCCATCAGAATAGTCTGCCTCCTGCTTATATACTATATCGATTTAATCCATTATTATTATTATTATAATGAAAAGAAGAAAAAGTGACGTTTTCTTCCGCTTGTGCAAATACTGAGAATTTTTCACAACCATCAAATGTTGCAGCTTACATTTCTTTGTATTTTTTGGAAATGTGAGTGATGTCATTGAATATTTCCTATTGTGTGACATGATTATTAGCAATGAACTCCTGTCACAATTTGTCCTCCTCGCAGGGCAGCGACGCCGATAAAAGCGACGATAACTTGGTGGTGGACGAGGTGTGTAGCGTTGGCTTTGCAACATCCGCCCACATCATTAGGTACACCTGCACCACCCCGTGATGCTTTTTCTGATAGCGTAAAATATTAAAAAGTTGCAACATTTTCATATACATATATAATTAATAAATATCAAAGTCATTAGAAAATGTTGCGAAAATATTGGTTGAGTTTTACATTACACCAGAAAAACAACAAATATTTTTTAATTCAAATATAATCAATAAATACCCTTGAATCATAATTTTTTATATACATAAATAAATATAAAGGCAATTAGAAAATAACTGTTATTAATAATTATAATTACTATTCATGAATTGCTTGCATTGCCTCAAGTCACGAGGAAAACACAATAAAAACAATACAATTAATAAATACTGTTAGATATTTTAAGGTAGCAATTTTTTATATACCCATCTATCCATTTTCTACCGCTTATTCCCTTTCGGGGTCGCGGCGGGTGCTGGCGCCTATCTCAGCTACAATCGGGCGGAAGGCGGGGTACACCCTGGACAAGTCGCCACCTCATCACAATTAATCAATATAAAAGCAATTAGAAGACAATGTGAAAGTATTGGTTGAGTTGGGTATTGCCTTAAGTTATAAAGAAAACACAACAAAAACTAGATACATATATATATTTTTTAAATATAAATAAATAGCATTTAATATTTAAAAGAAATCCATTTGTGTATGTACATGTATACTAAATTATTCATTAATTGCCTATTTAATAATTAAATTAGTAAATGAGCATTTTATATATGAAAATTATGTTTTAAGTTATTTCAATCAATCAATCAATGTTTATTTATCCAGCCCTAAATCACAAGTGTCTCAAAGAGCTGCACAAACCACAGTGACATCCCCGGTAGAGCCCCTATTTCCGATATATTTGTATAAAAAAAGGTTTCATAACACATACAAAAGCGCTTTCCTAAAATAATTGTAATAACTTATATGAATATAGTATTTAAGTTAAATAACTTTAATAGATATAGTACTTTTAAGTTGTTTTTTTCATTTAAATTTGTAATACAATTTCTACTTGCTAGTACAAAAGTGCATCCATAAAAGAATTTGAATCAATAAAAAAGTTACACCTGCAGCACCTGAAGATGTTTTCATGTTCTGCAAAGCACACTGCCGTAAAAATACTTGATTTCATTTGCAAAAGCAGACTTTCTGCTGGTCCGGGTGTACCTAATGTTGTGGCCGGCGCTTGTTAGGCGGACGGTTGCCAGGCGACGTCTGTACGGTTTCCTTCGCCACCCGCCTGCTAAATGCCTCTCGTGTGCTCCGAGGCGCAGGACCCCTCGTCCCCCCGCAGCGTCCAGTCCTACTCCTCCAGGGAGAACGGTTTGGACAAGATGGCGCCCTCCCGCAAGGACGGCCCCCCGCTGGCCAGCCCCACATCCCTGGCTTCGTCCAGCAGCGCCGCCTCGCCGTCCCGCGGCAAGGAGCCCACGCAGGTACGGGTTGAAGGAGACGTGAGCTTTATCTAAAACGGCAACATTCTGTCGTTATTTTGAAAAAATGCACTTTTATCTTGCAGAGAGAGAAGTCCAGCACCCCCGGCATGAAGCCCGGCACCCCCATGTCACAAGAGTCCAACACCCCCGGACCCAGCGGACCGCCACAGTTCCGGCCCATCCCTGGCAAGCCGGGTGTGGACCCCTTGGGTGAGATGCATGAAGATATATGAACATACTCAAATGGAAAATAGAAATTCCAAAATGTAATTTAAAAAATTATGTAAAATAATGTAAATTACAAAATACATTATCAAAAAGTAAAATATTGCTTTTTGTTTTTTTTACAAGATTAAGAAAAAAAATGAATTTTTAATACAATTAAAATAGTTATTTAAAATATTCTATACAAAGTGTAAGAAATACAATTTTGTATATATATATATATATATATATATATATATATATATATATATATATATATATATATATATATATATATATATATATATATATATATATAGTGTGTGTATGTGGCCCTGCGATGAGGTGGCAACTTGTCCAGGGTGTACTTTGCCTTCCGCCCGATTGTAGCTGAGATTGGCACCACCTCAAAGGGAATAAGCGGTAGAAAATGGATGGGTGTGTGTGTGTATGTATGTATGTATATATTATTATGTATGAATATATATATATATATATATATATATACATATATATATATATATATTCACACATACATATATATATGTATGTATGTATATATATGTATATATATATATATATATATGTATATATATATGTATATATATATATATATATATATATATATATGTGTGTGTATATATGTGTACATATGTATGTATGTATGTGTGTAAATATATGTATGTGCGTAAATATATGTATGTATGTGTATATATATGTATGTATATTTACATGTATGTATATATATATATATGTATGTATCTATATATGTATGTATGTATATATATATACATATGTATATATGTATACAGTATATATGTACAGTAAGTATGTATGTGTGTATATATGTAAGTATATATGTTTGTGTATATGTAAGTTTATATGTTTGTGTATATGTATGTATATATGTGTATATATGTATGTATGTGTTTAAATATATGTATGTATGTGTGTATATATATATGTATGTATATATATATACATATGTTTATAAATGTATACAGTATATATGTAAGTATGTATGTGTGTATATATGTATGTATATATGTTTGTGTATATTTGTATATATATGTGTATATGTATGTATGTTTATATATATATATATATATATATATATATATATACAGTATATATATATATACATAAACAATATATAATATAGCACATTAAAATTCCGCATTTTCTAAATGAATTCACATTGACAGTTAAATTGTGTTAAGTTAGTGATTAATTGGTTCCACATTAACATTGACGTTCATACAAACATAATATTTCATAATTCCTTTAATTGATTATTTATTTTAAAGTGTTTCATGTCTTTCATTCACTGACAGGGAATTGAATGGGTAAAAAGGATTTCATTGAAATTTTGTTTGTTTGGTATAAAATGTTAGTTTAATTAGTATGTAATTATTCATTTATTAATAATAATGATGTAATTTTTGCAAT
Organism: Nerophis ophidion; assembly: GCF_033978795.1. Taxonomy (NCBI): domain Eukaryota; kingdom Metazoa; phylum Chordata; class Actinopteri; order Syngnathiformes; family Syngnathidae; genus Nerophis; species Nerophis ophidion. The sequence continues at coordinate 8,619,809 of NC_084632.1, forward strand.
AGATTTCATGCGACTGTGCAAGTGTACCTAATAATGTGGCTCCCGTTCTTTAGAGATATTTTTTTTACAGAAATAATTTGTTCTTATTAGCATTTCCTTCCAAATGGACTTAGACGCCAGATGGAATACATTTCAATAAATTGATTGACAGCTTCTTAATGAGCGTGCATCTCGTTACAGTGACAGGTAGCGTCCAGCAGGGGGCGGCAGTGCTGCACCACTCACACTTTGTGTCCAGTCAGCATTAATTGTGTCTTCTTCTCCCTTCAGCTCTGGGCCTGAGGAACCCCTTGGGGGCCGTGCAGGGGGCGTACCCCCCGGCTGCTTTCGCTCTGCCTCCCCCCGGGGTCAACGGCGACCTCCCTGGGGCGGCGAGCTACGGCGCCGGCCTCCATTTGGTTTCTCCGCAGATGAATGGAGCGGTGGCGGCGGCTGCTGCTGCCGCCGCCGCCGCCGGGTACGGACGCTCCCCAGTGGTGAGTGATGGTCTGGAACTACACGTGACTTTCATTTCCTCTTAGTCTCGTCATATTTTCAAATGTTTGAATTGAAGGTGGGTTATGAATCCCCCCACCCGCACATGAGGGTACCCGGGCTGCCCGCCGGCCTGCAGTCGGCCGCCGCCGGTAAACCGTAAGTTTCTTTTCTTGTCGCCCTTTTCCCACAAATATTCACATTTTCACTGCCTAAAGTCACTTATAAAATGCAAAAAAAATAAAATAATATATATATATATATATATTTGTATAATTTTTTGTAATAAAAAAATACTTAATAAATCACAATTATTCATATACATATATAACTAATAAATATAAAAGTACTTATAAAATAATGTGAAAGTGTGGGTTGGGTTGTACATTGCCTTAAGTCACTAAAAAACAACAAAACATTTTTTATATAAAAATATAATCAATAAATACCTTTGAATATTTAAATAAATTATTTTTTTATGTACATGATAAATAAATACAAAGGCAAATAGAAAATATTTATTATTGATTATAACAATGATTGTTTATTTATTGCTTGCATTGCCTCAAGTCACGAAAAAAACCAAAAACAATATAATAAATAAATACGGTTAAATATTTAAAAAATTCAATTTTTCATATACAAATATAATTAATACATCTAAAATAATTAGAAAATAATACGAAAATATTGAGTTGTACATCACCTTTAGTCGCAAGAAAAACAACTAAAAATATTACTTTTTTTAATGAAAATATAATCACTAAATACCCTTGAGTATTTAAAAATAAATCATTATTTTTATATACGTAATAAATCAATGTAAAAGCAATTATAACATAATTGTTAGTAATAATTATTATCGGTAAGTAAAATAATAAACTATAAAGCTATATAATATAAAAATATAGTAATATAATTATTATTGATAATTATTAATTATTAATAATATTGATCATGAATTGCTTGCATTGCCTCAAGTCACAAGGAAAACTAAAAAAAAATACAATTAATAAATACCGTTAAATATAAAAAAATTGCAAATTGCACAATGTTCATATACATGTATAATTAATAAATATAAAAGTAATTACAAAATAATGTAAAAATATCGGTTGAGTTTTACTTCGCCTTAAGTCACAAGAAAAACAACAAATATCATTTTTTAATGAAAATATAATCAATAAATACCCTTGAGTATTTAAAAATAAATAATTATTTTTATATACATAACAAATCAAAGTAAAAACAACTATAACATAATTATTAGTATAATTATTATCAGTAAGTAAAATAATAAACTATAAAGCTATATAATATAAAAATATAGTAATATAATTATTATTGATAAGTATTCATTATTAATATTATTCATGAATTGCTTGCATTGCCTCAAGTTAGAAGGAAAACAAAAAAACAATACAGTTAATAAATACGGTTAAATATTTAAAAAATTCAATTTTTCATATATATATATATATGATTAATAAATATAAAAATTATTAGAAAATAATCCAAAAATATTGAGTTGTTCATCACTTTAAGTCGCAAGAAAAACAACTAAAAATATTATTTTTTTAATGAAAATATAATCACTAAATACCCTTGAGTATTTAAAAATAAATCATTATTTTTATATGCATAATAAATCAATGTAAAAGCAATTATAACGTTATTGTTAGTAATAATTATTATCATTATGTAAAATAATAAACTATAAAGCTATATAATATAAAAATATAGTAATATAATTATTATTGATAATTATTCATCATTAATAGTATTATTTATGAATTGCTTGAATTGCCTCAAGTCACAAGGAAAACAAAAAAAATACAATTAATAAATACCGTTAAATATAAAAAAATTGCAAATTGCAAAATGTTCATATACATGTATAATTAATAAATATAAAAGTAATTACAAAATAATGTAAAAATATCGGTTGAGTTTTACTTCGCCTTAAGTCACAAGAAAAACAACAAATATTTTTTAATTAAAATATAATCAATAAATACCCTTGAATTTTAAAAATAAATCATATTTTTTATCTATATAATAAATAAATATAAAAGCAATTAGAAAATAACTATTATTAATAATAATTGTTCATGAATTGCTTGCATTGCATCAAGTCACAAGGAAAACACAACAAAAACAATATAATAAATACCGCTAAACATTTAAAAATTGCAATTTTTTATGTACATACATAATTAATAAATATAAAAGTAATTAGAAAATAATGTGAAAGTATTCGTTGAGTTGGGCATTGCCTTAAAATATTCTTAAAATATAAATGAATAACATTTAATATTTCAAAGAAATCACATTTTTGTATGTGGTAAATTAGAAAATAATTATTAATTTATTGCCCATTTAATAATTGATTTAATAAATGAGCAGGTTGTACATGAAATGCTGTTTTCAGTTATTTTCGATATATTTATTTTTATCAACATTTTTAACGTACAAAGTGCTTTCATAAAATAATTTTAATATTAATATAGTATTATTTAAGTTTAATATTTGTTTAATAACTTTAATAGATATAGTGCTTTTTTATTTGTTTTTATAATACAATTTATTTTAATAGGAATATAGTATTACTTAGGTTTAATATTTGTTTAATAACTTTAATAGATATAGTACTTTTAGTTTTTTATTTATTTATTTAGAATACAATATTTACATAACATGTACAAATGTGCGTCCATGAAATAATTTGAATAAATCAAAAATATTATTGGTTAAGTTGTTTAATAACTTGAATAAATATAGTATTTTTAGTTTTCTTTTTTTTTTAAATTTATGAGAAATGTTCTACAAAATGTGTACAACATTGTGTTCATAAAATCTTAACTTCATCCATCCATTTTTCTACCTCTTGTCCCGTTCAGAGTTGCGGGGAGTGCTTCACTGCATTACTAGTTTAGTGGTGTAATAATTATTGAATAACTTCAATGAATATTGTACTTTTGGTTATAATACAATCTCTTGGTTACTTGGACAAATGCATGTTCTTAAAACACATTTCAGTAAATATATTACAATTTTAAATATTTAAGTATAATAGCTTCAATAAATATTGTACTTTGTATTTGTTTTATAACGTAATGTTTTACAATATTGTTTCATATTTGTTTTAAAAGAAATACATAGTTTTATTTAGTGGCTTATGGTGGAATTTCTTGAATGACTATAGTGTGGGTAAAATTTGAAAAGTACATAAAGTAAAATTCATGAAGTACAGCTCGTCTTTGAATCATTTTAAGTGAAAAAACGTGTGTGTAGTATAATAAATACAGTATGTCTACATAGCATGGTCATGGAATAATTTAATACATAAAACAACATCTTTTGTCAGTTAATATTCGTAATGTAATAAAACATTTTTTTTTATTTCATGTCCTTTTTTTTCCTGCTGCTGCACCTCATTGAGTGTTGTCTTCCTTAAATGAATTGAATAATACAACAAGATGTAAAGAATAACTTTAGAAAGTTCATAAAGTAAATGCATTTTGTTGGTATTATATTTTCATCATTTTGACAAAGCACGTCCATAAAGTAATTCTAAGAAGTACAACAAATACAACATCTATGTCTAACACCAAAATATGGAGTTATTTGGTTTGATGTACATTTATTAAATGTGATGTTCCATGACAAGTGCTCCTCAAAATGAAATGACCTGCACAAAGTCTGACAGCAATACAACAACTATTAATTATTAATAACATTTCACCTCATCAAGTGGAGTCACTTCACACACACACACACACACACACACACACACATATATATGATACAGTATATGATACAGTATATGATAGAGAATATCTCCGGGGTGTGCGCAGGGCCTACTCCTTCCACGTGAGCGCGGACGGGCAGATGCAGCCGGTGCCCTTCCCCCCCGACGCCCTGCTGGGCCCGGGCATCCCTCGCCACGCCCGGCAGATCCACAGCCTGAGCCACGGCGAGGTGGTGTGCGCCGTCACCATCAGCGCCTCCACACGCCACGTCTACACGGGAGGCAAAGGCTGCGTCAAGGTGTGGGACATCAGCCAGCCCGGCACCAAGAGTCCCATGGCCCAGCTCGACTGTCTGGTACTTCCTCTACATATATTATTACTATTATCATCATCACATCCTCACATTTTATTGTTATTACATCTTCATTTTAAATATTACATCTTCATATATCGTCATGTATTATTACATCTTTATATTATTGAAATATATTATTACATCTTCATATTATTATTACATCTTCATATTATTGTTACATCGTCATATTATTGTCATATATTATTACGTTCTTATATTATTATCATATATTATTACATCTTCATATTGCCATATACACACATTAAATATTATTATTACATCTTCATATTATTGTCATATATTGTTACATCTTTATATTATTATCATATATTATTACATCTTCATATTGTCATATACACACATTAACAATTATTAATACATCTTCATATTATTGTCATATAATTACATCTTCATATTATTGTCATATATTATTACATCTTTATATAATTATCATATATTATTACATCTTTATATTATTACATCTTCATATTATTGTCATATATTATTACATTTTTATACAATTATCATATATTATTACATCTTCATATTGTCATATACACACATTAACAATTATTAATACATCTTCATATTATTGTTATATATTATTATTACATCTTCCCAATATTGTCATATAATATTACATCTTCATATTATTGATATATATTATTACATCTTCATATTATTGTTACATCTTCATATTATTGTCATATATTATTACATCTTTATATAATTATCATATATTATTACATCTTTGTATTATTACATCTTCATATTATTGTCATATATTATTACATCTTTATATAATTATCATATATTACATATTTGTATTATTACATCTTCATATTATTGTCATATATTATTACATCTTTATATAATTATCATATATTACATATTTGTATTATTACATCTTCATATTATTGTCATATATTATTACATTTTTATATAATTATCATATATTATTACATCTTTATATTATTACATCTTCCTATTATTTTTACATCTTCATATTATTGTCATATATTATTACGTCATTATATTGTCATATACACACATTAACAAATATTACATCTTCATATTTGTATTACATCTTCATATTATTGTCATATATTATTACATATTTTTATTATCATATATTATTACATCTTTTTATTGTAACATCTTTATATTATTGTTATATCTTTATATTATTGTCATATATTATTACATATTTTATTATTGTCACATATTATGACATCTTTATATTACCATTACATCTTCACATTATTGTTACATCTTCATATTATTGTCATATATTATTACATCTTCATATTATGATCATATATTATTACGTCTTTATATTATCATTTCTTATCGTCATATATTATTACATCTTCATATTGTCATATACACACATTAATATTATTACATCGTCATATTTTTATTATATCTTCATGTTATTTTTAATACATCTTCATATTATTGTCATATATTATTACATATTTTTATTATCATATATTATTACATATTTTTATTATTGTAACATCTTTATATTATTGTTATATCTTCATATTATTGTCATATATATTACATTTTTTATTATTGTCATGTATTATTACATCTTTATATTATTATTACATTTTCATATTATTGTCATATATTATTACATCTTCATATTATTTTTACATCTTCTTATTATTGTCATATATTATTACTTCTTTATATTATCATTTCTTATCGTCATATATTATTACATCTTCATATTGTCATATACACACATTAACAAATATTATTACATCGTCATATTTTTATTACATCTTCATATTATTGTCATATATCATTACATATTTTTATTATCATATATTATTACATCTTTATATTATTGTTACATCTTTATATTATTGTTACATCTTCATATTATTGTCATATATTATTACATATTTTATTATTATCATATATTATTACATCTTTATATTATTATTACATCTTCATATTATTGTTACATCTTCATATTATATTTACATCTTCATATTATTTTTACATTTTCGTATTAATGTCATATATTATTAAATCTTCATCTTGTCATATACACACATTAACAAATATTATTACATTGTCTTATTATTACATCTTCATATTATTGTCATATATTATTATGCCTTTATATTATTATCATATATTATTCCATCTTTATATTATCATATATTATTACATCTTCATATTGTCATATAAACACATGAACAAATATTATTAATTCTTCATATTATAGTCAAATGTTATTACATCTTTATATTATTGTCATATACACACATTAAAAAAATATCACATCTTCATGTTAATTTTACTCACATTCTTAATACTATGTTGATATTCTTATCATATCCATGTTTTTTACACTTTTATGAAATCTTACATGTTCATATTCCTACATGTCTCAATCACACTTATTATGATTACTTGCTAATATTATGATGTACGTCTTACTCTCACTTTCACATGTTATTAGTTCTTTATTGACACATTTTATAGTTCATATTCTTATGAAATACATCTTAGATAGCAACACTTTTATTGATAAATAACATAATCATATTATTGAAACTTTTGATGAAAGCAATTTAACATTCTAATAATATACTTACTGTACATCATACGCATCACTTTATTGATGACAAGCTCTATTAATATACTTATTTACATTTTTAATGACATGTCCATATACTTTACTTTCATGAAATATTACATGTTGATAATCTAATCATATAATTCCTAATTGCACTTATTGACAAACACTATGAATACATGCTCATCATATTCATACACCTCATTTTACACTGACAATATTTACATCTTCATATTCATATCTTTTCTTATAGATGTGCAGGAGTAGCACATTCTATTATCACTATGGCTTTATACAAACATGTTTATTTTTTATTTAAAATGTTAAAAGATTTTAAAATTGTAAATGATTTATCATAAATATTGTTTAATATCAATATTTTAAATGAATTGTACAATATGTTGATGTATATTTTTATCATTATTATATAGTCAATACAATCTATATTTATTATATACATGGATTACTATTTTTAAATGAATATTACATTCTATATGTATTATATTTTACAATTGTGTAATGAATATGATCATTTATATTATTAATTTTAATTGCATACGCATTTAATACTATAATATTAATAACGTATATACTATATTTTAAATGAGTAATACAATATTTTATCGATATATATAAATATTTTGTATTATATAATTAATCTAAGTACTATATTTATTACATTATTTTTTTATCAATATGTATTTGTACAACATCGTGTAATTAATATGATGTGTTACTATAATTTTAATATACATAATTGTTATTTTTATATATATATATATATACTATGTTTTAAATAAATACATTGTATCATTATGTATTAACTATTAGTTTTATAATATTTTAATATTAATATCATAATTAATTATACAACTGATATATATCAGTTGTATATAATACATTTATTATATACATGTATTACTATTTTTAAATTATTACATTCTATATGTATTATTCTTTACAATTGTATAATTAATATGATAATGTATATTATTAATTTTAATTGTATACACATTTAATATTATAATAACGTATACACTATATTTTAAATGAGTAATACAATATTTTATCAATATATATATTTTTTAAATTATTATATAATTAATCCGACTACTATATTTACTACATCATTTTTTATCAATATTTATTATTTGTGAAAATATTGTGTAATTAATATGATGTTTTACTATAATTTTAAAATACATATTTGTTATCAATATATTTATAGTATATATATATATATATATATATATTAATATACTATGTTTTAAATACATAATTTGTATCATTATGTATTAACTATTAGTTTTATAATATTTTAATATTAAAATCATAATTCATTATACAACTGATATATAAAATACTACTTGTGAAACCAAACTAATAATTTTTTACAGCGTGTGTACATGTTGGTTATGACCTTTTATGTTATATATTTTTTACTTTTTCCTTGATACATTTAAAATATTTTTTATACACAAAGTATTCCAAACACAATCTATTCAGCAATATTGATAAAAGCAAAACAAATTTTCTGACTGTAAAATACAATACATGTATTTATTAGAATTTAAAAAAATACAAACATTTATTCACAAAAAAATCAGTCAAATTAAATCAATCAATTAAAAATGTTTTTATTGATACAAGAAATGTTTCCTGGGCTGTTGTGAAGGATGAAAAGTCAGCATATTTGAAGGTCTGAAGTGTGAGACGTTGACATTTGTTGTGTTGAAGTGACAAAATATTAGGTGAACATTGAAAGCAGACTGACTTGATGTCCAAGCAGAACAGAGACAACTACATCCGCTCCTGCAAGCTGCTCTCCGACGGGCGCACCTTGATCGTGGGCGGCGAGGCCAGCACGCTGTCCATCTGGGATCTGGCCACGCCCACCCCTCGCATCAAGGCGGAGCTGACGTCGTCGGCCCCGGCCTGCTACGCCCTGGCCATCTCGCCCGACAACAAGGTGTGCTTCTCCTGCTGCAGCGACGGCAACATCGTGGTCTGGGACCTGCACAACCAGACCTTGGTCAGGTAGGACGTCCTCTCCCGAACCAGCCTGCCCCCGAGGCTGGAGACATTTTACGTGGTGTGTTGTGGCCCACAGGCAGTTCCAGGGCCACACGGACGGAGCCAGCTGCATCGACATCTCCAACGACGGCACCAAGCTGTGGACGGGAGGACTGGACAACACCGTGCGCTGCTGGGACCTCCGGGAGGGACGCCAGCTGCAGCAGCATGACTTCACCTCCCAGGTACACTCCTAAACTCAACTCTTTTCTCCTTAAACTCAACGGTTTTTTTTAGGGCGTAAGTTGGTTAGTAAAGTTATTTTAAGTAAAGTTTTTAGGATTAAAGTCAAGTTTTTTAGGGTTCAAGAGACGTTTTTGAGGTTTAAGCAGAGGTGGGTAGATTTACTCCGTTACATCTGCTTCAGTAACTTTTGGGATAGATTGTACTTCTAAGAGTAGTTTTAATGCAACATACTTTTACTTGAGTATATTTATAGAGAAGAAACGCTTCTTTTACTCCGCTCGGTTTATCTGCAATCAGGTCGCTACTTGCTACAGATTTTTATTGATCTGTTAATGCACGCTTTGTTTGTTTTGGTTTGTCAGACAGACCTTCAAAGTAGGATCTATCACATGCCTGCATTTCACCAATCAAATGCAGTCACTGGTGACGTTTGACTCCGTTTCACCAATCAAATGCAGTCACTGGTGACGTTTGACTCCTTTTCACCAATCAAATGCAGTCACTGGTAGCGTTTGACTCCGTTTCACCAATGAAATGCAGTCACTGGTGGCGTTTGACTCCGTTTCACCAATCAAATGCAGTCGCTGGTGACGTTTGACTCCTTTTCACCAATCAAATGCAGTCACTGGTAGCGTTTGACTCCGTTTCACCAATGAAATGCAGTCACTGGTGACGTTTGACTCCGTTTCACCAATCAAATGCAGTCACTGGTGATGTTTGACTCTGTTTCACCAATCAAATGCAGTCACTGGTGACGTCTGACTCCATTTCACCAATCAAATGCAGTCATTGGTGACTGCTGATTCCATTTCACCAATCAAATGCAGTCACTGGTGACATTTGACTCCGTTTCACCAATGAAATGCAGTCACTGGTGACGTTTGACTCAGTTTCACCAATCAAATGCAGTCATTGGTGACGTTTGACTCCGTTTCACCAATAAATGCAGTCGCTGGTGACGTTTGACTCAGTTTCACCAATCAAATGCAGTCATTGGTGACGTTTGACTCCGTTTCACCAATAAATGCAGTCGCTGGTGACGTTTGACTCAGTTTCACCAATCAAATGCAGTCATTGGTGACGTTTGACTCCGTTTCACCAATAAATGCAGTCGCTGGTGACGTTTGACTCCGTTTCACCAATCAAATGCAGTCGCTGGTGACGTTTGACATTACATCATCATATTATTGTCAAATATTATTACATCTTCATATTATTATTACATCTTCATATTATTGTCCTATATTATTACATCTTTATATATTGTGAGATTTTGAGCCAAAACCTCCTTCCATGAGTGAGAGCTTTGAATGGTTTACCAAATACTTATTTTCCCCCATAATTTACAAATAAATTCTTTAAAATCCTAGAATGTGAATTCCTGGATGTTTTTTTCACATTCTGTCTCTCACAGTTGAAGTGTACCTATGATGAAAATTACAGACCTCTGTCATCATTTTAAGTGGGAGAACTTGCACAATCGCTGGCTGACTAAATACTTTTTTGCCCCACTGTATGTGAAGTTTTGGTGTTTAAGTAGAGTTATTTTAGGGTTTAAATTGAGTTTTGTGGGGTTTAAAATAAGTTTTGTTATGATAAGTTTAAGTTACGGTAGTTATGATCGTTGATGGTTCAGGTTATTGTTTTATGTCTAATATATGAAATATGTAGTGTTTTATGGCTAATATATGAAATATGTAGTGATTTATGTCTAATATATGAACAATTTAATGTTTTATGTCTAATATGTGAAAAATTTAGTTTTATGTCTAATATGTGAAAAATTTAGTGTTTTATGTCTAATATATGAAACATTTAGTGTTTTATGTCTAATATATGACAAATTTAGTGTTTTATGTCTAATATATGAACAATTTTAATGTTTTATGTCTAATATGTGACAAAATTTTGTTTTATGTCTAATATGAAAAATTTAGTTTGTCTAATATGTGAAAAATGTAGTGTTTTATGTCTAATATATGAAAAATGTTGTGTTTTATGTCTAATATATGAACAATTTAATGTTTTATGTCTAATATGTGACAAAATTTTGTTTTATGTCTAATGTGAAAAATTTAGTTTGTCTATGTGAAAAATGTAGTGTTTTATGTCTAATATATGAAAAATTTAGTGTTTTATGTCTAATATATGAACAATTTAATGTTTTATGTCTAATATGTGACAAAATTTTGTTTTATGTCTAATGTGAAAAATTTAGTTTGTCTATGTGAAAAATTTAGTGTTTTATGAAAAATTTAGTGTTTTATGTATAATATGTGATAGATTTAGTGTTTTATGTCTAATATATGAAAAATTTTGTGTTTTATGTCTAATATGTGAAAAATTTTGTGTTTATTTCTAATATATGAAAAATTTAGTGTTTTATGTCTAATATATGGAAAATTTAGTGTTTATTTCTAATATATGAAAATTTTAGTGTTTTATGTCTATGTGAAAAATTTAGTGTTTTATGTCTAATATATGGAAAATTTAGTGTTTATTTCTAATATATGAAATATGTAGTGTTTTATGTCTAATATGTGAAAAATTTTGTTTCATGTCTAATATGTGAAAAATTTAGTGTTGTATGTTTAATATATGAAACATTTAGTGTTTTATGGCTAATATATGAAATATGTAGTGTTTTATGTCTAACATATGGAAAATTTAGTGTTTATTTCTAATATATGAAATATGTAGTGTTTTATGTCTAATATGTGAAAAATTTTGTTTTATGTCTAATATGTGAAAAATTTTGTTTCATGTCTAATATGTGAAAAATTTAGTGTTGTATGTTTAATATATGAAACATTTAGTGTTTTATGGCTAATATATGAAATATGTAGTGTTTTATGTCTAACATATGAAATATGTTGTGTGTGTGTGCAGATCTTCTCTCTGGGTTATTGTCCCACTGGAGAGTGGCTGGCTGTGGGGATGGAGAGCAGCAACGTGGAAGTCCTGCACGTGTCCAAGCCTGACAAGTACCAGCTGCACCTTCACGAGAGCTGTGTTCTCTCACTCAAGTTTGCATACTGCGGTAAACACACACACACACACACACACACACACACACGACTGTCCTTGGAAAATGACTCTTCTTTAACATAACTTACTTCACTTTATTCTCTAAAGCTTCTGTTGAAGTTATTACAGTTAATTAGTGATGTTATGTACATTTATAGCAGGGTGTCCAAACTGTGGCCCGCTGCTCATTTTTTGATGGCCGGCGACACATCCTAAAAAAAACTGTTACAAAAAAAAATACAAACAAGAGGAATAAAAACCAAAGGGGTGAAATATAACGAGAAGTTTCAATGTTGACTTTCTTTAAAGCTGTCATTGCTCAAAACATAATCAAAACGTCAAATCGACAATCTGAAGTTGCTCTTGGAAATTAAGTGTTGAAAGTAAAACAACTTTTTTAACTCAGATCTCCGACACTTTTAGACGGATTTATTTTTTAAAACTGTCATTGTTCCAAAAATAATAATGAATGATTGACTTTAAAGGCCTACTGAAACCCACTACTAGAGACCACGCAGTCTGATAGTTTATATATCAATGATGAAATATTAACATTGCAACACATGCCAATACGGCCTTTTTAGTTTACTAAATTGCAATTTTAAATTTCTTGTTGAAAACGTCGCAGAATGATGACGTGTGTTTGTGACGCTATTGGTTGGAGGGGACATATTAGCCCAAAACCACTTACAGCTATAAGTAGTCTCTTTTCATCGCATAATTACACAGTATTTTGGACATCTGTGTTGCTGAATCTTTTGCAATTTGTTCAATTAATAATGGAGACATCAAAGAAGAAAGCTGTTGGTGGATTGCAGCTGCCTTTAGCACCGAGACACAGCCTGTGTTTCTTTGTTTGTTGTGAAGCTTTAACACAGAGCGGTCAAGCGAACATGTTTCTCTATGTCAACCAGCAAGTTTTTGGATGGGAAAATAGTGATATATATCTTACCGGAGACATCAGTGGATTATGCGTCCTCCTGCAGCCGCTGTCAAAAAAAGGCAGCTGTGAGCTTGGCTCCTCGGCTTCTCTCTGAGACACTGGCGTGTTCACCGCACTATTAAAACAATAAGCAGATATGGGATCTTCCAGAATTATCCTAGTAAATGTGTCTAATAACATCTGAAACACTCACACTGTCGCCGCCCGGATCCGTCGCTTTTTATTTAATTTTTTTTTTTTTTCTAGTCCGTCACTATCAATATCCTCATCCACATATCTTTCATCCTCGCTCAAATTAATGGGGAAATTGTCGCTTTCTCGGTCCGAATCACTCTAGCTGCTTGTGGCCATGATTGTAAACAATGTGAGGATGTGAGGAGCTCCACAACACGCACATGGTCTCCTACTTCCGGTAAAGGCAAGGCTTTTTTATTAGCGACCAAAAGTTGCGAACTTTATCGTCGATGTTCTCTACTAAATCCTTTCAGCAAAAACATGGCAATATCGAGAAATGATCAAGTATGACATAGAATGGACCTGCTATCCCCGTTTGAATAAGAACATCTCATTTCAGTAGGTCTTTAACGTGTGTGTGTGTGTGTGTGCGCCCCCTATAGGGAAATGGTTTGTAAGCACCGGCAAAGACAACCTGCTGAATGCATGGCGGACACCTTACGGCTCCAGCATATTCCAGGTAGGCTCGGCAATGTCACCTGACGTCCTCTTCCGTGGCGCTCTCTGAGTGTGTGTGTGTGTGTGTGTGTGTGTGTGTGTGTGTGTGTGTGTGTGTGTGTGTGTGTGTCCAGTCCAAGGAGTCGTCGTCGGTTCTGAGCTGCGACATCTCCCCTGACGACCAGTTCATCGTGACGGGGTCCGGGGACAAGAAAGCGACCGTGTACGAGGTCATCTACTGAAGGGGGCGTCTCCCAAAGCGGTGGGCGGGGCCTCGCCCGGGTGACTGTACAGGGCATGGTCGTCATGGCAACGAGACACTCCGCTTCTTTTTGTTTGAACAAATTCCGAGAGACTCCAAAAGAGCGCTGGTTAGTGTGCAAGCGCGGGATTCCTCCAAAGATGTTTTTTTCTTCTTCTCGACAAAATAAAACCTCGGTAGCGGACAAGAAATTAGGACAAAAACAAGCTTATTTTTTTAGCCTTTTTTTATTTGATTGATTTTTGGCCCACCAGGAGGCGGGACAAGAGCGCCTCCTGTGCTTTAGCAACATGATTGTATGTTCTTGTGGAGCGTCACTCCAGCAACTCTTTGCTGCTGCCCGCTTTTCTAGCGTCTTTGCTGCTTTGTCAACCTTGGATGTGTAAATAAAGTTCTCAAAGGCAAACACCCACCTCGTTGACCTTCATTCGGGAAGAAAAAGGTCACATCACCACATTAACCGCGGTGATGTCTGGTGGCTAAAGTGCATAGTGGACTTGTCACGTTTCCTGTGTCGGTTAAACTAGCATTTGCAGGCCACCAAAGGATTATCAGCTTCTCAGCTGTAATACATGTTTCCACCACTTGTGGCACTAATGAGAAATAGGAACATTTTGGAGCTAAAGTCCAAGAAATATATTAAGCGCAAAAATTATGACTCCAGAGCAGGGGTCACCAGCCTTTATGAAACCGAAAGCTACTTCTTGGGTACTGATTAATGCGAAGGGCTACCAGTTTGATACACACTTAAATAAATTGCCAGAAATAGCCAATTTGCTTAATTTACTTTTAATAAATAAATCTACATATATATAGAAAAATGGGTATTTCTGTCTGTCATTCAATCTTACATTTTTTTTCCTTTTACGGAAGGTTTTTTGTAGAAAATAAATGATGAAAAAAAAACTTAATTGAACAGTTTAAAAGAGGAGAAAATAGGAAAAAAATGAAAATTAAATTTACACATAGTTTATCTTCAATTTCAACTCTTTAAAATTCAAAATTAAACCGAAAAAAATTAAGAGAAAAACTAGCTAATTCGAATCTTTTTGAAAAAATTAAAAACATTTGGAACATCATCAGTCATTTTTCCTTAAGATTAATTTTAGAATTTTGATGCCATGTTTTAAATAGGTTAAAATCCAATCTGCACTTTGTTAGAATATATAACAAATTGGACCAAGTTATATTTCTAACAAAGACAAATCATTATTACTTTTAGATTTTCCAGAACAAAAATTTTTAAAGAAATTCATAAGACTTTGAAATAAGATTTAAATTGGATTCTACAGATTTTCCAGAATATTTTTATTTTATTTTAATCATAAATTTAAGAAATATTTCACACATTTTTTTTGTCGAAAAAACAGAAGCTAAAATGAAGAATTAAATTGAAATGTATTTATTATTTAAAATAAAATAAAAAATGTACTTGAACATTGATTTGAATTGTCAGGAAAGAAGAGGAAGGAATTTAAAAGGTAAAAAGGTATATGTGTTTAAAAATCCTAAAATCATTTTTAAGGTTATATTTTTTCTCTAAAATTGTCTTCCTGAAAGTTATAAGAAGCAAAGTAAAAAAATTAATGAATTTAGACAAGAAAAGACCAAGTCTTTAAAATATTTTCTTGGATTTTTAAATTCTATTTGAGTTTTGTCTCTCTTAGAATTAAAAATGTCGAGCAAAGTGAGACCAGCTTGCTAGTAAATAAATAAAGTTTAAAAAATAGAGGCAGCTCACTGGTAAGTGCTGCTATTTGAGCTATTTTTAGAATTGGCCAGCGGGCGACTCATCTGGTCCTTACGGGCGACCTGGTGCCTGCGGGCACCACGTTGGTGACCCCTGGTCTAGAGTGAAGCTGTGCACTTTAATGTCAAGAAACTTATTTAAATGTCATTTTTCATCAGTTATTTGAGTGCCTTCTTATGAACTATATTTGGTCAGCACTTATTCTACTAACAAATCTGACCTAAGGTTTATGTGTTAATATTTAGGGACCGAATGTCCCTTTGGGACAGAGGACCCTGTTGTATTTCAAAGGTTTTATTACTATTATAATACCGCCGCCTCTTTGAGCTGTAATTTGACCCCTTTAACATGCTTCAAAACTCACCAAATTTTACACATACATCAGGACTGGCAAAAATTGCCATCTAATTAAAAAACCAAACCCCAAAACTCCAAATTGCTCTCCAGCGCCCCCTAGGAAAAAACAAAGAAAAAACTGCTTGTAACTTCCGTTAGGAATGTCGTAGAGACATGAAACAAAAAACTCTATGTAGGTTTGACTTAGACCTAGATTTCATACACTGACTTCCTTCAGCAAAAATCAACAGGAAGTTGGCAAAAAACCCTTCAAAACAAGTTTCCTAAAAAAAGTCATTTGTGCCTCTTTCAGCTGTAATTTGACCCCCTTAAAATGCTTCAAAACTCACCAAACTGGACACACACATCAGGACTTGTCAAAATTGCGATCTAATAAAAAACCAAACCCCAAAACTCAAAATTGCGCTCTAGCGCCCCCTAGGAATAAAACACTGACAAAACTGCTTGTAACTTCCGGTAGGAATGTCGTAGAGACATGAAACAAAAACCTCTATGTAGGTCTCACTTAGACCTACATTTCACTAATTAACATCCTTCAGCAAAAATCAACAGAAAGGTGGCAATTACCCCTTCAAAACAAAAGTTTTGTAAAAACCTGTCACCTTTTTTCAAACATCTCCTCTGAGCGCCTTTGTTGTGTCGGCTTCAAACTCGCACAGGAAAGAGATTGAACCCTTCTGATTAAAAGTTGCGCAAAGAGTTTTTCTAACTGCTTCGGTTTTGATTTTACGAGCCTTCAAAGAACCGCTACGCTGCTGCTGCTGCTGCTGCTGCTGTCTCAACTCACCAAATTTAACACACACATCAGGACTGGCGAAAATTGCCATTTAATAAAAAAAACAAACCCCAAAATTCAAAATTGCGCTCCAGCGCCCCCTAAGAATAAAACACTGACAAAACTGCTCTTGGGAAGAAAACAGACAAAACTGCTTGTAACTTCCGGTAGGAATGTCATAGAGACATGAAACAAAAACCTCTATGTGGGTCTCATTTAGACCTACATTTCATTAATTGACATTCTTCAGCAAAAAACAACAGGAAGTTGGCCATTACCCCTTCAAAACAAAAGTTTTGTAAAAACCAATCACCTTTTTTCAAACATTATCTCCTCTGAGCGCGCTTGTTGTGTCGGCTTCAAACTCGCACAGGAAAGAGATTGAACCCTTCTGATTAAAAGTTGCGCAAAGAGGTTTTCTAACTGCTCCGGTTTGGATTTTACAAGCCTTCAAAGAACTGCTAAGCCGATGCCGTCTCAAGATGACCGCTTAAAAGCAGGAAGCACCAGCGTGACCACACAATGAAGAGAAGGTAGGTACTGTGCAGGTAAAAATATGTTGTCTGGGTGAAAGAAGGAGGCACCAGTTTGACACCAGGATACAGAGAAGGTAGGTAAGGTTATGGCAACACTTACAGTTGGGGAAATAGCTAGTTAGGTTAAGGTTATGGCAACACTTATAGTTAAGGCAATGGTTAGTTAGGTTAAGGTCATGGCAACACTTACAGTTAAGGCAATAGTTTGTTAGGTTAAGGTTATGGCAACACTTACAGTTAAGGCAATAGTTAGTTAGGTTAAGGTTATGGCAACACTTACAGTTAGGGCAATGGTTAGTTAGGTTAAGGTTATGGAAACACTTATAGTTAAGGCAATGGTTAGTTAGGTTAAGGTTATGGCAACACTTACAGTTAGGGCAATGGTTAGTTAGGTTAAGGTTATGGCAACACTTATAGTTAAGGCAATGGTTAGTTAGGTTAAGGTTATGGCAACACTTACAGTTAAGGCAATGGTTAGTTAGGTTAAAGTTATGGCAACACTTATAGTTAGGGCAATGGTTAATTAAGGTTAAGGTTATGGCAACACTTACAGTTAAGGCAATGGTTAGTTAGGTTAAGGTTATGGCAACACTTAAAACTAGGGCAATGGTTAGTTAGGTTTAGGTAATGGCAACACTTACAGTTAAGGCAATAGTTAGTTAGGTTAAGGTCATGGCAACACTTACAGTTGGGGAAATAGTTAGGTTAAGGTTATGGCAACACTTACAGTTAGGGCAATAGTTAGTTAGGTTAAGGTCATGGCAACACTTACAGTTGGGGAAATAGTTAGGTTAAGGTTATGGCAACACTTAAAACTAGGGCAATAGTTAGTTAGGTTAAGGTTATGGCAACACTTACAGTTAGGGCAATAGTTAATTAGGTTAAGGTTATGGCAACACTTACAGTTAGGGCAATAGTTAGTTAGGTTAAGGTTATGGCAACACTTACAGTTGGGGAAATAGTTAGTTAGGTTTAGAGTTGGCCCAAGAGTTAGTTTCAAGGTTATGACAAGAGTTAGAGATGAGGTAGGGCAATAGAATCATAGAACTGCAATTTCTTCATTTCCGACACGATAGCAATATTGAAACCTTGAGTATTGGCTGATACAGATATTGATCTGATATGATATCACATACTTGTATTGATTGGTAGAGTGGAATGTTTGAGAAGCGGTGATCAAGATTCACAGAAGAAGATTTGAAGCAACTATGTAATGATGAGTCTGTAGTAGACATACTGTATGCTGTCTTTGTTTTATTGATCACACCCACTGATCAGAATATTTCATTAACTAAGTCTAGCTTGTGTGCTATAATGTGCTTAGCTGTTGTGTAGCTGTTAGCTCCTAGTAGCTTATAGCCCAGCATGTTCAACTTTGGTAAAGGACTTGACTGACATACAACAAACTGAGTTTTTCTTTGGAGGACATTCACATGTCCACAAGTAAACATGCTGCAGGACGGCTTGTATCGCACATGATATCACACACAAACGCGTTGCAGGACTGCTTGTATCGCACATATCACAAGTAAACGAGCCGCAAGACCACTTGTATCGCACGCAAGTAAACACACACCAGAGGACCGTTTGTATCGTACATGATATCACACACAAGTAAACACGCAGCAGGACTGCCTCTATCACACATGATATCACACATTAGTAAACATGCTGCAGGACCGTTTGTATCGGAAATGATATCAAACACGTAAACATGCTGCAGGACCATTTTTATCGCACATGATAGCACAAACAAGTAAACTCGCTGCAGGAATGCTTTTATCGCATATGATACCACAGGCAAGTAAACACGCTGCAGGACTGCTAGTATTGAAGATGATATCACACACCAGTTAACATGCTGCAAGAGCACTTGTATCGCACATGATATCACACACAAGTAAACACGCTGCAGGACTGCTTCTATCACACATGATATCACACATTATTAAACATGCTGCAGTACCGTTTGTATCGGAAATTATATCAAACACGTAAACACGCTGCAGGACTGCTAGTATTGAAGATGATATCACACACCAGTTAACATGCTGCAAGAGCACTTGTATCGCGCATGATATCACACACAAGTTAACATGCCGCAGGAATGTTTTTATCGCACATGATATCACATGCAAGTAAACACGCAACATGTGTGATTAAACAACACGTGTGATCACACAACATTTGTGATGACACAACATGTGTGATCACACAACAAAGTCATTCCATGTCGGATGACAACATGTGTGATAACACAACATGTGTGGTGATGACACATGTGTGATGATGACACAACGTGTGTGATGATGACACGTCTGATGATGACAACACGTGTGATGACAATACGTGTGATGACGACACGTGTGATGATGACACGTGTGATGATGACAAAACATGTGTGATGATGATACGTCTGATGATGACAACACGTGTGATGATGACACGTGTGTGATGACATGTGTGATGATGACACAACATGTCTGATGACACAACACGTGTGATGATGACATAACACATGCGATGACATAACATGTGTGATGATGACACCTGTCTGATGATGACAACACGTGTGATGACACATGTGATGACACGTGTGATGATTACACAACATGTCTGATGATGACAACACGTGTGATGACAACACGTGTAATGATGACACAACATGTGTGATGATGACACATGTGTGATGATGACACAACACGTGTGATGATGACATAACACATGCGATGACATAACATGTGTGATGATGACACATGTCTGATGATGACAATACGTGTGATGACGACACGTGTGATGACAAAACGTGTGATGATGATACGTCTGATGATGACAACACGTGTGATGACAACACGTGTGATGATGACACGTGTGTGATGACACGTGTGTGATGACATGTGTGATGATGACACAACATGTCTGATGATGACACAACACGTGTGATGATGACATAACACATGCGATGACATAACATGTGTGATGATGACACCTGTCTGATGATGACAACACGTGTGATGACACATGTGATGACACGTGTGATGATTACACAACATGTCTGATGATGACAACACGTGTGATGACAACACGTGTAATGATGACACAACATGTGTGATGATGACACAACATGTGTGATGATGACACAACACGAGTGATGATGACATAACACATGCGATGACATAACATGTGTGATGATGACACATGTCTGATGATGACAACACGTGTGATGACACATGTGATGACACGTGTGATGATTACACAACATGTCTGATGATGACACAACACGTGTGATGACACGTGATGACACGTGTGATGATTACACAACATGTCTGATGATGACAACATGTGTGATGACAACACGTGTGATGATGACACAACATGTGTGATGACACGACATGTGTGATGATGACATGTGTACTGTCATCAGTACTGATGACAGTACACAAGGTTTTGTTTCAATTCACACTAAATTCTCCTGAGATTAATAAATCTCTCCAAAGCAATTTTTCACTCTCAGGACTAAAACGTTTTACTGTACACCCAATAGTATTTTATTAATGTTTTACTGCATTGTTCCTTGTATTGTACTGTACACTCAATAGTATTTTATAAATTTTTACTACACACCCAATTGTTCTTTGTATTGTACTGTACACCCAATAGTATTTTATTAATGTTTTACTGCACAACCAATTGTTCTTTGTATCATACTGTACACTCAATAGTAATGTATTAATGTTTACTGCACACCCATTTGTGTCGTGTTATTGTACTGTACATTCAATATTTTGTTTTACTTTGCACTCTGTTTTGTTATTGTATTGTACACCCGATACTATTTTATTTATTTTACTACACACCCAAATGTGTTTTGTTATTGTACTGTACACCAAATATGTTAGTTTTACTACACACCCAATTGTGGTGTTATTGTACTGCACACCCAATAGTATTTTATTATTGTTTTACTGCACAACCAATTGTTCTTTGTATCATACTGTACACTCAATAGTAATGTATTAATTTTTACTGCACACCCATTTGTGTCGTGGTATTGTACTGTACACTCAATATTTTGTTTTACTGTGCACTCTGTTTTGTTATTGTATTGTATACCCGATACTATTTTATTTATTTTACTACACACCCAAATGTGTTTTGTTATTGTACTGTACACCAAATATGTTAGTTTTACTACACACCCAATTGTGGTGTTATTGTACTGTACACCCAATATTATTTTATTATTGTTTTACTGCACAACCAATTGTTCTTTATATTGTACTGTACACCCAATAGTATTTTATTAATGTTTTACTGCACAACCAATTGTTATTTGTATTGTACTGTACACTCAATAGTAATTTATTAATTTTTACTGCACACCCATTTGTGTGGTGTTATTGTACTGTACACCCAAATAGTATTTTATTGATGTTTTACTGCACAACCAATGGTTCTTGGTATTGTATTGTACACTCCATATTTGATCAATTTTTACTGCACACCCATTTGTGTCGTGTTATTGTACTGTACACTCAATACTTTGTTTTACTGTGCAATGTGTTTTGTTATTGTATTGTACACCCGATACTATTTTATTTTATGACACACCCAAATGTGTTTTGTTATTGTATTGTACACCAAATATGTTAGTTTTACTACACACCCAATTGTGGTGTTATTGTACTGTACACACAATAGTATTTTATGAATGTTTTACTGCACAACCAATTGTTCTTTATATTGTACTGTACACCCAATAGTATTTTATTAATGTTTTACTGCACAACCAATTGTTATTTGTATTGTACTGTACACTCAATAGTAATTTATTAATTTTTACTGCACACCCATTTGTGTGGTGTTATTGTAGTGTACACCCAAATAATATTTTATTGATGTTTTACTGCACAACCAATGGTTCTTGGTATTGTACTGTACACTCCATATTTGATCAATTTTTACTGCACACCCATTTGTGTCGTGTTATTGTACTGTACACTCAATACTTTGTTTTACTGTGCAATGTGTTTTGTTATTGTATTGTACACCCGATACTATTTTATTTTACGACACACCCAAATGTGTTTTGTTATTGTACTGTACACCAAATATGTTAGTTTTACTACACACCCAATTGTGGTGTTATTGTACTGTACACACAATAGTATTTTATTAATGTTTTACTGCACAACCAATTGTTCTTTATATTGTACTGTACACCCAATAGTATTTTATTAACGTTTTACTGCACAACCAATTGTTCTTTGTATTGTACTGTACACTCAATAGTAATTTATTATTTTTTACTGCACACCCATTTGTGTGGTGTTATTGTACTGTACACCCAAATAGTATTTTATTGATGTTTTACTGCACAACCAATGGTTCTTTGTATTGTACACTCCATATTTTATCAATTTTTACTGCACACCCATTTGTGTCCTGTTATTGTACTGTACACTCAATATTTTGTTTTACTGTGCACTGTGTTTTGTTATTGTATTGTACACCCAATACTCTTATTTATTTTACGACACACCCAGTTGTGTTTTGTTATTGCACTGTACACTAAATATGTTATTGTTTTACTACACACCTAATTGTGTTTTGTTATTGTACTGTAAACTAAATATGTTATTGTTTTACTACACACCCAATTGTGGTGTTATTGTACTGTACACTAAATATGTTATTATTTTACTACACACCCAATTGTGTTTTGTTATAGTCCTGCACACTAAATATGTTATTCTTTTACTACACCCCCAATTGTGGTGTTATTGTACTGTACACTAAATATGTTATTGTTTTACTACACACCCAATTGTGTTTTGTTATTGTACTGTACACTAAATATGTTATTGTTTTACTACACACCCAATTGTGGTGTTATTGTATTGTACACTAAATATGTTATTATTTTACTACACACCCAATTGTGTTTTGTTATAGTACTGCACACTAAATATGTTATTGTTTTACTACACCCTCAATTGTGTTTTGTTATTGTACTGCACACTAAATATGTTATTGTTTTACTACACACCCAATTGTGTTTTGTTATTGTACTGTACACTAAATATGTTATTGTTTTACTACACACCCAATTGTGGTGTTATTGTACTGTACACCCAGTAGTATTTTATTAATGTTTTACTGTACACCCAATTGTGTTGTGTTGTTGTACTGTACACTCAATAGTAAGTTATTAATGTTATAATGTACACCCAATAATATGTTATTAATGTTGTAATGTACACCCAATAGTATTTTATTCATGTTTACTTGACACCACAGAGCAGGTGAAATGTTAGCTTGACCTTCCATGACCTTCAAGAATGACAGAGGCAGTGGTTACAAAAGAGGAGACAGGAATGTTCCACATGTGCTCGTCCACATGTGCCGGCACTACAAATCATATCATACACATACACTCATGTTGTATTACCTGGTGGTGGTGGTGGGGGTGGGGGTGGGGGGGGGGGGGGGGGGGTCATCTGGCAAAACACTCATGTTGTATTACCTGGTGGTGGTGGGGGTGGGGGATAATCTGGTTTTACACAAATGTTGTATAGCGTGGTGGTGGTATGGGGGGGTCATCTGGCATTACACTCATGTTGTATTACCTGGTGGTGGTGGGAGCGGGGGGGGGGTCATCTGGCAAAACACTCATTATGTATTACCTGGTGGTGATGGTGGGGGGGGGTCATCTGGCAAAACACCCATGATGTATTACCTGGTGGTGATGGTGGGGGTGGGGGGGTCATCTGGCATTACACACATGTTGTATAACCAGGTGGTGGTGGTGGTGGGGGGGGGGGGGGGGGGTCATCTGGCATTACACAGTTTTATAACGTGGGGTGGTTGTGGTGGTGGGGGGGGGGTCATCTGGCATTACACACATGTTGTATAACATGGTGGTGGGGGGGGGGGTCATCTTGGTGCCTTTAACAAGCTTGTGTGCGATGACGTGTCTTCCAGCAGAACATTCCGGAGGAATTAGAAGCTCATGTGACGGTGTGTGTGTGTGTGTGTTTGTGTGTGTGTGTGTGTGTGTGTGTGCGCTTGTCAGCTCATTAGACGTCGCCTTTGTCAGCACAAAAACAAAACAGATATTAAGTAAGGATGCTGTACTCACCATTTAATTAGTGTGTGTTTTCTCTCAATGACCTCCGGGGGAGTATATGTATGTGTGTGTGTGTGTGTGTGTGTGTGTGTGTGTGTGTGTGTGTGTGTGTGTGTGTGTGTGTGTGTGTGATGGTGCGCACCTTGGTGTGTGTGCCCCCTGTGGCTGATGACATCATCCTCATTAAAGCCTCCTCTGTCTGCCTAATGAATGGATGTGTGTTATCAGCGCTGCTGGCTGGCGTTCCCTCGACACCTCTTGTGTGAATGTGTGAGTGTGTGTGTGAATGTGTGTGGTGGTGGTGGGGGGGAGAGGGGGGGGGGTCCTTCCACTGAGCTCTTAATCAGGAAACAGCCCTAATTACCCCCCACCCTCTTTAGAATGTGTCCACACACACACGTTCCTCCGCCATCTTCACGCCCCACTTTACTACAAGTGAAAAAGGTGTGCAGGGGTCGAGAGGATGCGGTTGTCAAGGCGACCAGTTGCCCCCTCCTCCTGTCTTCCAAAGTGAAACCAAACAAAAGAAAGCATCCCAGAGTCTCCGCCCTCGGCTCCTCCCTTCCCTCAGTACACCACCTCGTACACCGTGGCCTTCTTGTCCCCGGAGCCCGTCACGATGTACTTGTCGTCAGGGGACACGTCGCAGCTCAGCACCGACGACGACTCCTTGGACTGTGACACATGACAACACACCTGTCAGTCATCAATCATCACATGACAACACACCTGTCAGTCATCAATCATCACATGACCACACACCTGTCAGTCATCAATCATCACATGACCACACACCTGTCAGTCATCAATCATCACATGACCACACACCTGTCAGTCATCAATCATCACATGACCACACACCTGTCAGTCATCAATCATCACATGACCACACACCTGTCAGTCATCAATCATCACATGACCACACACCTGTCAGTCATCAATCATCACATGACAACACACCTGTCAGTCATCAATCATCACATGACAACACACCTGTCAGTCATCAATCATCACATGACCACACACATGTCAGTCATCAATCATCACATGACCACACACCTGTCAGTCATCAATCATCACATGACCACACACCTGTCAGTCATCAATCATCACATGACCACACACCTGTCAGTCATCAATCATCACATGACCACACACCCGTCAGTCATCAATCATCACATGACCACACACGTCAGTCATCAATCATCACATGACCACACACCTGTCAGTCATCAATCATCACATGACCACACACATGTCAGTCATCAATCATCACATGACAACACACATGTCAGTCATCAATCATCACATGACAACACACCTGTCAGTCGTCAATCATCACATGACGAAACACCTGTCAGTCATCAATCATCACATGACCACACACATGTCAGTCATCAATCATCACATGACCACACACCTGTCAGTCATCAATCATCACATGACCACACACCTGTCAGTCATCAATCATCACATGACCACACACCTGTCAGTCATCAGTCATCACATGACCACACACCTGTCAGTCATCAATCATCACATGACCACACACCTGTCAGTCATCACATGACCACACACCTGTCAGTCATCAATCATCACATGACCACACACCTGTCAGTCATCAGTCATCACATGACCACACACATGTCAGTCATCAATCATCACATGACAACACACGTCAGTCATCAATCATCACATGACAACACACCTGTCAGTCATCAATCATCACATGACGAAACACCTGTCAGTCATCAATCATCACATGACCACACACATGTCAGTCATCAATCATCACATGACCACACACCTGTCAGTCATCAATCATCACATGACCACACACCTGTCAGTCATCAATCATCACATGACCACACACCTGTCAGTCATCAATCATCACATGACCACACACCTGTCAGTCATCAGTCATCACATGACCACACACCTGTCAGTCATCAATCATCACATGACCACACACCTGTCAGTCATCACATGACCACACACCTGTCAGTCATCAATCATCACATGACCACACACCTGTCAGTCATCAGTCATCACATGACCACACACCTGTCAGTCATCAATCATCACATGACACACCTGTCAGTCATCAGTCATCACATGACAACACACCTGTCAGTCATCAATCATCACATGACCACACACCTGTCAGTCATCAATCATCACATGACCACACACGTCAGTCATCAATCATCACATGACCACACACCTGTCAGTCATCAATCATCACATGATGACACCCGTCAGTTATCAATCATCACATGACAACACACCTGTCAGTCATCAATCATCACATGACCACACACCTGTCAGTCATCAATCATCACATGACCACACACATGTCAGTCATCAATCATCACATGACAACACACCTGTCAGTCATCAATCATCACATGACCACACACATGTCAGTCATCAATCATCACATGACAACACACCTGTCAGTCATCAATCATCACATGACCACACACATGTCAGTCATCAATCATCACATGACCACACACCTGTCAGTCATCAATCATCACATGAAAACACACCTGTCAGTCATCAATCATCACATGACCACACACCTGTCAGTCATCAATCATCACATGACCACACACCTGTCAGTCATCAGTCATCACATGACCACACACCTGTCAGTCATCAATCATCACATGACCACACACCTGTCAGTCATCACATGACCACACACCTGTCAGTCATCAATCATCACATGACAACACACCTGTCAGTCATCAATCATCACATGACCACACACCTGTCAGTCATCAATCATCACATGACCACACACATGCGTCAGTTATCAATCATCACATGACAACACACCTGTCAGTCATCAATCATCACATGACCACACACCTGTCAGTCATCAATCATCACATGACCACACACATGCGTCAGTCATCAATCATCAC